>NC_041389.1:351392200-351446730 GCF_002162155.2 Triticum dicoccoides
GCGAGCTCGCGCGGGCCAGCCACGGGCCCGGGCGGGCCGGCAGCGCGTGGCGGCGGCAGCTGCCACGTGGCAGTCTCCGATTGGATGGGGCGCGGCGGCGGACGTGTCCGGCGCGGGCGGACGCGTCCGGCGCGGCGCGGAGGGGAAAAAAATTTAGGGTTTCGGGCGATTTGATCCGCGAATTTCGGGGGAGGGGCTAGTTTTATAGGTAGAGGGAGCTAGGAGAGTCCAAATGAGGAGCGGTTTTTGGCCACGCGATCGTGATCGAACGACCGAGAGCATGGAGGGGAGTTAGATGGGTTTTGGGCCACTTTGGAAGGGGTGTTGGGCTGCAAAGAGAGAGGGGGCTTTACGGTTACCCGGTTAACCGTTGGAGTACCAAACGACCTCCAAATGGCACGAAACTTGACAGACGGTCTACCGGTGGTATACCAAGGCCGCTTGGCAAGACTCGTTCTATTCCGAGAAAGTTTAATACCCGCTCACAACGAGAGACGAAAGGGGAACGCCGGATGGCATAGGAGTGCCGGATCGCGAAACGGACAACGGGGAAAAGGCTCGGATGCATGAGACGAACATGTATGCAAAATGAAATGCACATGATGACATGACAATATGCAACACGCAAGCAAATGACATGGCAATGGCAACGAATAACTGGCAGACACCTAGCGCATCGGATCCGGGGCGTTACAGTCGGGATGGGCCATAATGGTTCAAATTCGATGTGACGAATGTGTCCAAACGCCCCATATCCGCCTACCATATGGGCTGGGGTATATGGGTTACGGGTTAGCCCAAACATCTCCTTGGGACGGCCGATTGGGTGCCTTTTTATGTTCGGGCAGACCGCTCAGGCGTTTGGGGCAAATATGGGGTGTCCAGTTGTTGTAGATGCTCGTGCCGTGCTTAAAGCTTGCTGGTTGTGATTGTGATTTTGGTTGAAACTCTCTAATCCTACACTATATGTATTGCGCTCCTAAGAGCACTTTCATGTTCATTGATTTTTTCTTGGAAAGGAGGTTGGAACCTCTGCCTTTGCATCAGTTGATGCATAAAGCCATTTTTATTAAAGCTGATGGCAGCGAAGCAAATGTTATCTAAAAGTGGAGTGTATAACAAAAGCAACTACGATGAAACCATTACAAGATATGAATGTAACAATTATGCCTATGTAGACTTATTCCGCAACAACACCTTCACGAAAGGATAAACGCCATCATCTCGCAACCGTCACGAAGAAAATTCTTCAACAAGATAACAACACAACTTCGCCGCCGCTGAGCCCGACTAGCAAAGGCCGGAATAAGGGTTTTCACCCTGGACATGAAGTATGTACCAAACATCATATTAACAACAGATTTTCACACACTCACGCTTGCTAGATCTCCATGCTAGACCAAAGTGGCATTACCAGATAGGTGGAATGTACGTCCGCAAAACACCATCACCATGGTCGTCAGAAAGGTACCAAGCCTTAACAGGATGACTTTCAAACTGTCTACTACTCCCTCGGTCTCAAAATAAGTGAGTCACTTAATTTGGGACAGAGGGAGTACAACATTTTTTTTCCGGCTCCTGTGTTGAAGGGTGATGACGGCAGCATGCCCTCGGCCCGCTCTAGTGCTTGTAGTCGTCGCTAGGTGGCCATGGACCTGGTTGTCATTTCTATTACGTCTAGAGTTCTCTACAGTGCCATGATTGATTATGAACAAATTGATCCCAACAGAAGCAACTGCCGCCTCATCGCCCAGAAAAAAACTTAGGGTTCCTATACCTCCCGTTAGTGCCGTCACCGGCCCGTCTCGTCTCGGATGGACCTAAAGCCATGGAGGCACTAGCCTTACCGATGGGAGTGATCATGCTTCATATTTATTTTTTTCTAAGTTTGTTTAGGGTTCGTATCTTGCGTAGGAAGACAATGTGGTCTGAAGAAGGAATAGGGTTCTTCCCACCTAGCGCCCCCGTTCTGGTGATGCGTGTAGTGTCGTCGTAGGGTGTGTGGAGGTGTGTCTTCGATGGATCTCGAGGGATTCGGTCCGTGCTGGCCTTCGATGGATTTGCTTCGATTAAGTCTTTGTTTGTTTTCGTTCTTGTGTCTACAGGTTAGATCCTTTCGATCTATACTTCTCTTCGTTGATGAAAGTTGTTGTTCTGGTGCACTAGTCATGTGGGGTCTTAGCACGACGACTTCTCAACTGTGTAGTACAATAAGTTTGGCTCGACTCCAATGGGGAGGGGGCGGGGGGATGACGGCGGCGCGTCTCCGGCTCGCTCCAGTGCTTGTAGTCGTTACTAGGTGGTCTACAGGCATGGATGTAATTTTTTTTATATTTCTATGTTCTTTGTACTACCATGGCATGATAAATAGATCGAAAGTTTTCTTGCACAAACAAATGAATACATCGAAAGTTTCTTTTGCAAGTAAAATCACGCCTGCATTTTTTTACCTCACACAGACATTTTTTTTAACATTGCATACACTTTACATACATTATTTTGAAATGGGGAACATTTTTTCATTGCCATGAACATTTTTTTAAGTTATCGACATTTTGTAAACCGTGCTAACCAATCTTTTATACTATGTTAACTTTTTTTCAAATACCTTAAGTATATTTTTCAAATATATGCATTTAAATTATAACAAAAATAAAAGAAGAAAAACATTCAAGTGACATCAGCATTACGACCCTCGTCCTACTGGGTCGGCTCACCGCCGCGCTCTGTAGGCGAGGCAGGGTCTGCCTTGCCACTGCCTCGCCGCAGGTGCCAAATAGCCGCGCCCCTATTTACAGGCAAGAGCTAAAAACATCTTGCCAACCACCGGGCTTGCCCACACAAGCACATGACCGTACTGGATCTGCCCAGAGTTCTCTTCTTCGGCACCTTAAGAGCCACTTGGGGAACCCAACGCCCAGGGTGTCGCCCGCATGGGCATGGACTGGTAGCGCTCGTGCCGATCGCAAGTTCATGGACTTTGAAAAAAAAAAGCAAATTCGAAAAAAGTTCATCTATTTTTGAGGAAAAGTTCACGACTTGGAAAAAACATGGATTTGGTAAAAATATTCATACAGTTTGAAAAATCATGTATTTAGATGTATTCATACATTTGATTTTTTTACGGTATTCAGAAAAAGTTCACGGATTTGGAAAAGTTTATGGGACTTGAAAAAATAATTCTGAACCACAAAAAGTTCATGAGTTCAGAAAAAGGTTCACATAATTATTAAAAAGTTTGTGAATTTGAAAAAAGTTTAAACATTCAAAAGAATCATGTATATGAAAAACTTCATGGATTTGAACAAATTTCATAAATTTGAAAAATCACACATTTCTAAAATATTGCGAAACAAAAGAAATAAACGAAAAAATGGATAGTGGACCAAAATATGGTCGGTGGCTTATAAAAACTTTTGAAATCGTCTGGCAGCTTCTAGAAGCTTCACAAAATCGGCTGGGAACAATTCAGGAAAAAGAGGCAGCGGCCACATTACATGGGCTGGCCCGTTCATGAGCGACCGTGCATTGCGTGGTAGAGATCCTATGTGCCACCTGATGCGACCCTTAAATACATTTTAACAAAGCGGCGCTCATTTCCATTTTACCACCTGTTTCTCATTTTGTTTCATTGTTCGTGTGCTTTTTATTTCTCTTTCCCTTTTTATTTTTGAAGTATTTTCAACATTTTCCCGTTTTTATTTTCTCAAATTTCCAAAAAAAAATCACTTTTTCTGAAATTTTTATTTACCGAATTCTTCATATTTTTCTCAAATTCGTGAAAAGTTTCAATTTGTTAACCTTTTCAATTACGAACTTTTGTTCAATTCTATTGTGACCTTTACTGTTCAAATTCGTGAAGCTTTTTTCGTAATTTTCGCATTACGAACTTTCCAAGTCTTGAACTTGTTTCAAATTCGTGATCTTTTTCTCGAATTCATGCACTTTTGCCAAATTTATGTTTGTTTTCATAATATATTGCCTTTTTCAGAAAAGATTATTTTTATTCGTTATCTTTTTTTTTGAATTCATGAACTTTTATGAGTATACACGAATTGTGTTCAAATTAGTGAACTTTTCTTGCATGTTTATCGGGTTTTTTTAATCTGTGAACTTTAAAAAAAATCACATTTTTTATGACGTTCTCCAAAATATTTCGAAATTATTCAACAATATAAGCAAACACGGCTGCAGTTGTTTTTTTTCGTGGTGCAATCAGTCAGTGGTACCCAATACGGAAACGAGGTCTCCGTTGCGGGAGTGAAGCAAATTTCTGTCGCGAAAGAGAGAATATAAATAAATTGGCTGAGCCCAAGATTTTTTTTTTTTACCAACTCTGAGCCCAAGATGTAGAGGTTTGACAATGAACTGTACCCAAAAAAGCAGTATCCTAAAAAAACAAAAAATGCACTATGACAGAAGTCACCAAAACAGGGCAGATCCTATTTAACGCCTGCAAGCGTCAAAACGATGAGGCTTCACTGAAACTCGCCTCCCGACGCCCCTGTTTGGGCCCGCCCACGGTCGCTCGGCTTCTTCTTCTCTTTTCCTCTTTTTTTCTGTTTCTGTTTCTATTTCTTTTCTATTCTTTTATTTTTGTTTTTTCCTTTTTTATTTATCTTTCTTTCTTCACGTGTATTACACAATGTTCGTGGCTTGTTTATACATACTAAATGTTCATTGTATATTTAAGGAAATGTTCACTTTATATTAATAAAATGGAGGGCATGCTTAGGATAAGAAAGAAGAATCTTACAAAAATAGCATGGAATAAGATTTAATCCTATACATGGGGATTCCGTAAATATCCCTTTTCAAAAGCCCTAACAATTGGGACTTTTCGGAGATTGCATACAGTTACTAATTCATGATCTGGCATGTACAAAATCGAAACTTCATTCTCGATTCTACGAGAATTTTATGAAAGCGTTTCATTTGCTTCTATTCAATGGAAGTTTCATTTTTTTTCTCAGAATATATCCTAATTTTTTGCCTAATTCTTCTTCTGATGATTAATATTTTTCTAAAAATATTCAATGTGATATTAAAAAAATTCAACATATATCACAAAATGTTCAATGCGTATTTAAATCTTGTTTAGAATATATCACAAAAATGTTCAATGTGTATTTAAAATAGTTCAACGTATATTACAAAAAGGTTCAATCTATATATTTTTTTAAATCAGCGTATATTAAAAAATTTATCTTTTACAATTTTAGTTCACCTTTTCAAAAAATGTACGTGTTTTAAAGTTTTTGTTCGA
Source organism: Triticum dicoccoides (assembly GCF_002162155.2). NCBI lineage: Eukaryota > Viridiplantae > Streptophyta > Magnoliopsida > Poales > Poaceae > Triticum > Triticum dicoccoides. Next base: position 351,397,467 of record NC_041389.1, read on the forward strand.
ATTTTTAAAGTTTATAACATTTTCAAATATTATTCTATTTTTTAAAAAAAATTGTTTACATTTTTCCCAAGACATGTCAAAAATGTCAAAACTAAAACGAATCTCCCATTGTTGCTATTACTTGGAGCATCTCCGATAGAGGATGTAGATGCAAAAATAATTAATTATACATCTTCAAGGCCCAAAAACACTGCTCCAATAGATGATGAAAAAAAATTACATTACCTCCTCTCAAGTGATGTAAAAGTCCAGTCGTGCACCAAACACCCAACACTAGTTCATTTCGTTTCCGCTCGCCCGCCCCCGCCTGCCTTCGCCGCCAGCGATTTCTGCATGGAAATGATGTCACCACCGCCCGTCCGTCCATCCCCGACCCCGCCGCAACCCCGCTGCCTATCCCCGCCGCCAGCAGCGCCGCTCTAGTCATCGATGACCCATCGATTTGAGTCCGCCCCGCCGACGACCGCCCGTCTCCTTCGTCAGCAATTTGCGCCCAGAAACGACATCGCCGTCCGTCCGGCCACCCGCGACCCCGTGGCCTATCCCCGCCGCAAGCCGCGCCGCCCTAGCCACCGACAACCCGCCGATTTGATTCCTCCCCGCCAATGACCACGCGGTCGATATGGAGGTTTTCCGGAGCTCCGATGGCCGTAATGGACATAGCGGCTCACGGCTGCCTTCCCTGGTAGCCGGCGCCCGCCGTCAGAGCTAGTAGGGCAGCCATGCGACCACCGCAACCTGCCGAGCGGCAGTTTCTCGGCAGTTGCATCGCCGTGAGTGGGGTCCTCCGGCAGTTGCACAAATGTCAAAGCAACCACCGCCCACCCCAGACGAGCTTTGTGTTGCCCATCAACGCTCCGACCCGCCATCGGTCGGTTTCTTCCACCTCACACACAATATGTTCGACAAAATTATTTGTTGGAGTAGAAGGTTTACATCAACAAATATTCAGCATTTGTTGGAGTAGAAGGTTTACATCATCAAATCTCTACGCCTAATGTCTCATTTGGTAGCATGGCTTCCACGGTTTTTTTCATCTCCCATTTTCGTCTGGTTTTTTCTATCTGTTTTTTTTCTGTCTCCCCTCCCACCACCCCATCAGTTTATTTTCGCGTCACCACCTCATGCAACGAAAAAAAATTGAACGGATTAGAACTTTCCATGCTGGCGCAAGTTTTTTAGTGATGCCTTTATGTGAAAGAATTAATCACGATCAATTTCTAAAATCAAATCTAAATTAATTAACCTTACCTTAAATCGCTCAATCACATTAATAAGGAAACAAATAACCAATTTTTAGAAAATTAATGTGTAAATCATAGCAAAGAAATCTCATTATCAAAACATTTATGTACCTACTTAATTTGTAATCTCTACTCCTAACTAGTATAACGCCCATGCGTTGCCATGGGCTCTTCAAAATTTATAATCAGTATCTTTCATTTATTATCCCCTCATATTGGGTGATTATGGGGTGCTCTAATTAGAAACACAACAATCAAATATTAGGAAATTTCACCGAACGAACAACAATGAATAATACGATATCTATCAAACGAATAAAATGAGGTCATATTTTTGGTCCGTCATGCACTTCTGTTGAAAAGTGCCTATCCCTTTTAGAATCAACCCACTGTTTGCTCGCACGCAAAAAAAATACATCTCTAAAGTGGGGAACCGATCGGTGCCAAAAAGAACTCAAACTCCTATCCAATCTCGACTTCGTGCTCTTCCACTTCCATTGATAAAGATGGGACGTCAAGGGTTTCATCATGATGACCTCGAGCAGCCGCCGACATCCCTCCCCACATCTACCCCTACCCCCTGCTGCCGCTTGCACTGTCCTTGCTCCTCGAGGGAGCTAGGGACACAATGTTCTCTAGGATGGGCATGACCAGATCCACGAGGAGGCCACATTCTTCCATGGGAACCCAACCAAGCACACCACCCTTCGCAACCATCCAATCCCAGCCTAACAAAGTCAAGACCCGCCATCGATCCACAAATCAGGCTCGCCGCATCCAGGTTCACTGCAAGTCTGTGACGAGTCTGTAGTCGACATCTTGACTTTGGCTATCCCCACGGAAGAATCATCGGATCCTGCTTACTTTTACCATCACTTCGTCTCTTCCCAAGGCAGCGACATCACCCAGCCAATCACCACCACCGCTTGCGGCTTGCCTACATAAAATCATATGAGAAATCCCCATGGCGGTGCTGTAAGATCACCTTGGCGACCTCGACAGTGACCGACTGGTCTAAGATCTAAGCTAGCCGCTCTTTGTAGAAACCAATAGAAGTAGGCATGTGACTCAGATTTGTTCTTTGGTGTGCATGCGTTTCTTGCTGCCCACCAGCTCTTGTCTACAACTCGCCTATATCTGTACCAGCTCTTGGTCTACAACTCGCCTATCTCCATGCTCGAGAATCTGGAGTGTAGTAGTTAAAAAAAAGACCAACTTTATACTCATTTGATAATTCAACGTGCATGGGCATGCACCGGATGGAATTCACGCTCTATGTAAAATCTGGAGTGTAATGACCGTGGTTGATGAATGAAAGTCTTATTTCCACAAAAAAAGAAGTTAAAGGTGAATATATTCCTCATGTGTAGAGTACAAATAGAGCATATAGTGGTGACCTAGTTTCTTTTGATTGAGGTGAATACATGCCAGTACTAAAATCTTCTAATTTCTTTTGATTGAATCCAAGTTGTCTCTTTTCTTTCGATTCAGCAAAGCTAGTTCGAATAAATAGGATTGTCTATATCTTAACTCCTTTGCCAATTAAGCTCAAAATTGCAGTCTGATTCAGAAACAATCGAACGATTGTGTCGTTAACTCCAGGAGATTCTCGTTAGATCTTAGGAACGCTGCAAGCCATCATATCATATAAGAATAAGATCGACAATTGATATGGGCAGATCTTACTACAATCATATTACTACTACTCGCACACTGATATGGACAGATCATACAAGATCGAAGGTACGTAAGACAAGGTCCTCTAGATTACGAAAAATTGTTTGCTTCGCCTCATGTGAGACGGACCCCGAGCTATTCTTCAATGGCGCACCGCGCGCACATATTTGGCGGCGAAGTAACTCGTTATCCTAAGGACGTCCCCGTCAAGCCCGTCGACAGCGTCACCCTTTTCCATCTCCCCGGCTGGACCTCGCCGAGTTTCCACCGTCGACGGCCTGCCGCCGCCGCATTCTACTGCACGAAGGAGATTAACGACGGTTTAGACATGCACGGGTGCAGCAGAGCAGATCGACCGACGGATCGGTTGACAACACGTACCGTCGCAGGCCGCGTGGCCATGGTGGGGGCGGCGGCGCTCGAGGTGCCCTGCGCCTCGCATTCGCAGGGCGAGACGGCGCTCATGGCACTGGTGCCGATCTCCTCCTTCGAACGAACGAGGAGCCAGCCGTCCAAGCTGGGCGAGGGAGCCAACGGCGGCCTGCAGCGCTGCCGGCTCGACTCCTTGTAGTAGGCGATCGCGCTCGCGACGGCCTCCTCCCTCGCCCGGGCGGTGCCGTCCTCGCCGGCGGCGACCCTCCCGTCCGGTTTCGTCGCCCGGCCCTTCCGTCTCCCGCGCCCGTCTGGCCGCTCGTCCGCAGCACCGGCGCGCTGCAGATTTCTGGCGAACCTGCGCAGGCACCGCCTTAGCGCGTGGCCCTTCCGTGCGGTCGTGTCACCGCCCTCCCTCACCGGTGAGCGCGCGCTGTTCGACGAGCTGCTTCAGGCGCCGAGCAAGGAGGAGGAGGTGGACGACCTCGACGCCGGGGAGGAGCCCGGGTCGGAGGCCACCTTAGCGTCGCCAGGGCCGAACGCCGGCGACGAGGAGCTGGCCTGCTCAATGCTCGAAGCGCCGTCCGTGGTTGCTGCTGTCGCCACGGCCGGCGCCATCGCCGCCCACACGGCGCACGGGAACATCCACGCCATGACGACCTGGAAGAAATGCATGGTGATCAGGAGCACTGGGGTTTGCTTGCAGGCACTTGTGCACGTAGTACGTCCTTGTATATATATACACGTCGCGATTGCGATCGCGTTCGCCTCCGACTCCGGCGGTGGTTGCAGGGGGGGGGCACGGTGGCGTCTGCGGGCGCGTGATTTCCGAAATCCGAGATGCCACAGCGAGATTGCCAAAATCCTGTGGCTAATCTATGGAATACTCCGGCGGTTCCTTCCATATACGGAGGGAGTACTAATTACTGCACGGTTTAATTACTCGATCGCTGATTTATTACCATATTCGATATTTCCCGAGTTATGGCCTTACCATACGGCCTGGATTGATAGCCTTTGGGGTAATTTAAATTTATTACCATATAATTACCATATTCAAAATTTCCTGAGTTATGACCTTACCATACCTAGATTGATTTATTACTATACGTGGATTAATTATGATTGATTACCATAAATTACCATAAATACGTTGGGTATTGCCGGTCAGACGAGAAAAGAGAAAAACCGGTGGGAGGGGCTGGTGGGAGGTGGGACGAAGAAAAACCAGTTGAAAATAAACCGGTTGAAAGTGGGGGGGACTATTCAACCAATTCGTCCATCTCTACTCCTAATGGACGAATTGGTTGAATAGTCCCCCCACTTTCAACCGGTTTATTTTCAACCGGTTTATTTTCAACCGGTTTTTCTTCGTCCCACCTCCCATCAGCCCCTCCCACCGGTTTTTCTCTTTTCTCGTCTGACCGGCAATACCCAACGTATTTATGGTAATCAATCATAATTAATCCACGTATAGTAATAAATCAATCCAGGTATGGTAAGGTCATAACTCAGGAAATTTGAATATGGTAATTATATGGTAATAAATGTAAATTACCCCAAAGGCTATCAATCCAGGTATGGTAAGGCCATAACTCGGGAAATATCGAATATGGTAATAAATTTAAATTACCACCATATTAAGCCATCTGAGGTATCCTCAATTCTATAATTTGCTGTGACATGGTACACTTTGCTAACTTAGCAGCCATAGTACAGAAGTACTGCGCGATGGAAAGCGCCTGGAAAGCCCAAACAAACTTCTGGGATAATCCGGCTCTCACTAAACCCTTCGTCCGAACTAAAAGGGTAAACTCTAGCAAGTCACCCGATTCAATTACCAAAAAATCAAGGCCCACTGCAGGGCGTGGAACCGTATTGGAAGAATGGCTCAATGGGCCATGCAAAATTCACAGCACACCGGATACCACGCCAACACATAGCCTTAGAGCATGTTGGATACTTCGGCAGGTAGCGAAGAGCGGCGAGGATCTCCTCATCAACCATACAACAGAGTAACATCCCGCCGAGAATAACAATGTGGTACTGACAGTCTTCGAGACTTTCGCCTAAAATAATAGGCGCAAGCGATCTCTCCACAGTCTCGCCGAAGTTTGCCACGTGGCAACAATAAATCCGTGGAACGACATGGCTATAACTTTCAATGCCAATGACAAACCTCAATTCTGAACAGTCCGGGCACCAGCCGCTTTGGTCCTTAGCCCAATTGTGGACGGCTTCCATCTCATTAAAGTGCTCATGGACGGTGGAAATGGATTAAACCTCATCTATGAGGAAACCCTCGACAAGATGGAAATCGACAAGAGCCGCATTGAGCAGCACGACCTTCAGGGGAATCATCCCTAGCCGGGATGCATGATGTGCGGGAAAAATCACACTGGATGTGGTATTCGGTACGCCCGAGAATTACATGTCCAAAGAAATCACATTCCAAGTGGCCCCGTTCAGCAGCGGATTCTACGCCCTCTTAGGGCAAGACACATTCACGAGATTTCAAGCTATACCCCCATTACGGGTACATGAAGCTCAAAATGCCCGGGCCCAATGGAATCATCACTCTAGCCAGTGATCAGGACGTCGCACTCCGCGCCGAAAAAAAACTGCCGCACTGGCCCTGGAGGCATTATCCGAAGCCCTCGCGGCCGAAGAACTAACAACGCTGCGCGCCATAGTGGACAGAGATGACGTGATACTCGACAAGCGACCCAAGTCCACCTTTTTTAAGCCTGCAGACGAGATAGTCAAATTCCAGGTCCACCCAACGGACCCTACAAAGACAGCTTCCATTGGGACACAGTTGAACCCCACAATAGACGCCGCACTGCGAGATTTCCCGCGTGAGAATTGGGATATCTTCGCCTGGCATCCTTCAGACATGTCGCGCATCCCACGCGGCTGGCCGAACACAGCCTAAATATATTGAAAGGATACAAGTCAGTCAAGCAGTCTCTTAGGCGCTTCTCAGAGCCTAAGCGGCAAGACATGGGAGAAGAGCTAGCCAAGCTACTCGAGGCCAGATTCATCATAGAAATAAAACATCCGGATTGGCTAGCAAACCTGGTAATGGTACCAAAGAAGGACAAATCCTGGCGCCTATGTGTCGATTTAAAAGACCTCAATAAGGCTTGCCCTAATTAATAAGGATCCCTTCCCCCTCCACCGCATTGATCAAATCATTGATGTCACCGCAGGACACGACTCATTGTGTTTCCTCGACGTATACTCCGGATACCATCAGATCAAGATGGCGGAGTCCGACCAAGCAACAACGCCCTTCATCACGCCATACGGCCCCTTCTGCTTCAATACCATGCCCTTTGGGCTCAAGAATGCCGGAGCAACCTATCAACGCATGATTCAGACATGCCTAGAGAAACAAATCGGCCAAACAGTGGAGGCATCCGTGGACGACGTGGTCATCAAAACAAGACACATCAAAACTTTAATGGATGACTTGAGGCTCACGTTCGACAACCTTTGAACATATGACATCAAGCTCAACCCGGAAAATGTGTCTTCGGCGTACCTTCCGGGAAATTTCTCGGCTTCATCATTTCCAATAGAGGAATTGAAGCAAATCCGGCAAAAATTCGAGCTCTGTCACATTTGGCTACCCCAACAGACCTCAAGCAGATCTAGAAAATAACTGGATGTGTGGCTGCCCTAAGCCGCTTTATCTCCTGATTGGGAGAAAAGGCACTACCTCTTTATCGCCTTCTTCAACGCACCGAACACTTAGAGTGGACGGATGCGGCCACGGCCGGACTAGAAGAAATAAAGGCCCTCTTGGCCAGTAATCCAATCCTGACTGCGCCAACTACTGGCGAACCTATGCTATTATACATAGCTGCAACACACCAGGTGGTAAGCGCAGTGCTCGTCGTCAAAGGAGAACCGAACAGACACAAGTTCATGCTCCAAAAGCTGGTATATTACGTGTCCACTGTCCTCACTCCATGCAAATCCTGGTACCCACACTATCAAAAGATAGCATACACGGTCTTCATGGCATCCCGGAAGCTATGACACTACTTTCAAGAGTGTTCGATTACAGTGACCTCCGAAGTACCACTCAATGACATAATAAATAACCGCGATGCCATGGGCCGGATTGCTAAATGGGCTATCGAGCTCCTTCCGTTCGACATAACATACAAACCACGGCGAGCCATTAAGTCGCAAGTACTGGCTGACTTTGTCGTCGAATGGATAGAAGCCGAACTCCCTAAAGAGTACGGCGGATACTCCAATTGGTTCATGCACTTTCACGGCTCTAAAATGCTGGCCGGATTGGGAGCGGGTGTTGTCCTGACATCCCCCACCGGAGACACGGTCCAATACGTACTCCAAATATTATACACAGACTCCAACAATGCAGACGAATATGAGGCTCTGTTGCATGGTCTTCAGATGGCAGTCTCCATGGGCATCCAATGCCTAGAAGTGCGCGGGGACTCGAACCTCGTGAATGCCGTCCTCAAAATGTCAGCTTGGTTCAAGGGGCTTGAATTCCACCATATGGTCCGAGAAAACAATCAAGCGGCGGATATCCTCGCCCGCATCGACGCTAAACGCGACCCCGTCCCACCTAATATCTTCTTGGAAAGGCTATTCAAGCCGTCCGTGGTATGGGAAGGGGAGACCGGCAATACCAGTCTGGCTCCGAATATAACCCCAGATTCCGAACCATCTGACGTAATCGGAGGCTCTGCCACCAAAATAACACCTTCGGCCCACGAAATCATGGCTGTCATCACCCCGTGGACCGAGCCCTTCTTAGCCTACCTAAATAGGCAAGAGCTCCCAGAGGACCAAAATGAGGCACGTTGTATTGTGCGACGTTCCAAAGCCTACAGTCCATGAGGGAGAGCTCTATAAGAAAAGCGCCACCGGAGGGCTCCAAAGATGCATCTCCGAAGAGGAAGGGCAGCAGCTCTTGGCCGAAATCTATGCCGGACTCGGCGGTACCATGCCGCAGCTTGGGCACTTGTAAGCAAGGCCTTCCGTACAGGATTTTACTGGCTGACAGCCCGGGCAGATGCACAGGACCTTGTCCAACATTGCGTCGGTTGCCAACTCTTCGCCAATCAGAGCCATGTGCCCCCTACCGCTCTCCAAACAATACCCATAACTTGGCTCTTCGTGGTCTGGGGGCTGGATATGGTCGGACCTCTTAAAGGGGGAAGCCATAAGAAAAAAAAACTTATTTGTCATGGTGGACAAGTTCACCAAATGGATAGAAGCCAAACCAGTTAAAACGGCCGAATCCGGACCAGTGATAGACTTCATATCAAGGGTTGTGCACCGTTACGGTGTCCCCGACAGCATCATCACTGACAATGGCTCTAATTTCACAGCTGATGAGGTGAAAATTTGGTGCGGAAACATGGGCATTAAGCTCCATTACGCCTCTGTCTATCACCCCCAAACAAACGGTCAAGTCAAACGTGCAAATGGTCATATCATGAGCGGCATTAAGGCTATCCACGTATAGTAATAAATCATATAGTAATAAATCATAATTAATCCATGTATAGTAATAAATCAATCCAGGTATGGTAAGGTCACAACTCAGGAAATTTTGAATATGGTAATAAATTTAAATTACCCTAAAGGCTATCAATCCAGGTATGGTAAGGTCATAAATTGGGAAATATCGAATATGGTAATAAATTTAAATTACCCCAAAGGCTATCGATCCAGGTATGGTAAGGCCATAACTCGGAAAATATCGAATATGGTAATAAATTTAAATTACCACCAGGTATGGTAAGGCTATCCACGTATAGTAATAAATCATATAGTAATAAATCATAATTAATCCACGTATAGTAATAAATCAATCCAGGTATGGTAAGGTCATAACTCAGGAAATTTTAAATATGGTAATTATATGGTAATAAATGTAAATTACCCCAAAGGCTATCAATCCAGGTATGGTAAGGCCATAACTCGGGAAATATCGAATATGGTAATAAATTTAAATTACCACCAGGTATGGTAAGGCTATCGATCCAGGTATGGCACGCCCTCACCTGATCACCTATCACAATCTCCAGCCCCACGCACGCACCAAAGAACCTACCCGGCACCAAACGCAGCTCCTCTCGATCCCCTCGAGTAAAGCCGCCACCGTCGTGCGATCTTCCTGACACAGACGCCGTCGCCGCCTCCTTCCCACCTACGGCGTCCCCCACGTCCATGGTGACGGCGCTCGCGTCCTACACTGACCCTCCGCCTCATATAGGTTGGTCGTTGATGGAGTGGGATGTGCCGCTGCAGTTTGGGAAGGCGCAATCACGATCTGGTTGGGATCTCAGTGTGGACTCGTTGTCTATGATGAAGGATGGCGCTGCCTCCCTGGCAAATGGGATCAGAGGAAGGGGCTCTACGTCGTGAATGTCGGCGAGGCAGCGGCCGAAGGCGAGCCCGACGATGAGCACGGGTGTTCGTCCCATGAAATAGGCGGCCACGGAGGGCGGATCTGAGGCCACCCCAATCGCCGGTGGCCCTTCCTCCCATCGCTCATCGCCTCCATTCTCTCTCTCCTCTAAATCTTTGTCGCCCCTGCCTGATTCTGGCCGACGCCATCCGGCTCTCGCATCGACCACCACCAGCACGGCTGCGGACGAGGCGCAACCGCAGACGCCGCCACCGCCATCCTCATCCACCTCCTCCACCATCCTTCCCAGCCGTCGTCGGGGGCACCCACCATCTGCGCTCTAGCCCACCCGCTCCCTCCTATCCCCTCCCCCTGCCTGCCAGCCCCATGATCCATCGCACAGATGGCAGGTACTACAGCGACCTCCTCCCCAGCGGATCCGGCCTCCTCCGATGGAGATCCATCCTGGGCACCGCCTTATTCTCATGCGTGCACGTCTATATCAACGTCTCATTCCACCTCACCTGAGCCTTTACCTTCCCACCTCTGCTTTAGATCCACATCACTTTGCAAGGTATGTGCTTGATTGTTCCGAACTGGATCGATGGATTATGCAAGGTACTTTGGGTGTCGTCATTGACGGCAATTGTCACGCCATGCTACCATCGGAGGGGTCCCTCATTGATGATTAGGGTCTTCCGAACTGCATGAGCTCCATTGAGAAGGATGTTTTTAATTCTGGTTTTGCCTACATGCTTTCTTTGCCTATATCTACTTAGCTAATGTCTTCTTATAGATAGTAGCTGCTGAAGTGGTGATCAAAGTTGTTCACTATAAGGAAACAACCATGATAACAAAAGTGTATATTCCCTGACCTTTGACCTGAAGTACTTTTTCATTAGAAACTTGCAACAGCCAGGCATTGAAATTAGCAACAGCTTCGTACGTACTGAACTAATTTGCAGCAACACGTACTGAACTAAGTTAGGTTATGCTCATCGTTCCAACATGCTTAGTGATAACCACCTAGCAAGCTGATCAAACATGAAAAAATTGAAGTGCTACTGCTAATCGTACTATTCTGAATGTGAAAATCTATTTAATTGGCTCTTCTCTAATTATACACTTGCATAAATCTCAGATCTTGCAAATTACAGTATAACCATAAAAGTCATGCTTTGACTCCTATAGGGCCTTTTGCACTTTAATATGACTAATAATTTGCCTTAATATCACAGATTGTATCACTACCTTTCTAAGTGAATGACATTCAAAAAGGTCATTAAATAAAACCAAGAAATCCTTCTGGAGTGTAGGAAAGTTGAGACTATAAAACCAAAAGGTTATATTTACGTTTATTAGAGAAGGTTCTTTACTTTTTATAGGAAAACACAAAATGTTGCGATGTAGAGTCTAGGTGGTGGGCTTCCTTGATCCACTTGGTGGATGAGGGCGACTCCGGTCCTGGCACCCATAGTGCCAGTGATCCAAAAATCATAGGGCCTGGATATAGCTCTAGCAGACGTATGCGGCTTGCGCATCGAGCTTGGTCGTCTCGAGCATGGAGATAGGCGAGTTGTAGACCAAGAGCTGGTACAGAGATAGGCGAGTTGTAGACAAGAGCTGGTGGGCAGCAAGAAACGCATGCACACCAAAGAACAAATCTGAGTCACATGCCTACTTCTATTGGTTTCTACAAAGAGCGGCTAGCTTAGATCTTAGACCAGTCGGTCACTGTCGAGGTCGCCAAGGTGATCTTACAGCACCGCCGTGGGGATTTCTCATGATTTTATGTAGGCAAGCCGCAAGCGGTGGTGGTGATTGGCTGGGTGGTGTCGCTGCCTTGGGAAGAGATGAAGTGATGGTAAAAGTAAGCAGGATCCGATGATTCTTCCGTGGGGATAGCCAAAGTCAAGATGTCGACTACAGACTCGTCGCAGACTTGTAGTGAACCTGGATGCGGCGAGCCTGATTTGTGGATCGATGGCGGGTCTTGACTTTGTTAGGCCGGGATTGGATGGTTGCAGAGGGTGGTGTGCTTGGTTGGGTTTCCATGAAAGAATGTGGCCTCCTCGTGGATCTGGTCATGCCCATCCTAGAGAACATTGTGTCCCTAGCTCCCTCGAGGAGCAAGGACAGTGCAAGCGGCAGCAGGGGGTAGGGTAGATGTGGGGAGGGATGTCGGCGGCTGCTCGAGGTCATCATGATGAAACCCTTGACGTCCCATCTTTATCAATGGAAGTGGAAGAGCACGAAGTCGAGATTGGATAGGAGTTTGAGTTCTTTTTGGCACCGATCGATTCCCCACTTTAGAGATGTATTTTTTTGCGTGCGAGCAAACAGTGGGTTGATTCTAAAAGGAATAGGCACTTTTCAACAGAAGTGCATGATGGACCAAAAATATGAGCTCATTTTATTTGTTTGATAGATATCGTATTATTCGTTGTTGTTCGTTCGGTGAAATTTCCTAATATTTGATTGTTGTGTTTCTAATTAGAGCACCCCATAATCACCCAATATGAGGGGATGATAAATGAAAGATACTGATTATAAATTTTAAAGAGCCCGTGGCAACGCACGGGCGTTATACGACGATTATAAAGCAGTTGGTGAATAGTCCGTGCGGTTTATTTTCGCTGGTTTATTTTCGTCATCCTCCCACCTCCGTTTTATTTTCGTCGTCCTCCCACCTCTTCTTACTCGGTATCCTCCAGCGAAATAAACCGGTGCCAAAAAAAACCCTAGGATCGATCCCTCGTTAGAGTAACGAGGCCCCCTCGACTCCTCTCTCGATCTGTTTCCGGGATTGAACGCCGCCGCCGCCGCCGCCGATCCCATCTTCCCCGGCGACATGCCTCGCCGGCGGCCTCCTCTCCCCCATCCACGCCGGCGACCTCCCTCTACCCCGCCCTCTCCGTCAACCCGTCTCTCCAGCAGCTCGGGCGAAACCCTAGCCCACCCGATGCCACGACAACCTAGCAGGCAGGCGCGAGGAGCCCTGCCCAGCCATGGCGACACCGCCGGCGGCCTCCTCCTCCCCCTCACCTTCTCTCCCTCTCCCAAGGGAGGGAAGGTAATGGAAGGGATCCGGCGGCAAGGGGAGGCAGCGCCCAGATCCGCAGCCGCACCGGCGGGCCGCCATCCCTCGAGGTCGTCCATGGAGGTCCGAACGTGATACAGGCTTGAGGTACGTCATACAGACTATTTTTTTACTCACATGGACCAAATCATCAATGTTAAAATTCTGATGTCCACCTAAAAGTAACTGTATGTAGCAGTCATACAGTAGCCCAGTAACAAGCCGAGGCCTAGGAAGTGCCTTCATGCGACGGCGACCTGAAGGTGTGGGAACATGCGACGGCGACCTGAAGGCGTGGGAACAGAGCTGGGACGTGCAGCGCCCTGCACAAGTCGGGTCGCGCACGGAGCGAGCGCCGTGCCAACGCATCCATCAATAGGACGCGGTGCCTCCATGTGTGTGCGGGGTGGATCCAAGGCCGTGCAAAATGAGATCGGCGGCGGGCAGACCTGTGCCGATTTAATGGGCTGGTGATGTTTGCAGGCGATGGCGCCGCGGCGTGGCTGTGGGTGTGGCCCGACCTCTGCCTCCTCTATCACGTGCAATCGTCCTTCTACGCCATCACCACCTCTCCCTTGATGTGTTCCTCTTCCTCGTGATCCCGCCTCCTGTTCCTCGCCAGATGACTACAACAGCCAGCGGTCACCTCATGTAAGTTTTAGTTGGTGCTGGATTAAACTACGACATGCAAGTTTAGGAACACACATTATTTTTCGACTAGGGATTGCATGGCTACTGAACTTTGAGCTCATATGCTGTAGTAGAGTTGCAGGCTTCATTATCTGATTTTTTTTCCTGAAATGTACTTTTCTTGTCTTCAGTTCTATTCTTAACCAATGAAATATTACTTAATGAGCATATGCTTGTTTGGCTTCCTCAGCTGTGTCTTCAGATTGGGGGTACCCCATGTTGCTGTTAGATGAATTGTGAATCAAGAGAGCATAGTGGAGGGAGGGGGAAAACCAATATACGTCTCTAAGTCTCTGTCAAATGTTTTTATTGGCAAATTTTGGTGCGGGTTACTGTATTTCTCTGTGTCAACCACATCACTTGTCGTTGATATGTGAATGCTAGCCAAGTTCTGCCATTGCGGGCACCCTTTTTGCATTGGTATGAGCATGGAAGAACTTGGGTGATGTTCTGGTGATAAAAGTGCTGCTTAAAATGCTGATGGTAGTGATTTCTTACCGAGTTATATGCGGTTCTAACTCAGCTGGCATGCTGACGATATTATTAAGGACTGATACATCTATCTATTGGGAAGTTGTTTTACTGGTTTAGGGTCTTTTCATGCTTGCTAAAAATCTCTGAACTATTAAAACCCAGTAAATAATCATTTCTTCAGTTTTATTGCTTCCCAAACTCAGTGTTTGTTTTAAAAGTTCAGAAGAAATTCGAAAACAAATTACTATATGTGGTTTTCTCGCCCAGCTTACTTATAAAGAAGGAGATTTCGAAGAACGTTTCAGTCGTAGACATAGCAACTATGTTGAATTGGTATTCCAGTGTTACATGTTAGAGAAAGTGGAAGAAAAGACAGAACAGTAAAAACACTAACTTCCAAATTGTGTCCCCAAACCGAGTGCAAGTGGTAAGTGTTGAGTAATATTAATGAGCCATACCTGTGTTTTACATGCTTATACATTTTTCTGTTTCTTTCCAAGATAAACACAAGTGTTCTGTTTGTGCATTGTGACGACAATTTTCTTGGATAACAGATGCGGCGAGCTCGGAGGAGGTTGCAGGTGGGATAACTGATGAGGAATGCTCGTGACATTGATGAACTTGATATGAGTGTTTTGTAGATCATCATCCAACCGACGTGCCAGACATGCTACATATTGGCATGATGGACTTCTATGGTACAAGGACATTGGGCACCATGTAAATGTGACTAATGTATGTGGTCCATGCAAATAACTTACTTGATGACCAGTTTATCTTGCTTGATAAAGAGCACGACAGTGATTATTTTGTTCTTCCCTGGTTTGTATTGCAGGGTTCGCTTCGGGACACGTTCAGTGTCCTCTGATGTACTGAAGAAAGCATATTAAGCTACATAAACATGGATTCTTCTCTATTGTCACAAAACAGGTATTCTTCCTTGCTCCAATCAACTCACTGATGCATGGATTCACTTAACTTACTTCGATTATATGTAGTTTACCCTCTAATTAACCACATTAAAGATGTTGCTGATTATTGCAAATTGGAAATCTGTGGAGATGTTTCCTAAAAAGCAAAAGCCTAGCAGATTTACGACATGCAATACTGTGAAGCTATATTAATTAGCTTGCTCTTTCATCAAACCAACAAAAAATGGATGCCTTAGTACTAAGAATGGTGAAAAGCTAAAATAAATGAGAACTTTGGTATTCACAGTTCTATATTCAAGTCCAGCTCAGGAGTTCATAGACTTGATGAATCATCTATTCTTGACTAAAGTTGGCTCCCTCCGCTGTTAAATATTCAGTGTTTTTGGAATTAAAACCTAAAAAAAATTAGTAGTGAAGTTACCCTCCAAATACAGTTGTAGGATAACATTAGTCTTTTATTTGATGTTGCTTATTCTCTTTTACAAGGGAGACTGATTCGCTTTGGTGTATTGGATGTTATAATTTTTTATTTATTGACTGCTTATATGACGTTTGGTCATCAACTTGTTTCATTCAGTTTTGTGGTTTATTTAACCCGTACGTCATTCTGCGTACACACGAGATCATTTTGTAGCCATCATACTTTGTTTGCCTAATAATATAGCAATAAACATTCGATATGTTCTTGTTTTCCTCGAATTGATCCCTGATTGTTTGCCATGTCATGTGCATGCAGCTGGCTCTTGGGGTTTCCAAAGCCTCTTTTGGGGATGCAGCTGGAGGGTTCCATGGCGTTTTTAGCAGGGACGGTGTGCGGCAGGTTACGTGTGCTGGACACGTCAAGTTGAGGTGCCTAAAGTTTCTATATGGCTTAATTTTGTCGCTCTCAGCACCCTTGCAAGATCATTGTTTTATGAACTCTTCAAAATTTCTCTACTTTTACTGAATTTGGGTCTTTGTTTCTAAGATTCCCCTAACTTATGTTGTCATCTGGTTCTCCCATCTTATAGGTTATTTGCTCAGTTGACCATTTATAACAAGGAACAAAAAAATCACTAGGTGTTCTATACATGTCCTCCAGTATGGTATACTATTCGTTTTTAAGAATTTGTATGCCCTTTTTCTGGAATGTCGTCTCTTGGATACATCAAGATAGTTGATTCCAATTGTTATTGTTGTTGTTTTCATACTACATTGTTGCTACTGTTCCTAAGTGTAGCGTACGATTTTTTTTGATCATCATTGCCCTTTCTAGGTCAATTTTGATATATTTAAGCTACTATAGTTGGGAAGCTATTTTAGGAAAGTGTCAATGCTACCTCGGAGGTTTCTTTAATATCTGATGAGTATCAGCAAAATATATGACACCACAATGATGTCTAGAACAGGAAGTGATTAGGCCTCAATGCTATATCTATATGTTTGCTGGATTGTAGCAGCTTCAAACCGTGTTTTAAGAGCTCCAATTTTCCCAAATCTGAATGCACAAAAACTTCTTGGTATTTCACAACAATATAAATTACACCGATTTTTAACTGACTATCAGGTGTATCTTCTTTCGGTCTGTTAATTTGATCTCCGTGTGAACACATATGTGTCAGTTTCATCATGCTAGCAAGGAGAATCAGGTGTTCCTCCGTCGCCGCCGTTGCCACCAACAACAAAAATGACGACCAGCTCATGAGACGGCTAATAGAGAATTGGAGCCTTCTTGAGAAGGCAACACACTTGAGATCAAGAGAGAGGGGGGAGAGATCGAGGGAGGGAGAGGGAGGAAGGAAGGGGGAGATTTTGCAGGTACACAGGACAACCATGTTATAAAATGTAAATGAGATTTGGTGGTAAGTCATCATTGTGTTTTCCCAATCTGTCAGACATCATTGCGTTTGTTCCCAACCTGTCAGACATTATAAATTTCATGTTGAATATGTCATAGAAATGTTTCTCAATAAATATGTTTTTTTTGCTCTTGATATTTTAATATGATTGTAAATTCATCCATTTAGATATCACTCTGAGAAATATTTATAGTTGGGACAAGGAAGAAAAGGAAATGGCTTTAACAGTAAAAAAGAAGTCGCCGATGCATTTAGTTTTGAATGGTATATGACATTTAGTACTCCCTTTTATCCATGTTACTTCGTCACAGTTGCACACAAATCTGTTGTTACATCCTACAAAAATGCAAAGGGGAAGTATGTTGTTAGGTGCACTCTCATGATAAAGATTTCATTAAAAACACGAAGGGTGATTCGGTCAGATAGGGATCAAAAATTGGTTACTGCTATTTCATTCCATTTGGATGGTAATTCAGAATTTATCTTATGAAAATGAATGTTTGTGATATGTTAGTAATCTAACACTTGTAAAACAATACATGCAGGTGCATGCAATAGCTCTGATTTATTAGAGTAGTTATCCCAAGTTCCAAGGGACAAGAACAAGATAATGGAGCTCAAGGGGTATTCAATCAAGAGGCAAGCTGGGAAAAGAATATTCAAACCCCTCTGCCCTTGGAAGTAGCTTCTACGTAAATTGCATTTATTGTTATAAGATTGTAATTATCAAATGTATGAATCTGTGTGAAATTGTGCAAAGGCCCGCTTGTTCTTTCACTTTTAATAGAGTTGCACTGTACATGGAATTCAAACTCTTTAAACTCGACAACGATATTCTTGATGAGAGCATAACAAAACCCTGAAAAGGCACACTTATTCTTGAATTACATAGTGAGAAGTGATTGGTGTCCTTTTTCTTTGTTAAATCGTCCATCTCAACATTGTTATTTGTTATTTCTACTAACATTAACATGGTGAGTGATTATTGGAGCAGCTTTCATATTTGTTTGATATCTTTAATATTACTTGCTAAAACATGTCATGTAAACTTTTTTGTTTTGTGGCAACGCATGGGTCTGCTGCCGCTGCACTGCCTCTGAACTTGGTGGAGACGCGGAAGGACAGTTGTGGCGTTGTGAAGGCCTTACGGCTCAACACCTCCTGCCAGGACAACAACCACTGCATCGGTAAGATAGGACCTAAAGGCATCTCCAATGTGGGCCCACAAAATGCACACACTATTTATCTACGGATTGGTTCGCAGACACGGATCAAAGTAATAGCATATCAAATCTTCATGAATGAAAATATTCAAATGTGACAGCAGTTCTACTATAAATATTATAATCCAATTAAATTTTGAAATAAAGTAGTTCCAACATAAAATCAACCTGCAAGATGGAACACCCGTGTCACAAATTTGAAGTCTAATTCATAATATAGTTCGGGAGAAATAGACGAATTCAACTCTGATAGTACACAACATTAGTTGGGCTTTAAATTTTGCCCATTACCACCGTCGATACTATTTTTGTTTTTGGACCTTAACATTAGTTGAGATTCAAAAGGTACATGATCTTTGTGATATTATCGGTTCATGTTGTGCCCATCTGTAGACTTTTTCTCAGATTTTCTTGAAAACATTTGTAAGTACAAGCCAAATCCAGGTGCAGTACAAGCCCTGGTGCACTATATACTTACCAAGGGAGATGTGCTGTTGGTTGAAAAATGGCCGCGGTTAACAACTTGGGCCTAATATTTGACAAGAACTTTAACCATTTGCAGTGTTATTTTTAGGCTGATTATTGCTATGGAGAATGGAACACCATGCTATTGATAAAGAACAATCTCACAAAATTGGATCTATTTTCTTGTGCTATATTTGATGATAAGAGGCGCACTATAAGTCTAAGGAATTGTCAAGCTCTGTGTACCTTATAATAGTGACACACATGGATGCGTGAAGTTGAGTGATACTAATACTATTTAATCGTGGACGACATATATTCAGTTAGCGAACGATTTGGTTGGTTAAGGAGACACAAAGACTGTCGAGAAGGAAACAAGTGAAACAGAGTCTTTATTTGTCGTTGTATAATGGAAATCGGATGCCACCTTGCTTAACACATGTTTCTGAATTAAAAGAATAATCTGATCGATGTTTTTATATTTTTATTATTACGTGTCGGCTTTTGCCCGTAGCAACGCACGGGCATTCTACTAGTGGTACGGAGTATGTAGGTTGGTAATTGCCAGCCCCAACGATTTTTTTACAAAGTAAGGAAGTCGCCAACCCTGCCGATTTTTAAGGAAGGAAGGAAATCACTAGCTCGGCCAATAATATTTCCGGAACGAAGTAATTAGCCAACCTTGCAGATTTTTTCAATGCTATAGCCATGAAACCTCCTATACTCCGCTTGGCCGTCTCCCATCGGCATACGTCAGCGCCCAGGTGATGAGGACCACGCCGGCTTGCCCCCTTGCTCGATGACTGCCAAATCAAGTCGCCAGAGCCGGATTCATGCAGTTCGAGGTCGTTGTCGCGTGGGTTGATGGTGGTTGTCATGCGTGGGACACCGACGACCCTCCTTTGCGAGCCACCCGATCGGTCTCTTCACCTCAGGTCGATGTAGTGCCTCAGGGGCGAGGTTGCGATGGCCTCCTCCTCATGCCATCTCCATCCTCCTCCTCAACATGTCAACGTCGCCTCCCCTCATCCATCAGCTGTCTGCGTGTGCCCTATGACAGAGGGCGACGTCGACCATGGAGCGGATCCCAACGGCGGGGTCCGATGTAGTGGTCACCTCCAATGAGCGCAGTGGTCGACACCGATGAGCAGGGCCTCGGTCGCCAGTCCTCCTCGTATTGCTATCTTCCCTATCCAGAGAAACCAGAGAAACACAATGCGCTGTTCCTCCTTAGGCTTTGTTTGATAGAAGTGGATTGAGGAGGTTTGGGGAGGGAGGATTTCAGGGGATTGGGTGAATCCCTTCCTTCCACCCAATCCCCTCAAAACCCTTTGAATCCCAACAACCCCTCCATCCACAATCCTCTTTGTTTAAAATTTCTATTTGGTAGGTAGGGTTTGTCATATTGACATAACATGGTGTATTACATATAAAAAAATCCAATCTTTACAATGTAACTAACTCCCCTTAAAACAACATGATATCTCATCACAACAACAACATAATTTATCATGACAAGTATGACTTGGAATCACCAAATCCCAACAATCATAATTTATCATAAGAACAACAACATGTTATCATGACCACAACAGGTCACTGCCGCCATGGCCTACAAGTTCACCATCAACAGTGTACATTGTATCTTCGTGACATCATAGCCAACAAGCTCACGTGGCTCCTTGGACTCCGTTCTTTGGGTGCTTGCATGATAATATATGTGAGACAAGCCTGGAAATCTCAACTCCAACATATCACCCATGATTAGTGTGAAAAATGCAATAGAAACAACACTAACAAAATAATTGTGTAGCACACAGAGGTTTAACTGTACTAAGAGCATACATACTCATACACGTTTTGAGGATGTCACAAGATCATGAGAAGGTTGTATTAACCAGGAGGAGCAACAAGCCATCAAATACAAGATTCAGTTTGTTTAAATTTTGTTCACTGAATAAACATTAGAAAACATATGACATGTGGACAGTGAAATAGGGTGCACGGGGGCAGTTCTAATCCTTTCTAAAAGAAAGTGTTATGTCAGTTCTGATCCTTTTAGATAGAAAATGAAACGGGAGTGCCGCAGTGCCATAGAAGGGTTGTCAGACATTTCCATTGGCATACAATGGTCCTGACACTTTGCAAGGGCATACAAAGTTTTTACCCCTCATAGAAAGCCTAAAAAATTTAGCAATTTTCAGGAGTCTTTCCAGAATTCAACACCAACACATTAAGAAGTGAAACTAAGCACAAATGTTAGCTGATTGTAACATCAACATAGTCAAATCATGAAAATCACATTGAACGCAGATAGCAACAATGTGTAATCTCTTTGAATGCAGAAATAATAGTTATCATTTAGAAAACAACATGAGAAAGTAATAGCTACAGTACATCATGCAGGTGCAGGTAACTGCATATCCAGGTCATGGCTTGATATCATTTAGAAAACAACATGAGGAAGTGGTTGGATCTTGTAGTTACCTCACTACATAACTCTTTGGTTCTATGTCACAAGCTTTTAGAGAATACTACCCCTCGAGTAATGATCCCAATACTATCATGGTGTGTGTATGGGTGAAAGGTAAATTTGTTTTTCATGAAAAGACCAAAGCTAGCTGTCAGACACCCCAAGATGAGTGTCCATACAATTCACTGCATGTTGATAAAAAACAACTAAATAGCCACCTAAATTACAACTAATATTTGAATGCTACTGAAGCTAAGTGTCGTGTTCTGCAATTAGAAGAGACTGACAGTGATCTGGCCATGGGTTACCATGGAGGCAGCAAACTGCCGAAGCTAAACTCCACAACAAAGCCAGGTAGGAGAGGAGAAGAATGGCCATGGAGGTAGCGAACTGCTGCAGAACGGAGCTATGGCCGTTGGGTGATGGACGAGGAGCAAGAAGAGTCGGCCCTATGGTTTGCAGGGGAGGGGATGTAGAAGTGGAGGAGAGGGGATGAATCACCTCGGGGAGAACCGGCAAAGAAGGACGTCAACACTCTGGCAGCGGTGGGGCGGTGAAGATCCGGCGACGGGGCGCTCCACTCGGTGGCGGTGGCGCGCCTCCTCCTCAGTGGCGGCGACGCATTCCCTTTGTTCTCTGCGCGTCCCCTTGAGGGTTGGGAGACACGTGGATAGAAGGGGAAGGAAGGGATTGGGCTGTGCAAAACCCGCGAAACAAATGGGCTGTCGGGGGTTAGGGAGGTTTTCGGGCCCCGCGGGGTTAATCCTCTGAAAAACCCATCAATCCCCTTCCAGCAAACGAGGCCTTATGTGGATTTTATGCAATTTAGTGAAATTTTGTAATACTACTTCAGAGGACGTTCTCCTTTTCTCCCATGAGGTAATTGCTTGCTTTTTTAGTGCTTGTATTATTACTGCTAAGGAAAAGATAGAGGAGGAGGATCCGTGTTGATGTACTCCTCGATTAGTAGGGATGAATATCTGTTGTTACTACTAAGGAAAATATTAGTGTTACTGCTAAGAAAAAGATAAAGGAGGAGTATTGATAACCCTCGATCGACTGGGAAGAAATTTTGTTTCAATTTGATTACTTGTAAATTTTGTTGAAGAACTACAATATCTAAATCCTGAAGGACCTACCCTTCATGTGAAATCAAACTCAAGTAAAGGGCGGAAATTAGCATGCCCCTTAAAATAATGATGTTGTGAACATTTGTTCTAACAAAGAAACTAGCTCAAGCCATGCTTATCCTCTTAAATTACAATGTTTTTTTATTTAAAGGTTGTTATTCCATGTCAACTATAGTTAGCACTTTGGAAAATTTGTTTTCACGAACTTGTTTTTTACTCGGGCCAGGTTATAGGCAATTAGAGATTGATCACCTGCCTAGCTACCCATCTCTGAAAACAAATAGACTACCTTGCAAGCATTCGGGATTTCAAAAGAATGGTGTAGGAAATTAGAGATTGATCACATGCCTAACTACCCATCTCTACTAACCAATACACTACCTTACAACTAGAGATTGATCACCTGCCTAGCTACCCATCTCTTAAAACAAATAGACTACCTTGCAAGCATTCAGGATTTCAAAAGCATGGTGTAGGAAATTACCTACAAGTAGTATACAGATAGATTGATTCTATTGATATTTTTTGTCTCAGGTAAAAGAGAAAGAAACACGAAGTTTCCTAGGCAGTTAATGTTCCTCGCGGTATACTGACACAGCCAAAACAATAGGTGTGTAGCTTACAACGAGCAAAGTAACACAAGATGTAAAGAAATGAGATATTTTTTCTCTACAATCGGGCTTTGTTTTCTATCTCAAGAAGGGATGAGTTTCATAATTCACACTCTATTTGTTTGTAAAGGTATTTTAACTAAATCATAATTGTTTGATTATTTTCTTGTTTCATCTAAAAACCCAAACAAAGAAGATATGGGCCAGTGGTGGCCGATGCGGGCTTGTCGGTAGCGTATAGGGACGACATCAACCTCGTCACAGCAAAGAGTGGCCAAGCTGGAGATGAACCGGTGATAAACAATCTCAGGCCGAGCAATGCAAGAATATCTTTTTATTATCTAGACCATGCTTAGAAACCAAATGACGATTTGTTGTGATCACAGGTTAAACTATGCGGCCGGGTTACCTAAATTGAGTCTGGTGCCTACAAGTAGAGTTGCATGTTAGATGATGGGACATGAGTGCTCAAGATAAAACTATGGTGGAGCGATCCCAACTCTCAAGACTTCATATTTTTCATTACATTGATGATGTTGTTTAACTTCATTAAAAAATTGTAGGTTGTCAAAACTGTCGAATAGAATGATGTAAAAGATACAAGGTGAAAAGGTTGAAAGAATGGATTTCTTGCTCTGGAGCGCTCCCTGGCCATGTTCACCACCATTACCCTGATGCCTAAGCGGGCCAGCCTTCCCGCATCATCTGGGGGCCTATGGGTAGGAGTCACCGCCTCGGTAAGCCGTGTAGTAGGCGGGTTTTCTTCCCCAACACAGGCACTCGCAAGAACCAACAAGGCCAAGACTCTTTGGATCGAGAACGTGCAGCAACGAATGGATGAGAGCCGCATCTACACTTGATTGGCCAGCCGCAAAGAGGTATGTTCTCGCTCACCTATGCAATATCGTTCGAATATGTGGCATGATTCTTTTACTCCATCAAATATCAGCTTTACAGCACTCATTCATGAGCCTCGATGCGTTACTCAAATGGATCTATGGGTTAATTCAAATGTCATTCGCTATAGGTAAGGTGTACGCACTTATTCGTATGTATATATTATCTTTTGAGCTTATTGTTTTCGGGCATTAATCTTAGGAATATGTTTATTTGCTAATATGATGGTCGGTCATAGTTTAGATTTTAAGTGGGTTGTATTGGAGTGCAATATGAACTATTGTTGATGTTGTAAGGCTCTTTTGGTTGGTAGAGGTCGCTAGCCAATATATACCTGATGTAATAATGGTTTGCTGTAAATGATTTGTTGTTCGGTTCTTTGTTGAGACTTACATGCATGTAATAGCTAGGATCCTCTTATATGTTCCTCTTTCAATATATCAGTATTTGTGCGTGCATGTTGTTCATGTGAACATCATGGCAACGGGCCATAATTTTACAATGAGACGCAATGTGTAGGGTGAAGTCGTTGATATGGTACACTCTCTTTCAGGCTAAAAGAGACATGTTGTAAAGTGATCATCGGACTAATATTGCACAACATGGCTTGTCCACTTGCCAGTGCGAATCGTTATCTATTATACGTCGCCGATTAAAATGGTGGCTAATATCAATTGTTCTTTGTAATGCTCCAAAATATTTTTTTCTTTGCAAGGTCCCAACAATGCATGATCACCAGATTTGTGCAATGGCATGTAGACATTATGAATAGTTCTGGTCAAATATGAAACCTCGAAACATTAGTAAGTTGAAAAGCATTTGCATTTTAGGATCTGAAAGTTTTTTCAAGAAAAGCAAGCAGTTCATGACTGGGTACGACCTTAAAACATTCAAGGTAGGGTTGGATTTGTTCTGCGTGCTTATGCTCTTCTGATAGAGATTACTGAATTGGTTTGTGGCCTCTTGGATCAGTTGCATGCCATAGTTATGGTGGCTAAATCAAGTACACGGCTAGATAGCTCCTGGCCTCTGATACGTCTCCAACGTATCTATAATTTTTGATTGTTCCATGCTATTATATTACCCCTTTTGGATGTTTATGAGCTTTATTTTACACATTATTATCATTTTTGGGACTAACCTACTAGCCGGAGGCCCAGCCTGTATTGCTGTTTTTTGCCTATTTCAGTATTTCGGAGAAAAGGAATATCAAATGGAGTCCAAATGGAATGAAACCTTCAGAAGCGTGATTTTTGAAACGAACGTGATCCAGAGGACTTGGAGTGCAAGTCAAGAAGCAACCGAGGCGGCCACGAGAGGGTAGGGCGCGCCCCCTG
Organism: Triticum dicoccoides; assembly: GCF_002162155.2. Taxonomy (NCBI): domain Eukaryota; kingdom Viridiplantae; phylum Streptophyta; class Magnoliopsida; order Poales; family Poaceae; genus Triticum; species Triticum dicoccoides. Next base: position 351,422,312 of record NC_041389.1, read on the forward strand.
TCTTGTGGGCCCCTCGGGCGGCCACCGACGTACTTCTTCCTCCTATATAAGCCTATGTACCCCGAAAACATCCAGGGAGCTGCCGAAACACAATTTCCACCGCCATAACCTTCTGTATCCGTGAGATCCCATCTTGGAGCCTTCGCCGACGCTCCGCCGGAGGGGGAATCGACCATGGAGGGCTTCTACATCAACACCATAGCCCTTCCGATGAGCTGTGAGTAGTTTACCACACACCTTCGGGTCCATAGTTATTAGCTAGATGGCTTCTTCTCTCTTTTTGGATCTCAATACAATGTTCTCCCCCTCTCTTGTGGAGATCTATTTGATGTAATCTCTTTTTGCAGTGTGTTTGTCGAGATCCGATGAATTGTGGGTTTATGATCAAGTTTATCTATGAGAAATATTTGAATCTCCTCTGAATTCTTTTATGTATGATTGAGTTATCTTTGCAAGTCTCTTCGAATTATCAGTTTGGTTTGGCCTACTAGATTGATCTTTCTTGCCATGGGAGAAGTGCTTAGCTTTGGGTTCAATCTTGTGGTGTCCTTACCCAGTGACAGAAAGGGTTGCAAGGCACATATTGTATTGTTGCCATCGAGGATAAAAAGATGGGCTTTATATCATATTGCATGAGTTTATCCCTCTACATCATGTCATCTTGCTTAATGAGTTACTCTGTTCTTATGAACTTAATACTCTAGATGCAGGCAAGAGTCGGTCGATGTGTGGAGTAATAATAGTAGATGCAGGCAGGAGTCGGTCTACTTGTCACGGACGTGATGCCTATATACATGATCATGCCTAAATAATCTCATAACTATTCACTTTTCTATCAATTGCTCGACAGTAATTTGTTCACCCACCGTAATACTTATGCTATCTCGAGAGAAGCCTCTAGTGAAACCTATGGCCCCCGGGTCTATCTTTTATCATATTTGCTTCCAATCTACTTTTATTTGCATCTTTACTTTTTGCATCTATCTTATAAAATACCAAAAATATATTTATCTTATCATACTATCTCTATTAGATCTCACTTTCGCAAGTGGCCATGAAGGGATTGACAACCCCTTTATTGCGTTGGTTGCGAGTTCTTTGTTTGTTTGTGTAGGTGCGTGGGACTTTTGAGGAGCCTCCTACTGGATTGATACCTTGGTTCTCAAAAACTAAGGGAAATACTTACGCTACTATTGCTGCATCACCTTTTCCTCTTCTAGGAAAACCAACGCAAGCTCAAGACGTAGCAGCCTCCCTTAGATAAATGGAGATGATGAAGGAAGTTACTGCCTGGTCTCTCGCTGCCCTAGCCTGGATAAGCTTGAAGGTCCCTTTATATCCTGAAGAAATTGAAGCAGCAGACAACACTTCTCAAGTTTTTGGAAGTTAAATGTATTCGGGTTCAGTTAGACAAATGTTAAACTCCTCAAAAACAATCCTTTGAATAATAGTTAAAGCCTTCTAGGGCTTCTGATAGAGATGCCCATAATGTGATATTAGGCCTAGAGTAGAGCTCGAGAAGAAGTGCATGACTTGAGGGGAGAGCACGCATGATGGCTCATGAGTTTGATTAGTAGTAGAAACCACCTTTGCAACAATGTGAACTTCACCATCTAATCTAGGAGAGCCGAGGGTTTGAGAGAAGAGACCCCATGAAAATAAAATAAGGTGCACTCTACACTAAATAGTTCGGGTCTCATACAAAGTTCAGAAGAGTGACAACACTTAGGATTCACCAAAAAAAACACTTAGTCTGATATTGCCAAACAATCCGGTCCTCACAACAATCTGAGTAATACTTTCCAACGCATGCCACCATTGCATCAACTCATCACTGTTGCTCCTTCTACCAGGCCTATTCCGTTGGCATGCCAAATATCAGCCAGTCTTGCCTTACTTATTAACTATGTAGTACAAGTCCCAAAAATCGAGTCGCTAAATTAAAGCAACAGAGTCAAACCATCAGTCCTCCCAAAATATAAAGGGAACTCTGCCAACGGTCGATCAATTTCAGTCATGTCAAGAGCATCTATAACTCTATAATATGAAGTCAAGACAATCATCAGACACGGCTGATTAGCCTCGATATCTGCTCAAAGAACACGCGGGACAGCGCTTAGGCCGGTGGAAGCTGGAGCAGGAGACTGAAGGAGTGGAATAAGATTGCGGTTAGGCCGACGTCAAGAGGGTGGCTCGCGGGAGCGGGAGAAGGAGGACGAATGAGAGAGGAAGAAGATTGATACTTCTCCAACATATCTATAATTTTTTATTGTTCCATGCTATTATATTATCTGTTTTGGATGTTTTATATGCATTAATATTCTATTTTATATTCTTTTGGGACTAACCTATTAACCTAGAGCCCAGTGCTAGTGCCAGTTTCTGTTTTTCCTTGTTTTTGAGCTTCGCAAAAAAGGAATACTAAACGGAGTCCAAACGGAATAAAACTTCATGATAATTTTTCTTGGACCATAAGACACCCAGGAGACTTGGAGTTCAAGTCAGAAGAGGCACGAGGCAACGATAAGGGTGGAGGGCGCGCCCAGGGGGGTAGGGTGCGCCCTCCTACCTTGTGGGCCCCACGTGACTCCCCTGACCTAGTTTTGCCTCCTATATATTCACATATATTCCTGAACCACCGTAAGCATCCACGAAAACACTGAGTAGTTTACCTAAGACCTACGGGTCCATAGCTAGTAGCTAGATGGCTTCTTCTCTCTCTTTGATTCTCTATACCATGTTCTCCTTGATGTTCTTGGAGATCTATCCGATGTAATCTTCTTTTACGGTGTGTTTGTCGAGATCCGATGAATTGTGGATTTATGATCAGCTTATCTATGAATATTATTTGAATATTCTCTAAATTATTATATGCATGATTTGATATCTTTGTATTTCTCTTTGAACTATTGGTTTGGTTTGGCGAACTAGATTGATTTTTCTTACAATGGGAGAGGTGCTTAGCTTTGGGTTCAATGTTGCGTGATTTCACCCGGTGACAAAGTAAGGGTAGCGAGAAAAGTATTGAATTGTTGCCATCAAGGATAAAAATATGGGTTTACATCATATTGCTTGAGTTTATTCCTCTACATCATGTCATCTTACTTAAGGCATTACTCCGTTCTTTATGAAGTTAATATTCTAGATGCATGCTGGATAGCGATCGATGTATGGAGTAATAGTAGTAGATGCAGGCAGGAGTCGGTCTACTTGACACGGACGTGATGCCTATATTTCATAATCATTGCCTTGGATATCATCATAAATTTATGCTTTTCTAACAATTGCTCGATAGTAATTTGTTCACCCACCGTATTATTTGCCTTCAAGAGAGAAGCCTCTAGTGAAACCTATGGCCCCCCGGTCTATTTTTCATCATATTAGTTTCCGATCTACTATTTTGCAATCTTTTACTTTCAGATCTACAAACCAAAAAACCCGAAAATATTTTATCATTTGTTTAGTTTTATTTATCTATCTCTATCAGATCTCACCTTTGCAAGTGACCGTGAAGGGATTGACAACCCGTCAACCTTGGTTCTTAACTGAGGGAAATACTTATTTCTACTTTGCTGCATCACCCTTTTCTCTTCAAGGGAAAAATCAACACAAGCTCAAGAAGTAGCAGGAAGAATTTCTGGCGCCATCGCTGGGGAGATCTACACCATGTCAAGACATACGAAGTACCCATCATAAAACTCTCATCTCTTGCATTACATTATTCGCCATTTGCCTCTCGTTTTCCTCTCCCCCACTTCTAAAACAATTTTCGAAAAGATTTGCCTTTTTATTCACCCTTCTTCCGTTCATCTTTTTCGTTTGCTTTTTGCTCGTGTGTTAGATTGCTTGCTTTGTCACGATGGCTCAAGAGAATACCAAATTTTATTAGTACTCTGATTGCTGCCGCCACTAAATCTTATGAAATTAATGCCGCTTTGCTGAATCTTGTTATGAAAGATCAATTTTCCGGCCTTCCTAGTGAAGATGCCGCATCCCATCTGGATAATTTTGTTGAGTTGTGTGATATGCAAAAGAAGAAAGATGTGGATAATGATATTGTTAAATTGAATCTATTTCCGTTCTCACTACGAGATCGTGCTAAAATTTGGTTTCATCTTTGCCTAAAAATAGTATTGATTCATGGAATAAGTGTAAATATGCTTTTATTTCCAAGTATGTTCCTCCCGCTAAGATCATCTCCCTTAGGAACGATATTACGAATTTTAAGCAACTTGATCATGAACATGTTTCACAATCTTGGGAGAGGATGAAATTGATGATACGAAATTGCCCTACTCATGGTTTAAATTTGTGGATGATCATACAAATATTTTATGCCGGATTAAATTTTGCTTCTAGAAATCTTTTAGTTTCGACCGCAGGAGGTACTTTTATGGAAACTAGATGATACCCCGCGCGTTGCCGCGGGACATTGGTGACCCAAATAGTAGATGATACCCTGCTCGTTGCCGCGGGACATTGGTGAGCCAAATGGTATTTCTTTAGATGTGGGTTACCCAGCTTTAAGAGAGATTATGTGCTCTCTAGACTATAGAGGAATAATAGTATTGATAAGATAAAGAAAAACAATGCAAACAAACTGTACCATTAATGTAGGATGATTTTTAGTCATTAAAAAGGGATGTTTGACAACTTATAAGAATTGAAATCATACTTTGTGATAATTGTGTTCAAAAAATTATGCTAAAAATTTGATTGTAGGTTGTCTAACATTCTATTCTTAGATGCAAGCACCCTTATAATATTTGAGACGAAGCGCTAGCTTGTATTTCTACAGCAAATTGTAAAACCAATTTCCTTAGACTGGAAAGAAAAGAACAAAGTGATTGTGCATTAGCTTAGCAAGTACATGTGTCAATTCGGACTAGCATCACTATAGACTAATGTGCTTATCGAAATATTTTGCCACGCGGCAAGTCATGGAACAATTTCACATTAGTAAGAGTAGGTCTGACTAAACAAATTTCATCTACTAAGACTGCAAGATCTCCCCAAAGTCGTTTTTCTCTGTAGATGAAACCAATAATAGCATCTTATGTTAGTCACTCGGATAAGTATGCTAACCCATTATATTCATCCATTACAATGGAAAGCAATCAAGTAAAATAAAAGTTACCAGTTTATCATAAAAAAGTAAAGACCGCTCATTATTAACACTACAAAGCGAAATACTTCTGCTAAGTGGAAGTTATGCAACATTATTTCTAGCAAAAAAATGCTTTACCTTTTCCAAAAAAGGCAACATATAAGAGATATGCAATTGCTTGCTTACATTAAAATCAAAGAAAGAGAGCATCCGCTAATACATCAATTATTTAGATCTACAAACAACAAATGGTGTTAATTCCAAAGTATATAACAAAGATGATCAAATATATTATTAATCAAGATACATCCACAATATGTACAAAACTTACATCAACGTTATCATAATATCCTTGTACTGCTCCCAAGTCTGCATTTTCAGTACACCAAATTACAGAAAGTAGAAGAAGTTTTACTACACCAGAGTCTAGAGATCATTGAACATTCAAAGATAAATATTCATCACTATAAGGATATTTGAAAAGTACACATTCCAAATACCATTGTGTCTGAAATTTCAGGAACTCTAGCAACACCAAAAGCTAGAAATGCCTTCAAACTGCACTTGAACATCTATGTACACACAATGAAATTTGAAGACAAACAGACATACTAATTTTCCTGTTGGCGACAACCATGAAAAGTGTTGATCTAGGGCAAAGGCTGAACTGAAAGCTTGCCCAGATGTTTTTAGCAGAGAAAGCAATATGCACATGTTTTATCAACAAAGTAACTGGATGGAGTTAGTTGTTTATCAATTAAGGAAAAAGTACCTAACAGAACCTTAGTCGCAGCAGATGAAAAAAAATAGTAGCAAGGCTTAAAAAATGTCAAGCAGAAACATTAAAACCAAAGTAATACCTTGTGATTTCGATGTAGATGCTAAACCATATCCATGGATCGAGCCTGTTAAACTGCCAAGCCCCATTAACTATCTACCAACATTATAGTTTGTTAAGATAATTAAATCCCCATCAGCATTAAGAAGGACCTGAATATATATACATGGAAGATATGAGGTCCAAAAAAGGTTCAGTATTTACATGAGAGATAGAGAGATGAACTGCAGACCAAGAAAGAACACCCTGTTCAGTATTAACTGCAGACCAAAAAAGCTCCTAGAGAGAGAGAGGGAGATGAACTGTAGACCAAGAAAGAACACCCTGTTCAGTATTAACTACAGACCAAAAAAGCTCCAGAAGGATATAGGAGTCTGTCGGGATGCATCAGAGATCAGACCATGGGGACTACCTTGTGCAGCAATGGCCAGAGGGGATCCTCACGGGCAGAGGATGGTTTGGAAACCAACTTCGCTGAGCGAGCAACTTCAATCCTAAACGGCGGCGGCGGCGGTGGCGAGTATGACATGGTGCGGTCGTGTCAGTCCTACTTGGAGATGGATGGTGAGTACAACCTCTGTAAAGGGAGAGCTGGAAAATAGGTGATGATTCACGTTGAAGGAGATCAGGCAGAGGGGCGCGAGAATGGAACAGAGAAGATGGTGGAGGCGGGGAGAGCCAGATCGATCGAGAGAGTCTTCGCGGCTATGTCTTATATAATCGTGGCATACCAACCCGTAGTCTTTCAATGAGGGGACAGTAGAATCTAGTGGAGAAGGTGAAGAGGGAGTCAGAAATTCATTGTTCTCTTTTACAGAAAATATAGTGGAGGAGATGAAGAGGATGTAGATTTGGTGGAGATGAAGAGATCAGTAGAAATCAGTAGACAGGGAAGTAACTGAGGGGACGTTAGGGCTGCTCTGGGGATGGAGGTAAACAAAACGCTCGTGTCAAGGAAGGAAGAGGCCAGCCAGCGGTTCACCATAGATTAAGAAAGCGACTTTTAAATCACATGATTAGTTTCGTGGATTTTTTTTGCTCACGTGGCAGATTTGCTGAAGGTGAATGGCTGCATGTCTATTGGTGATGTGGATAGCTTGCATGCCAAGAGAAATAACATAGTGGGGATGAACTATTTAGGTATTATAGATTACTTTAGGAGAAGCTACTAAACTCCTAGATAATATTATGGTTAATTATTCGCAATGGCATACCGAAAGATCTTCTACTAGTAGAAAAGTGCATGTGATTGAAGAGGTTAATGTTTTGAGTGGAAAGATGGATGAACTATGAAATTATTTGCTAGCAAGAGTGCTCCTATTGATCCTAATGATATGCCTTTGTCCACTTTGATTGAGAATAATAATGAATCTATGAATGTGAATTTTGTTGGTAGGAACAATTTTGGTAATAACGCGTAGTAGAGGCAATTTTAATCCTAGGCCGTTTCCTAGTAATTCCTCAAATAATTATGGTAATTCCGAAAACAATTCTTATGGAAATTATAGTAAGATGCCCTCTGGTTTTTATAATAGTGTTAAAGAATTTATGATTTTGCAAAAGAGTTTCAGTGCTTTGATTGAAGAAAAATTGCTTAAGATTGATGATTTGGCTAGGAACATGGATAGAATTTCTCTTGAAGTTGATTCTTTAAAAATTAGATCTGTTCCACCCAAGCATGATATTAATGAGTCTCTCAAAGCTATGAGAATTTCCATTGATGAGTGTAAATAAAGAACCGCTAAGATGCGTGCTAAGCGAGATTGGTTTGTAAAAACGTGTTCTTCTAGTTTTCATGAAAATAATGATGAAGATCTTAAAGTGATTGATGTGACTCCTATTGAATCTTTGTTTTCCAATATAAATCTTGATAAAGATGGGACTGGAGATGAGTCAACTTTAGTTAAAAGTCGTCCCAATGATTCAGAGTTTATAGATCTTGATGCAAAAATTTATAAAAGTGGGATTGGAGAGGTCAAAACTTTAAGTAGCAATGAACCCACTCTTTTGGATTTCAAGGATTTTAATTATGATAATTGTTCTTTGACAGGTTGTATTTCCTTGTTACAATCCATGTTGAATTCTCCTCATGCTTATAATCAAAATAAAGCTTTTGCTAAACATATCATTGATGCTATGATGAAATCTTTTGAAGAAAAGCTTGAATTGGAAGTTTCTATTCCTAGAAAACTTTATGATGAGTGGGAACCTACTATTAAGATTAAGATTAAAGATTATGAGTTTCATGCTTTGTGTGATTTGGGTTCTAGCGTTTCCACGATTTTCAAAAACTTTATGTGATGTGTTGGGTTCCCATGAATTTGATGATTGTTCTTTAAATTTGCATCTTGCGGATTCCACTATTAAGAAACGTATGGGAAGGATTAATGATGTTCTTATTGTTGCAAATAGTAATTATGTGCCCGTAGATTTCATTGTTCTTGATATAGATTGCAATCCTACATGTCCTATTATTCTTGGTAGACCTTTTCTTAGAACGATTGGTGCAATTATTGATATGAAAGAAGGAAACATTAGATTTCAATTTCCGTTAAGGATGAGCATGGAACACTTTCCTAGAAAGAAAATTAAGTTGCCATATGAATTTATTATGAGAGCTACATATGGATTGCATACCAAAGATGACAATACCTAGATCTATGTTTTTATGCCTAGCTAAGGGCGTTAAACAATAGCGCTTGTTGGGAGGCAACCCAATTTTATTGTTTTGTTTTTTGTTTTGCTACTGTTCTTGAATAAAATACACATTATTACCTCTGCATTAATTGCATTTTGGTGTTTTAATTAGTGTTTGTGCCAAGTAAGACCTTTGGGATAGCTTACGGTGATAGTTGATTTGATCTTGCTGAAAAACAGAAACTTTTCCGCCCAGTAATATAATTAACTATAAAATACTGATTCTTCTTGCAGAAGATTAATATACAAATTTCCTCTGTTGTCCTAATTTTTCAGAATTTTTAGAGTTACATGAGTATTCAAAGTATTCAGATTGATATAGACTGTTCTGTTTTTGATAGATTCTGTTTTCTATGTGTTGTTTGCTTATTTTGATGAATCTATGGGTAGTATTAGGGGGTATGAACCATGGAGAAGTTGGAATGCAGTAGATATTACACCATCATAAATAAAGAATGAGTTCACAACAGTACCAAAATTTGTGACTTTATTTTTTATACTAACGGATCTCATGAGATTTTCTGTTAAGTTTTGTGTTGCGAAGTTTTCAAGTTTTGGGTAAGGATTTGATGGACTATGTAATAAGGATTGGAAAGAGAGCCTAAGCTTGGGGATGCCCAAGGCACCCCAAGGTAATATTCAAGGACAACCAAGATCCTAAGCTTGGGGATGCCCCGGAAGGCATCCCCTCTTTCGTCTTCGTCTATCGGTAACTTTACTTGAGGCTATATTTTTATTCACCACATGATATGTGTTTTGCTTGGAGCGTCTTGTAACATGAGTCTTTACTTTTTAGTTTGCCACAAGCATCCTTGCTGTACACACCTTTTGAGAGGGACACACATGAATCTTGATTTATTAGAATACTCTATGTGCTTCACTTATATCTTTTGAGCTAGGCAATATTATTCTAGTGCTTGCTACTTCTTAAGTTTGCGTTGGTTTTTCCCTTGAAGAGGAAAGAGTGATGCAACAAATTAGAGATAAGTATTTCCCTTAGTTAAGAACCAAGTATCAATCCAGTAGGAGAAGAACGCGCAAATCACCAATACCTACACAAACAACCAAATACTTGCACCCAACACGATAAAGGGGTTTTCAATCCCTTCACAGTCACTTGCAAAGGTGAGATCTGATAGAGATAGATAAATAAAACTAAACAAAAGATTTTTTGGGGTTTTTTTTGGTTCATAGATCTAAAAGTAAAAGATTGCAAAATAGTAGATCGAAAACTAATATGATAGAAAATAGACCCGGGGGCCATAGGTTTCACTAGAGGGTTCTCTCTTGAAGGTAAATAATACGATGGGTGAACAAATTACCGTCGAGCAACTGATAGAAAAGCGCAAAGTTATGACGATATCCAAGGCAATTATTATGAAATATAGGCATCACGTCTGTGTCAAGTAGATCGACTCCTGCCTGCATCTACTACTATTACTCCACACATCGACCACTATCCAACATGCATCTAGAGTATTAAGTTCATAAAGAACGGAGTAACACCTTAAGTAAGATGACATGATGTAGAGGAATGAACTAAAGCAATATGATATAAACCCCATCTTTTTATCCTCGATGGCAACAATTCAATACATGTCTCGCTACCTCTACTTTGTCACTAGGTGAAATCACACAAGATTGAACCCAAAGCTAAGCACCTCCCCCATTGCAAGAAAAATAAATCTAGTTGGCCAAACCAAACTGATAGTTCGAAGAGTAATACAAAGATATCAAATCTGCATATAAGAATTCAGAGAAGATTCAAATAATATGCATAGATAAGCTGATCATAAATTTACAATTCATCGGATCTCGACAAACACACCGCAAAAGAAGATTACATCATATAGATCTCCAAGAACATCAAGGAGAACATGGTATTGAGAATCAAAGAGAGAGAAGAAGCCATCTAGATACTAGATATGGACCCGTAGGTCTGAGGTAAACTACTCACGCTTCATCGGAAGGGCAATAGGGTTGATGTAGATGCCCATCATGATCGAATCCCCCTCCGGCAGGATGTTGTAAAAGGCCCCAAGGTGGGATCTCACGGGGACAGAAGGTTGCAGTGGTGGAAAAGTGTTTTCGTGGATGCTTCTGGTGGTTTAGGAATATATGTGAATATATAGGTGGCAGAACTAGGTCAGGAAGGTCACGTGGGGCCCACAAGGTAGGGGGCGTGCCCTACCCCCTGGGCGCGCCCTCCACCCTTGTCGCCGCCTTGTCGATCTTTTGACTTGAACTCAAAGTCTCTTGGGTGTCTTCCACGTAGGGGTGGGCGTTCGGTATAAACCGAATATTCAGTTTCTACCATTCGGTTTTTATTCAATTTCGGTTTGTAAAATTAGAAACTGAGATTGGCAGCTCAAAAAGGCTAACCGAAAATTTGGTTAACTGTTGGTTCGGTTTGGTTTTTGGTTTATATCGGACGAACCTTGCTTTCACATATTGTGTGCAGAGCACTCTGTTATATAGCTGAGAGTCTCCGCCTGATCTCATTAGCTAGGCGAGGTGGGACTAAATTTAGCTTTTTTAGGGGCGGGACTAAATTTAGCTTTGTTTAGGTGAACTAGGAACTTTATTGAATTTCTAGAAAATTCGGAATACAAATGATATCTGGTACTATCCCTTGCCACAAGTGTCGACCTACTGCGAGTGATGAAGCAGCCTTAGCCAACATAAGAGCTTTAAAGTTTGATTCCCGAGGCTCAAAACGGAAGGAAACTTCCTCAAAGTTTTTCCTTCGGTGTGTGATTTCATGTAGAACCTGTGCGTACAGAGCTACAGTTCCTTTGTTGATACTTGTGACAGCCTCCATACAGTCCGAACCCACCACTATATGTCGTAGATTTAAATCTTGAGCCAAAGCCAGGGCCTCATTACAGGCTAGAATTTCCAAGCTAGCAGGACCAATTAACCCATCATAAACTACAGCGGACGTGCCCAAAAATTGCCCATCTTTGTTTCTGCAAACCGCTACTGCAGTACCAGAATTTACATTACGTGATATACCTCCATCAGAATTGATCTTCGCCGCTTCCCCTTCTGGGGCCAGCCATTTGCGCTCCCTCCGAGCTGCTGCAAGAGCTGATGGTGTACTGTGTGGTTGCCGAACAGCGACGATCTCTAAATCCTGTAGATATCAGGTTATAAAGCACATTGTCGGAAGGGGACTCTGAAACTCGTTATCATTAATTGCTCGCATCCACGCCCACCAGATCGACCACATAGTAACCAGAACCCGAGCTAGATCATTCTGATTCATAGTATCAAACAACCAGAAAAGCCATAAGCGGGCATCCTCGGTTTGATTTGATATCACGTGCTCTAAAATCTCTTCATCTCCTAATGCCCATACACACCTGGCCATGTGGCATTCAAAAAGCGAGTGGCGTCAAGTATCTTCTGCCAAACTACATATAGTGCACACTAGAGAGGTGGTCATCTTTATGTCAAACCTGGTGGTTCCAATTGGGAGGGAAGTGTGAGCTAGCCTCCATACGAAAACAAATACTTTATATGGCACCTTTGCTTTCCATAAATTCAATCAACCTTCCTTTACTTTCATTTGATTCGAGTGACTTGGCCTGCTCTCAAGCCAATCCTCTCTTTGCGACTTTATGCCCGTGGTCATCCTATATGCGGATCGGACTGAAAAACACCTCTCTTATCATAGTGCCAAGCCCAGAAATCTCTGTGAACTCTTGAGCTAAGTGGAATGTTCATAATAACATCAATGTCAGGAGCAATGAAATGTTCCGAGAGGAGCTGCCGGTTCCAAGTTTTGGTCGCTTCATCAATAATCTCAGAAACCATACTGGGGGGTTCAAAGACCGTGGAAAAATTGGGTTAAGTTTGTAGTCTCTTGGGAGCCAGTTATCATGCCATATGTTTGTCTTTGATCCTGTCCCAATCCTCTTGATAAGCCCCAAAGAAAGGACCTCCGTTCCTTCCCTAATGGCTCTCCAGACCTTAGAAGGATTTGAGCCCAGCGGTGCCTCTAGTAGATCACAATATTGATAGTATCGTGCCTTAAGCACTCGAGCACTCAATGAATTAGGTTCTTGCATAAGCCTCCAAGCTTGTCGTGCCAATAGCGCATGGTTAAAAAGTTCGATAACACAGAGTCCCACGCCACCCATAAATTTTGGTTTAGACATAGTTTTCCATGAAACCCAAGCCGTCTTCCTCTCTCCTCTTCTACTTCCCCACCAAAATTTCCGAAGTGGTCCATTTATATGCTCACAAAGACTACGAGGGAGTTTAAAGCATGACATTGAGTATGTCGGTATTGCCTGTTTAACAGATTTTATCAAGACCTCTTTCCCTCCTGCAGATAATCACTTCTCCATCCACCCCTGCACATGCTTCCACATTCTGTCCTTCATATATCGAAAACATCCTTCTTTGGACTTTCCCACATCTGTTGGAAGACCCAAGTATTTTTCAGACAAGGACTCGTTCTGGACCTCTAGAATATTCTTGACCTCACTTCTCAAATTTTCTAGAACCCCCTTGCTGAAATATATGGAGGATTTATCAACATTAATTCTTTGGCCAGAATCCTCACACTATTTCTTTAACAGACCGTTAACATGGACCACACTATCAACATTAGCTTTAAAAAATAAAAGGCTATCGTCAGCGAACAAAAGGTGATTCACTTCTGGCACATTAGTAGTCACTTTGATGCCTCGGATTCCATCATCATGATTTTTCAATAAACATGAAAGTCATTCTGCTGCCAAAAGAAAGAGATATGGGGAGATGGTATCCCCTTGCCGCATTCCTCTAGATGGCCTGAAAGAATTCATACGTCCACCATTAAATAACACCGAAAAGGAAATTGAAGTCACGCACCTCATGGCGGACTCTGTAAATCTTGGGCTAATGCCCAGCTTAAGCATGACCGCCTTTAGATAGGGCCACTCTAGGCGATCATAAGCCTTCATCATATCCAGCTTTAGTGCAAAAAATTGATTACTTTTAACTCTTCTTGTTTTCATGTAATGCAAACATTCATATGCCGTAATGAAGTTGTCTATAATGAGACGTCCAGGGACAAACGCCGACTGCTCTTCTGAGATTATCTCCGGGAGAATTAACTTCAACCTATTTGCTAAGACCTTTGACGCAATCTTGTAGACCACATTACAAAGACTTATAGGTCAAAATTGTCCTAAATTTTTTGGACGTGCAATCTTGGGAATCATAACTATGAACATGCGATTTATCTCTTCCGGTGAGTCATCTCCATTAAGCAACCTGATAATCATTCCAGTAATCTCATCACCACACAAATCCCAATGCCATTGAAAGAAATGCGCCGGCAAACCGTCTGGTCCCAGGGCTTTTGTGGAAACATTTGGAACAAAGCATTATTAACCTTCTCCTTGTTGTACACCTTATTTAGGCGAAAATTCATCTCCCCATCTACTTTCTGAGGTATATGAGATAGCACCTTCTCCATCTCTATCGTTCCTTCAGAAGTATATAGGTTAGCATATAATTCAGTGGCTATGTTTGCTAAGTCTTTGGGATCATTAGTTGAAGAACCATCAGGCCTCCCTAGCTGAGTTATTTTATTTTTTGTCCGTCGAGCACTAGCTTTCCGTTGAAAGAAACTAGTATTACTATCACCTTCAGACAGCCACTATATACCTTTGCTGCATCATTATTTCTTCTGTATAACATAGTTGTAAAAGGTGGTCTTGCACCTCTTTCTCTTCCTCACTCGGCCCAACACGGTCCGGGATAGCTCGCAACTCAGCTAGGCATTGTCTCAAAGTATGTAGTTCTTGTCTCACGGATCCAAAGGTAGTCCGACCCCATCTAGCAAGTGATTTTGCCACAGAATTCAACTTTGTAGCCAACTCGTCCGCTTGCCGTGCCTCCTCAACTACAGTACGAAAATTTGTATATGTTTCCCACATACATTCGTACCTGAATGGTTTCTTCAGATTGTGTCGCATATTGCCTGTTTCAAGCTTTGTGGACAGCAAGATTGGACTATAATTTGACTTTGCAGCCGTCAAATGCTCCACAGTAGCAAAAGAAAAACACGCAAACTAGCTTGGGCTTGCCAAAGCACGATCCAGTCGCACTCTGCAATAGTCACCACCAGCAACACTTTTTTCAAATGTCCAGTCTAGTCCCTTGTAGCCCGGGTCTGCAATCCACATACATCCACTGCTTCCCTGAACCCCGCAATCTGCACACTGTCTCGGATATTTGGACCCATTTGTTCCTCCGGCCTAAGCACTTCATTGAAGTCTCCAATGCAAACCCAAGGCAATGTACTCTCTCCTCTTAGGTGCTTCATTGTATCCCATGTTTTAGACCTTAAACTTCTATTTGCTTCTCCAACAAAACACGACAAGCGCCATTGCTCTTCACCCGGCTATGAAATAACCGAGTTAATATGGTATTGGGAAAAATTCTTTGTTACCAAATTTATATCATGTTTCCTATAAATACAAAGACCTCCACTACGCCCACTACTAGGGACTGCGAACCTACTAGCATAACCTAAAGAAGCCGCCAAGCCCTCCACTCGATCCTTTTCTAATTGTGTCTCAACTAAGCAAAGTACTAACGGCGCACACGCCTCCACGAGATCGCGGAGCTCACGGACTGTTGCCGGGTCGCCAATCGTGTGACAGTTCCAACACATGGTCCGCATCAAACTCAGTGGCCCTCCTCTAGGGAGGCTGCCTCTTCATGTTCCATATCTTCCACTTCTTGTCCACCATCTTGTCTTCGCCTTTTCACAACTGGAACCTTCTCTGGTGTAGTAGCCGGATCAATAGTTGTGCTGGTACCACCCCCCTCAATCAACAGAACTGTTGCTGCAACTTTCCTAGCTAGGTTCGGCACCGTCTGGCCTCGGATGTTCAAGGATCCATCTGGGGAAATAAGTCGTTTCCGAGAACTCTTCTCGACCTCATTCATATTGTTTGTTGTGACGTCTATTGCAGCCGGTTCAGTACCCAGGTTGCCATGGTGGCCTCCGGCTACACCTCGGCCCCTCCCATCAAGACCTCCTCTTCCATATCGTCCGCCTCTCTCACCTCTACCTCTTGATCCCCCGCGTCCTCCGCTATCCTGTCCACCCCGACCGCCAAAAGGGTGATCAACGGGGGGCTCCGGTTCCTAGATTATCCATTCCCCCATTCAACGGACACGGGGTCGTGCACACCATATCCACACTCCTACACAATATGACCCATACGGCCACAAATAAAGCAGAAATCTGGTAGCTTCTCATAGAACACTTTGTACCTTTTTGTTCCCTTTAAGGTTATAGGCACAAAGCGAACTAGTGGCTTATCGACATCAAGGTACACACGGGCACATAGAGTACTCGCAGGATTAATTCTTCCCTCATTGACAGTGACATTGAACGGTGGCTCTCCAACCTTAGCTGCTACTTTTTCAGCAAGCTCCTTTTTCCATGTTAGTCCATCTGGCAACCCCTTGATCCTCGCCCATACCGGAATTTTGTTCAATTTATAATCAGTAACGTCTGAATAGCCATCATACTCCTGAAGAACTATTGGAGCCTTCCTGAAGAGCCATGGACCTCCTTCCATGATTCTTTTCCAATCACCCAAACAATGGCACTGTACTAAGAACATATTGGGTCCTTTGATATTGAAGGTTACTCCCTGAGCCGCTGACCACGCATTACGCATCTGATTTAGCAGCGCTGAATGGCTGAAAGGGCGTGTCGTATGCACACGGAATAGCCCCAGCCAGCGAACGTCACTGATTAAATCATCCATTTCACCAGAGAAATCGAGCTCATCCTCTTCTTCACCATGTAGTGTCATCCCTGCAAACTGATCATCCAGGTCCGATCCTGGCACAAAGTACTTTCCATCCTCTGCCCTATCCTATTTTGATCTAAACCCTCCTCCACTTTGCATGACATCCCGTACAGCTCCATTCAACGAGCCTCCCATCTCATGAGAGTTCTACTCCCCAAGCCGATCTGCCCCGCAGACTTCTTCCACCCCTATCACAACTAATTTGGCATCCGCCTCATCCATCTCCCTCATGTTCCCTTTGATTCGGGCTGGTGGATTCGTCATACAAACACCCCCGCACAAGCGGCAAGATAGGACTCGCGGCTGCCGGAAGGGATCCAACCACCGTTGAGGTTTAAAACTTGGACTCCGGCTAGCCACCAGAGGAAAAGTGGAACCCTAGATCGCCTCTAGGGGAAAAGCGACGCTGGCGACTAAGGGCCTGTTTGGTTGGAGACTAAGAGGATGTTTGGTTCCCGGCCATTGATTTCCACACCAAAGCTGTGGCTTGCCACACCTCCCTAGGCTGGTGTTTGGTTCTATATGCAGGTTTGGCTCGCCACAATCCAAAGGAGCTTCTGCAGCAGGAATTCTCGCCAAATGTGTGGCGTCCATTTAGCTCGCCACACTTTGTATGGCACGCCACATGTGTGGCTGAAACCTCAACTTAGTCATGGCAATTAGCTGGTGTTTGGTTCTATATGCAGGTTTGGCTCGCCGCAATTCAAAGGAGCTTTTGCAGCAGGAATTCTCGCTAAATGTGTGGCGTCCATTTAGCTTGTCACACTTTGTATGGCACGCCACATGTGTGGCATGCCATACGAAGTGTGGCGAGCTAAATCGACGTCACACATTTGGCGAGAATTCCTGCTGCAGAAGCCATGACTAAGTTGAGGTTTCAGCCACACATGTGGCGTGCCATACAAAGTGTGGCGAGCTAAATAGACGCCACACATTTGGCGAGAATTCTTGCTGCAGAAGCTCCTTTGAATTGTGGCGAGCCAAACCTGCATATAGAA
Organism: Triticum dicoccoides; assembly: GCF_002162155.2. Lineage (NCBI taxonomy): Eukaryota > Viridiplantae > Streptophyta > Magnoliopsida > Poales > Poaceae > Triticum > Triticum dicoccoides. Next base: position 351,439,784 of record NC_041389.1, read on the forward strand.
CCAAACACCAACCTAGGAGGTGTGGCAAGCCACAGCTTTGGCCTGGCAATAAATGGTCGGGAACCAAACAGCCTCTAAATTTAGCTGGTCGGACTCTCACACGCTCGCACGCGAGAAAGATTCCGTGCACAACTGCACATGCTCAGCCCACGTTCACAGAACTGACGTCCTAGTTTTGTGCTGGTTGCACATGGGCTAGTGGGCCATTGCTTGTGGCCTTGAGCATGGCAAAAAGTGGGCGGTTGGCTAAGGGAGAACTGGTGAGTCACGTTCGTTCGACCCAGGGGAGAGTTCCATGTCTGTACGCGCACTCTCTTTGCTATAGTTTGGTTTTATTTCGGTTAACTGGTATATAAACCAAACCAACCGAACTGAGTTTGGTTTTTGGAAGTAAAAACCAAAAATATTTGTATAAATGATAAAAACTGAAAAATTATTTTTTTCGATCTTGGTTTCGGTCCGATGTTTGGTTCATCGGTTTTTATGCCCAACCCTACTTCCACGAGGCGCGCGGGGGTCATCTTCCTCGTCCTCGTCCTCGTCCTCGCCGTCGGAGAGGGGGAGGTGGGGGAGGTGAGGGGAGACGGCCAGCGCCGCAAGGGAGAAAGCCTCAGCGATGGATTCCGGCAGGAGCGCGCAGTCCTCCAGCCGCGGCGGTCTGATGGGGTCACCGGCGGCGATGTGCCTGCCTTCCTCGGCCATTTTTGGTGTACAATACGTGCACTGCCTTGGAGGACTCTAGAAGTCGCTGCGCTGGGCTAGGCGGCTTAGCGAGTCTAAGGCTGAATGTGGGCTTAGCCTGTTGGATGCCCGCATGCGTTCAATAATTGAGCTCTCGCTGGAGGGCGCGCAAATGGGACGGCCCACTCAAAGGCGTGTGATGTAAAATTTCACGAGAAATAAATGCGGGCGCGTGGAGTCAAAATACACACCTCACGCTACAAGGGATGACGACAGCCAATCCAGGTGACAAATGTGCTTGGCTAACACACCGAGCTAACTTCTAAGAGCACTTGCAGTACATGATGCAAATTGGGAGATGTAAAAATGAGTGTTGTGTCATTTACATTATGAACAAGTGCTTTTTACATCTTCAAAAAAGAGCCAACTCCAACACATGATGTATACTAGTAGAACGCCCATGCCTTGCCACGGGCTACACTGCATATAAATATATCAAACAATGATTAAGGCCATCTTCGAGGTCGATGCTCATTTCTTTCTCATACATCTGGCATGTTCATCATCAAATGGGCGCCCAACAGGCTCCCAAAAATTCACTAGCCCCGAGAGTCCGGGCTTCCCAAATCCAAAACATGTGCGGGGGAGAAATGCGGTGTCCAGACTATCTGCCATGTTATCTGCAACACGTGGGCCCAACACCCCCCTTCACACACACACACCACGATGCACCCTTCTCTTTTCCCGTGGACCCTTCACCCCTCCCCCCTTGTTCGTGCTGATCCACTACAGCCATCAAGGGGGAGGAGGCGTGCGCCACCCGTGATGCCCCTCGAGTCAAAAGTATAATCTCGACAGTGCCAACCAAATTCCTTCTGTATCTTTACTACTTCTTGAGCTTGCGTTGGTTTTCCCTTAAAGAGGAAAGGGTGATACAGCAAAGTAGAGATAAGTATTTCCCTCAGTTAAGAACCAAGGTATAAATCCAGTAGGAGAAGAACGCTCAAAACGCCAATACCTGCACAAACAATCAAACACTTGCACCCAACGCGATAAAAGGGGTTGTCAATTGATAACCCACAAGTATAGAGGATCACAACAGTTTTCGAGGGTAGAGTATTCAACCCAAATTTATCGATTCAACACAAGGGGAGCCAAAGAATATTCTCAAGTATTAGCAGCCGAGTTGTCAATTCAACCACACCTGAAAGACTTAATATATGCAGCAAAATATTTAGTAGCAAAATAGTATGGAAGTAACGATAACGGTGGCAAAAGTAATAGTAGTAGTTTTGTAACAATTGTAATAGTGGCAACGGCAAAGTAACGTAACAAAGATCAATATGTGAAAAGCTCGTAGGTAATGGATCAATGATGGATAATTATGTCGGATGGCATTCATCATGCAATAGTTATAACATAGGGTGACATAGAACTAGCTCCAATTCATCAATATAATGTAGGCATGTATTCCGTATATAGTCATACATGCTTATGGAAAAGAACATGCATGACATCTTTTGTCCTACCCTCCCGTGCCAGCGGGGTCCTATTGGAAACTAAGGGATATTAAGACAACCTTTTAATAGAGAACCATACCAAAGTATTAGCACTTAGTGAATACATGAACTCCTCAAACTACGGTCATCACCGGGAAGTGTCCCGACTATTGTCACTCCGGGGTTGCCAGATCATAACACGTAGTAGGTGGCTATAACTTGCAAGATAGGATCAAGAACACAAATATATTCATGAAAGCATAATAGGTTCAGATCTGAAATCATGGCACTCAGGCCCTAGTGACAAGCATTATGCATAGCAAAGTCATAGCAACATCAATCTTAGAACATAGTGGATACTAGGGATCAAACCCTAACAAAACTAACTCGATTACATGGTATATCTCATCCAACCCATCACCGTCCATCAAGCCTATGATGGAATTACTCATGCACGGCGGTGAGCATCATGAAATTGGTGATGGAGGATGGTTGATGATGACGATGGCGATGATTTCCCCTCTCTGGAGCCCAAACGGACTCTAGATCTGCCTTCCCGAGGAAGAACATGAGGTGGCGGCGGCTCCGTATCGTAAAATGCGATGAATCCTTCTCTCTGATTTTTCTCTCCCCTAATGTGAATATATGGAGTTGGAGTTGAGGTCGATCACCGGTACGCGTCGGTGCTATACAAATGGTTTAAAACCCCTTTTCACGACGGCATTTGGAACCGTCACCTAGTGAGTGTGGGCGATTAGGGGGTCCTTCCCACACGACCCAGAAACCATCGGGGATAGGGACCCTACAGTACTCCTTTTCATTTGTGGTTGCATTGCCATCACAGTCGGTATTCTGTGGTGCTACGTTTATGATGCCTGGCCCATCACAAACGGTTCACTATTATAGAGCGTGTATGATAAGCATACAATCACACACATTCGCTTTTCACAAACCATATGCGATAACTAATTAATAAGATTAGCTAATCATCGTACGAGTGTCAGATAGGATTACGAAACTTTGGACTGTCGTAACATCGTCATACACGACAACTATCGCATACGCTATTCTGTGGTGCAAAATTTACGATGCATACTTCATCAGAAACAGTTCATGGTTGCGAATTGTGTACGATAAGGCAACTATCACACACGCTATTCTGTGGTGCAACGTTTACGATGCATACTTCATCAGAAACAGTTCATGATTTTGAATCGTGTACGATAAGGCAACTATCGCAAACGGTTAGTTTGCCAGCACCGTTTGTGATATTGTCTGACATCGCACATGCTTTGCAAAAGGCAACTGTGTGCACACTTGCACAAGTTTCCTCTCTATGAACCGTCTCGGATTATGGTGTATATTGCAAATGTTTGTATTTTACCAATCGTGTGTGCCATAATAACCTGGAGAGCATAATTTCACCGTAATTTCATTGCTGCTATATCAAATTGAAATTGAAATTGAAATTGAAATTGAAATTGAAATTGAAATTGAATGTATGATATAGCTTTATTCATATCCATCAGGTTCAGACAACCAATGAATTATTCGATTCGTAGGTACACATCAAGAATTACATAAGAACCAAACAAAGAATGATGTACCATAGTTGTATACTTGTACTATTAAAGACGGTAAAGAAAGAGGTGAAATACATTCTGGCTACTGAACAAGGTGAAGCGGAATGCCCATATTGTGCCCTCCTCCATGCAGAAGGCACGCACGACTCTAGTCCAACCCCTTGTAATGGTCGACCGCCCACCCTTCACGGTCTTCATGGAAACACCTAGATAATCATCGTGTTCTGGTAGAAATACTTTAACCTTCGCATGCCCACCAATCATGTAGTTTGAGAGGTAATCTTTAGTAAACTGCTTTGGGAACCACTGCAAAGGAAAAAAAGATTCAGACATTGTCATCTAACACAACTCATTATGGGCAGTAAAAAGAAGGATGCATAGTTCTTACTTACCATTCTGCAGTTTGTTGTTGTATTGGATAAAGTGTAAACAAATAGTTTAATTGCCATATTTTGACCCATTTTACTATCAATCTTTATTAGCTTCCTCACTTGATGCTGGTTCATCGGTATCTCATTTCCCCATACGCAGAAAGGGTCGATGCGCGGATCTTTACCAATGACATATGTACCTAAAATCACCAAGTTAATATTAGAAGATAAACACCAATTGCACAATGATCTAGTACAACACTCTTATATAATACCTTATAACATCCAATATACTCACATATTAGATGAATTAACATCTTATATTATGGGCCGGAAGGAGTTTATTGCATTCTTACAAATTATCGGCTGATTAACTGCTGCTATATCCATGGGTTAGAGTTAGTTTGAGCTAGTTCGGGCTCAAATAGCCCTAAAGTGTATCTAAACATGAGGGCTAGTTTGAGGTAGTTGCATCTATAACCCACCCAAAAAAAAACTATCCAACCCAAGAGGTGCTAATTGGAGCTAGTTCTCCTAGTGCATTTGTTGTCAATCTAAGTATCTAATCATATCATACAAACACCTCTTTGGATGGAGTTAGTTCAGGGTTAGTCATGAGCTAGAAACTAACTCTAACCTCTAAGCTAAGTTGAGTATCCAAACAGGGATGTGTTGTTGTTGTTGTTGTTGTTGTTGTTGCTGCTGCTCTTCTATGTGTATCTAGACATCATCAGAACATTAAGGTAACACTCTTCCTTGTTGCTATGTAGCCTAGGATTGCATATGTAGACATTAAGTGCAGTGCATGTTGCTATGTAGCCTCAGATATATTACATATGGCCCTAGTTAACCTAACGATAAATGGGTTGCAGATATATTCAGTCAAAAGTCAGATTCACCGATTAGTCCCTTATCAGCCCTTGGCCTATATGGTACCAACTACCGATATCCTTAACAGTGAGCATATATAAGCCATGGGATGAAACTAACCTCGATGGAAAACAGTAGTCGTTCCCAAAATTGTCCTGTGTAGGGACATCGAGAAGCATGTTAAGCACAACAGGCTAAACATCAACCAAAATTATTCATGGCAGACAAAATAATCTCCAAAAGATAGCTTCAGTGTGTAGGTTTAAGCACTCTAGTAAAGCAAAACAAGTGAAAAGGCGTGTTAACTACAACACGCCTAACATTTAACAACAAGCAAACATAGTCATTCAAACTGGTATTGTGACGGTCTAAGTACACTAGTTATTGTTAAATAAAAATGGAAAGGCGTTTTTAACTACAAGATGCAGCAACCAAATGTAGTCATTCATGCCATGTTTGTTTCAGCTTCGCTTGGATTTTAATCACCTATGGATTCACTTCAGTGGCGAAGCTGTTTCTGCAAATCAGCTTCACCACCGAAGTACACTTTAAGGTGCTTCAGGAAATTGCACTAAAAATGACCCGAATCCATATTCAGCTTCACTAGCAAAGCTGATTCCAAATAGCTGTTTATTTCGGATTCCAGATTCGGCTTCGCCGACAAAGATGAATCTGGTCCCAGAATCCGAAACAAATAGGGCCATAGTGGTATTGTTGAAACTGGTAGTGATGAAATTGAACTGCATAGTTCATACTTGCACATATAGAACATGACGTTGCGAATAACTGGAATAAACAAGGCATACTACGAACAACCAAAGATAGCATTTGAAACTGGACATATGCTAACTACAAACAACAGAACAATCAAAAAACTTTAAAAGAGGCATATGCTAGCTATAACAGGCTTAACAACAAGCAAATATATGCATTCCTATCAGTATGTTTAAAACTGGATTGATGAAATGTACTGCACAGTAAATAATTGCACATACAGAGCATCGCATTGTGAACAACTAAAATAAACAAGGCATATTGCAAACAACCCGATACAGCAATTGAAACTGGACATATTCTCACTACACTACAAAAGGGACTCGACAAAACAAATCCTGGGTTTCCCCCTGTGAAGAGGCATGGCAAAACAAATCATGGGTTTCCTCACTTGTCACAGATGGGCTCATTCCTGTGGGAAGAGAGCGGACCCTGGATGCACTCCATGTTGTTGCAGATGGGCTCCTTCCCCTTGAAAGACCACGGTTGTAGGGTGCCCTCCCTAATGTCGCAGACGGGCTCTTTCCCCTTGGAAGAGCAGATGGGCTCTTTCCCCTTGGAAGAGCTAGAGAGGGTGCCCTCCTCGTGGTCGCTGTTGATGAGGTCTGACTTGGAAGCTGTGGATCCCAAGCCAGCTTCGCAGAACGTGTCCTTCAGAAATGACAAAAGGGGCTCGATGGAGATGTAGGATGGCAAGTTGTTGACAGTGAGCCAGAGGAGATCAGCGGCGGGGCCATGCATGAGATCGATGGCGGTTGAACCCGAGGGGTTGAGGGTGAGCCACTTAACCTATGACATAGCCTACCTCAGGTCGTTGCTGTCCATGACCTCGATGTCGTAGCCGGCAGAAGAGACATGCCGGCATACTCTATCCCGCTGCTTGAGTTCCTGCTGCCGTAATGGTCGTCAGCTTCCTCGACGACGTCGGGCGAAGAGACCGCGATACACCTCTTTTGGGCCAGTCGCTCATCGTGCTCCACGGGAAGCGTAGCTGGGCTTAGGCTGCGACGCTCTGGAGTGGGGGATGGGGATGGGGATCTGGGAGAAAAGGGGTGTTTGGCAGGCGTCATCTAAGAAACTCAGGGCGGCCTTCGTATGGAGACCGACGGGTAAGATGCACAGGCAAACCGGCAGATGTTGACAATGTAGGTCTCGCGGCGGCGACGGCG
>NC_041389.1:351447028-351447950 GCF_002162155.2 Triticum dicoccoides
TTGCTAGGGTTTCAAGCGAGGGAGAGTGTGTGTGTGTGCGCGCGCGCGCCCGAGGAGGTTTTGGTGTGTGTGTGTGTGTGTGGAGGGGGGCGGGGGGTGTTTGAGGAAATGGCACGGGTACTGAAAATTTTACAGCGCGGGAGTCAAATGCCGGGGCTAATGAAAATTTTGATGATGGTGCATCCCACACGGTCCGGAGATAACAACCGTGTGTTACGAAATAGAAAAACCCTCGAGGCGGGCAGATATTTTCTAGGGGCAGGTGGGATTGGGAACAAGAAACATCGCACACGGTCCAGAGATAACATCCGTGTGTTATGAAACACAAAAACCCTCCTCGAGGCAGGCAGATATTTTCTAGGGATGCAGTGGGATTGGGAAGAAGAAACATCGCACACGTTCCAGAGATAACAACCGTGTGTTATGAAACAGAAAAACCCTCAAGGCGGGCAGATATTTTTGAGAGGGGGAGCCTTGTGGAGCCCAATGTACTGTGCGGATGCGTGCGTGACAGGGGCACCGGCGTGGCACACGGTTAGTTTGAGTGAACCGTGTCTGTTGCGTCATCCGACTTGTCTAATGTTCATAAATTTGGCAAAAAATGACGCGGGAGAGGGTCAGAACACGAACACACTTGCATGTGGACCAAATTTATATGTATGAAAAGGGTGGTTTGATTTTCAAATACCAAATGCAACTTCGATGTCGCACCTATCTCACACAGTGCACGATATTGCTTGCCCCTCCCTCGTGTCGGCATGAAGGAAATCCTAAGCTATGGATGCATGGCCCGCCCCCCACCCCAACCGAGGCTCACCTAGCAAAGTATGAAGTAGCTAGCAGCCCTCCCTCCCTCGTGTCGGCACGAAGGAATCCTAAGCTATGAATGCATGCCCCGCCCCCGCCCCAACCGAGGCTCACC
>NC_041389.1:351448660-351582790 GCF_002162155.2 Triticum dicoccoides
GAATCCTAAGCTATGATGCCCCCCCCCAATCGAGGTTCACCTAGCAAAGTGCAAAGTAGCAGCCCCCCACACACTTTTAAGTCAGCGGGCCAGAGAGGCATCTCACCAAGATTGATCGTAAAATGGACCAAGAATAATCCACCTTGGTCGTACAACCTCTCTCTTGTTGCTGGTCAAAGTGATGGTCGTCCATGCGAGCCCAGATAGGCTAGCTCACCAATAATCACGCAAGTAGCTAGTCTCCGAAGACAACCACTTCATGCGTGTGGCACAAACATATGTATGGATTAGGTGTGTTTTTTAGTACACAATGGAACAACTTTGACGTGGCACCGTCGAACTAGAAATCCCCACATTGAGTGAGGGTTAGGTTGATGATGCATATGTATGTTACACCACACTTCCGATGATGGGGATCATGCATGCATGCATGCGTGTGCATAGTATATGCGCTCAAACTTTAATTAGGTCTGAATCTCACCATGACCTATACTACAATAACACGAACCAAATGAAGAATATCCGCCATGGTAACCTATCTTGTTGTCGGTCAAGGTGATCATGGATGTCCACGTGGGCCCACGAAAATATAAATATATATAGGCTTGTCGCCGATAACCACACGAGGGAGTGTAGAATTCGAAGACAACCATACATGCATATGTATGGAGGTGATGCGTGCATGCATGTTTGAATACCATTTCACAACATTGATGTGGCGCGTGCGTCGAAAATCATACACTTTCCCCACAAAGAGCGAGATCGGTTCATCACTTGTCGTTGTACTAGCCACTTCGACTCGATGGGAGGGATTCATGCGTACACATGCATGCGATATATATACCGTATTAACAAGCAAAAAAATAAACCCCTCCTAACTAAGTCAAATTTAACACTCCCGTTGTCAAGCAAAAAGTAGTGATGGACCAAGCGGGCCCACAAATGGAAAGCTTCGATATCGCTGATAAGCGCTTAAGTGGGTGTGAGAGGACAACCACCATCGCTTTGCAAGTGGGCCAAACATATGTTGAATATAATACATAAAATGCACAACTTTGATGTGCCACACATGCCTCAAAAACTGTAAACCATGCACCCACACAGAGCGAGGTTCATGAAGCGTAATACATATTGATGGTCCCCTTCCCCCTCTTCGACGCATACTATATGCTCCTACCGTAATACAACCCAAAAAGAATCCTCATCGATGGTGAAATTAATTAACCTCTCCCGATGTAGCTAGGTCAAAGTGATGCACATATGCATCGATGATGGCCTCGTTGGCCCACAGATGGAAGCGTCACAAGTGAGTGTCCTAGCTAGGATAACCACTACCTGCATGCATGTGGCGCAAAGAGGTGTCGTGTGATGTTTGAATAGCCATTTTCACAATTTTGATGTGGCACGTGCCTCGGAAACCGAAAAGTCCCGACACTGAGTGAGGTGTACTTGTTCAGGGACACACACATATAGTGTGTGTGTGTGTGTGTGTGTGTGTGTGTATGCTAGTCCCCTCCCACCTCTTCGACGCATACTATATACGACCATAACACAAACAAAAAAGATTCTACCTTGCTGGTCAAATTAATCTCACTATCGGTTGTTCGTCAAAGTGATGGACGACAACCTCACGGGCCCACAGAAAGCATCATACGCGAGTATCGAGTGTTGTGTAGGACAACCATCGACTGCATGTGGCCAAATCATGTATGTATGAAGGGGTTGTGTAATGTTTTAAATTACGAATTCACGACTTTGATGTGGCACCGGCCTGCCTAACAAAACGCCAACACACACAGTGGATCACAACTTGTAGTGTACTGCGAGCCACTCGCCACCCCCAGACGCACACACCCACGCACACACCGCGAATCCACCGCAACTATGGTGCATGTTAAATTAGTTATCCCGCGGTGGACATATATATGTTACCAAAGGAGGGATGTTTTAATTTCGAAAAAATCCAGTGATCATTAAGATGTTTTAGTATATTAATTGATTGATTTTCTACGGGTATAATGTGCAAAAATCAAATTCGAGCTACATGCACACGTGACAGTGCACCTAAATGGATTGCAAAAACACATGTGTCTCACCGGGTGCATGTTTACTGCCCGAGCAACAAATTTCAAACAATGAGAATCATGATTTTTAAATTCTAGTACATCCAAAACTTATTTGAAGTTCATGAAACTTATCGTGTTGTCATACGGACACCAATACAAAATTGCATTGTACTTTTTTGGTCAATTTTAAGACCAGTATTGATGTAATCTTTATCTAATTACAAACGGGAGATTATTAATAATTGGGAACCAATATCCCAAACGGACTATTTATTCGAACCGTGACCGTTAGACCAACAATTGATACATGTCATGCTTCGGTTAAGCAAAAAATAAAGCGGCTTCATTAATCATCCAAATAGAAAAACAATATACGTGCTGCCACGCGACCTGTGTACCGTGCGAGCAGGCGTGAGTTGACGGGATGCATGCGAGCAGTCCACTGCGCAGGCAAAACCGGGAGGTGTGCGTGCAGGTGTGTGAATTGACGGAGGCATGCTCACTGCATAGTGTCATCGGGAGGCATGCGAGTAGCTGTGTGAAACGACGGTAGGCATGCCAGCAGTCCGGTGCGCGGGCTCACCGGGAGGCGAGCCAGCGGTTTGACCGCGGCCCGCCTCTCTCCCACTACTCCATATTAATGGTGCGCCCGAGCAGCCGCTCCCCCATCCTCTCCACACACACAATCCCCTCTCTCCGCTTGCATCCTCGACGCCGCTCTCAGTCATCAAAGCCGTCAGTGTATGAGGATGCCGCCGAAGCGCCCCATCAGAGGGAGTGGCGACGCCGGGGCTGCTAAAGCACCGGAGCACAGCGTGGAGATGGAGACAGAGGTTGCCGTCGTAGACGGCGTCGATCTTCCACAACCGGAGGCGGAGTTCTACAGCGACTCTGGTGACGACTCGGGCGACGACTCCGACGACCACTCCGGCGACGACTCCGACGATGACGGACAACTGGTTAGTCATCTATACCCATTTATGTGTCAAATAGATCCCAGGGTTTCTCTGGTTACTCCTGCCTCCCCCTTTTTGGAATAGAAATCCTATGGTTATGTTCTCCCAATCCATGAAATCTGAGTAAGTTTCGTTAGATCTGTATAGTGTATTGATTGTTTGAATGGCACAAGTGATAAGGGATTAGTTGTTTCATCTGTGGAAATGATTTCTAATAGTAATCCGACTAGGGTTAGTGTTCGTGCTAATAATTCCTAGCCAGGACTTGACAATTGATTTTCAATAACCTACATATGTTTGTGCCATTATTTTCTTCAAGATTGGTCTATACATAGACGAATGTGCTTAAAAATGGAACCATAATCTCTGGATATGTATAAATAAATAGCCATAAATTCCTAATCCTACTTCACGGCATGTAATCGTTGATTTGATGCCAATTTTTGGTAACCGCCAAATGTTCGCTAGGGATTAGTTTGTAACCATTAATTTGATGCCACATTTTTTAACTATTTGTATAGGTGCTATCTGACGATGTGGACAACGAGGATGAAGATGTCCAGAGGAGGTACAAGAGGCAAATCCTGAGGGAGCTTTATGCGGGAATGCATGACAGGCGTATTAGGACCTGGAACGGCGGCTATCGATGCCCATTCTACAACCACAACCTTGATGACGCGTATCAAAGTGTTCCGGCGCATGCAATAGGACGGGTTATTGGCTCCTTCAAAAAGAAGTATGCTCGCAGGATGGAGCACGACGCGTATGCCGAGTACCTGGAGAAGCTTCGGGATCGTGTCAGCTTGTGAGATGAGATGTGGGATCGAATTATATATGTACGCTTGGGCATGCTTAATGACAGTTGAACTATGCTTGTGTACGTGTACGCTTATTATTTATGTCTGAGTATGTTTAATCTATGTTTACTTATGTCTAACTGTGGGATATGGATGCAATCAGTTCAGTTGATGGAATCTACCTCCGTCCTCGTTTATTGGTCCCCTTTGTAATTTGTGTTAAATGTTGACCAAAGATTTAACTGACAAATGTCAGTGCAGGTCAACAAAAATTATATCGTTGGATGCATATTTGAACATAGTGTTCAATCATATAATTTTTGGTGACATGCATTAACATTTCTTAGTCAAATATTTGGTCGAAATTTCGTACAAATTATAGAGGGGACCAATAAACCAGGACAGAGGTAGTTCGTCAATCACACACGGTTCCCAAAATTGGAACCATGTGCAATGGCTTTCATTTTGCCTGTTGCTTCAATCACACACGGTTCCCAAAATTGGAAGCGTGTGCAATGGCTTTTGTTTTGCTTCTTGCGTCAATCACACACGGTTGGCTCTAGCAAACCGTTGCCTCCGAAATTCTTTGTGGGACAGAAAACCCTCACCACCCAATTCAAAAAAGAAAAAAGAAAACCCTCGCCATCCCCACGTCACAAAAACCCTCACCCCTTCCCGCCACCCCATGCCTCCGGTCACCATTCACACCTCCACAAGCTCCTCTGCGTCTATGCATGGCACCGCCTATCGCGGTGGTTACCACTTAGCTCGACGCCTACCGCCGCCGCCAGGCTGCCGGCAAACCCCACCGCATTTCGCCACTTCCGCTTGCCGCCGCCTATTGCCATCGACTTTCTCAATGCTGCTCGCGGTCGACCTAGCTCCGCTCGGTTGGGGAATCTGCCGTACTGAGGGTTTTTCTCATGGACAACAAGGTAACTAATTTAATGAGATATTATCTCATCTCTCATCCCAGTTCATCTGCCTCCTTTAATCACCCGGCGGAAACCGTCGTGAATTCATTTTTATTCGTGATGATTTGAGGGTTTTCTTTCATTCATAGAGTGTACAGTGCGCTGACACATCAGGACCTTGCGAGCTCTGCCAGAGATTCCATCTCACCGTACCAGATGACTTGAGCATGTGTGCAGTATGTTCAATCTCACCCTAAATCGGTTCGCATGGCCTACTTTCCTGAAGATATTCTAAATATTGCTACATTTGGATAAAAGGTTCCACATGCATCATATATGTCATAGGGGATTTCCCCCCTCTTCTTTCTATATTAGGCAAATTAATGATCTATTATTCTTTCGATTACTCTCATTGTTCCATGACATCATGTTTACCCTATCTGTTTAATTATAGAATTTTGTCCTTCAATTTCAACTGTTGTACAATTCTTTCAATTTGGGCCCATATGTGCATGTTACCATATTTTCTTTAACAATCCTACCATTTTCTGCAGCGCATCCCTTGCTATGAAATAGATTATGTAGTGCATAATTTTTCCCTTTACATAGATCAAGGATGCACGGATGTCATACTGCACACAAACCATGGATTTACAATCGTTGCTACTGTATTACTTGATGAACGTGGTGACTCCTATTTTGGCGCTGGCTTTTGGAAAGAAATTTGTAAGTTTTATGTACTGATAGCTGGCACTAAAATTGGACTGCACAAAAAGGGCCTGGTCATGACATATATGCTAACTTCCCCGACAAAATCATCCGCCTTGAGTTTGTTTGAAGTAAGTTATCTTTTCAACTATCTGCATGTTGACTTACCCAGCAATGTTAAATGAATTATGTAGTATTTAAGCAACCAATTGTTATTCCCTTTTCTTACTATATTCCTACCTGATAACTTTTAGTTACCAATACACTTTTCTATTGCCCTGTTTTAACTAAATATTCCCTGTACTCTCATTTCTATCAGAAAGCGCCGCTGACAAGGAGACTCCAGAGGTGGAGAATGGGCCTGCCAACAAGCAGAGGCGGGGCAAGCTAGAACCGCAAGCAACCCCAGCAGGCAAAGACTTCATCAGCAGCCTCCCCGATGATATGTTGACAGTCATCATCTCCCTCCTCCCAATCAAATGTGGGGCGCAGACAACCATCCTTTCCCGGCGGTGGCTCCCCCTATGGAACTTCACCCCTCTCGACCTCATCGACACCCACGAGCTCTTCCATGGCTATCACAAAAGCTCGGATGCATTCTCCAAGATCCTCGGCAGTCACCCTGGCCCAACCAGAGGCCTTAGAATGGGCAAGTTCCATTCCAACGGCAGGGACCGAGCCAAGCTTGATGACTGGTTCGGATCCCCTGCCCTAGATTAGCTCGAGGAGCTCACTTTTCATGATGGGCATATGCGCTTGCTGCCAACGTCCATGATCTGCCTCGCGCCCATGTTGCGCGTCGCCAAGTTCAGGAACTGCCCCCCCCCTTAATGACGCGCCCGCTCTTATTCTACCACGACTGAAGCACCTTGAGCTCGTCGCCTTCTGCCTATCAAATAGTGGCATGGATCGCCTGCTCCTTGGTTGTACTGCACTCAAGTACCTTCGTCTCCAGACGCTCAATGGGTTGAGTACATTCCACATCACCTCCATGACTCTCCGGACTATTTATGCGTGTTGCTGGTTCGGCAGGAAGACATCACAAAATGTGTACCACGGTATGGTCATTGAGGACACACTTGCACTTGAGAGATTACTTGTACTTGATCAAGTAGGTCCAACAAGAATCAATGTTATTTCTGCGCCGAAATTGACAGTGCTGGGCTACTCGTCTGACCAATACTCTGAACTTGTTATTGGATCCACACCCATTCAGGTACAACAGCCGCCTTCTACTCCTCCTTCTACAAATTAACATTATTTCTCATTTTGAAGATGTTTGTTCGTCTGCCATTCAGAAAATGATTCCGACAAGCCTGACCGCGAAACTGTGCACAGTGAAGGTATTGGCACTAGAATGTATCGGCCCCAACCTGGAGCAAGCTGTCACTTTCCTGAGATGCTTTCCGTGCTTGGAGAAGCTATATATCAAGGTGATGTTCCTTTCCTGTTAAATGTTAACCATAAGGGAGTTCAATTTGTGACACCTTTTTCCAAGTTTACAATGACAATGTACTACGATTTCTGAAGGATTCTTTTGGAGGATTTTAGTACATACATGTCTCCTTTTCCAAGTTTACAATGACAATGCTTGATCCATATGGTTACAATCCATATGCATTTCTCCTTTGGATTCATCTGTACTAGTTTTCTTAGGGAACTTTTCATCCACTACAACATCTTGTGAAGATGGAAGATGGCATGTTATTCCCATGTTAATCATGTCAGATCGAAGATGGCATGTTAGTGCATTTTACAAATCCTGCAAACCAAATAGGCATGTAGTAGTGTTCAAAACTGCATCTAGGCACTAACACGTTCTCTTCTTTTGTAGACGAGATTAGGCCCAGTGGTGGATAATGTGATACAATATAACAATCACGTTGAATGCCTAGATCTGCATCTCTTAGAAATTACTTTGAACTCCTACCGAGGGACCTTACCGGAGATTATATTCGGTAGGTTCTTTGTTGTCAGAGCAAGGGTGCTAAAGGTAAGGAGGTTTGCCCTACATTTATTTCGGAAAAATGAATGGTTTGTTGATCAGCACCGGCGCCTGCGGCAGAATGGAATAGGCTCCAAAAATGCTGAATTTCATTTTGGAACTTCAGATGACAGAGTAATCGGAACTCATCATGTCAACCCCATACATGACTTCTCAGTGGCTGACCCCTTTGCAAAAGTTGTGAGGTTTCAAAACCAGACTTAGAAGTGGTAATATTAGTTTGAACCTCTCTGATGTCCTTGTTCAGTGGATCAACACGAGCGTTTGCAGCTGATGAGCTGAATTTCATTTCTAATATCAGTTTGAACCTTGTAATCTTCGAATTTGAGCCATATAACTCTAGAATTTGAACCTTGTAATATCTCGAGCCTTTGTGGTACAATCATTGAAATGGCATCGTATGAGACTCGTATATTGGTAGCACTATTTTGAACTTAATATGCAATGGTCTTACATTTTATTTTATTAACCATTCTCGAATTTGTTTACCTTGTCGATCTCACAACACACGATCTGTATAGCTAACTCGACTGCGATCTTGGACATTATTGCACACAGTTGGTTTCTTGCACCGTGTGCCCTGTAGAGTGCAAAATTAATTATCACACTCGAGTGTCCATCGTCACCCTTCAGTGTAACTTTGACCTCATCACCCACGGGTAAACTTACGACCGAAGTCATTCCACACACTTTGTTTTTACAAAGCTTTTTGCCAATTAACACCCATGATTTTTCCCTCTTCTAGCCGATGCATGGCAAACCAAGCCAGGAGGGAAGCTTGCGCGGTAAACTGCAAGGTAGCGCGGGAACAGGCTCACCGACGATACATTTCGCGCCTCTTTGAGCAAACGCGTGGTCAAACTATGGTGCGGTGTTGTCAAGCGTGCACTGGAATCCTCACTACAGTGCGCTGTTGTCAAGCGTGCACTGGAATCCTCCGCTATGAACTCCGTGAAAAGCCGTGACGATTAGGATAGCTGGCCCCCATTTGTTACATCGGCTATTTAACCCTTGTCTCTGTTCAACCTTTCGATCGCGCACCACCATTGCAAGAAGCACACCCACCATGACAAATTCTTAGAGAGTATCCTGCGCGGCTCCAATGGCGCTCCGAGCGGCTGCTAATGACGAGAAGCAGTTCGCCATCCATGCCATGGTGGACACCCACTGAAGGTTCGAGGAGCTCTCGGTGGTGTACACCAACCACCCGGTCTGGGTGGAGCACTCCATCCGCATCATGGAGCTGTTGCTTGCCGATGAGAAGTACAAGGTGGTCGGGTTTAACATCGAGCACACCCACGCTCGTGTCGGGTCTCGTCCCAAGGTCGCCATTGCCCAGATGTGCGTGGACCACCATGTCCTCGTCTACCACTACTGCCTAGCCACAAGGCCTTATGAGCGTTTGCTACGTCCTGAGCTTGCGTTGGTTTTCCTTGAAGAGGAAAGGGTGATGCAGCAATAGTAGCGTAAGTATTTCCCTCAATTTTTGAGAACCAAGGTATCAATCCAGTAGGAGGCTCCTCAAAAGTCCCACGCACCTACACAAACAAACAAAGAACTCGCAACCAACGCAATAAAGGGGTTGTCAATCCCTTCACGGCCACTTGCGAAAGTGAGATCTGATAGAGATAGTATGATAAGATAAATATATTTTTGGTATTTTATAATATAGATGCAAAAAGTAAAGATGCAAATAAAAGTAGATTGAAAGCTTATATGATAAAAGATAGACCCGGGGGCCATAGGTTTCACTAGGGGCTTCTCTCAAGATAGCATAAGTATTACGATGGGTGAACAAATTACTGTCGAGCAATTGATAGAAAAGCGAATAATTATGAGATTATCTAGGCATGATCATGTATATAGGCATCACGTCCGCAACAAGTAGACCGACTCCTGCCTGCATCTACTACTATTACTCCATGCATCGACCGCTATCCAGCATGCATCTAGAGTATTAAGTTCATAAGAACAGAGTAAGGCATTAAGAAAGATGACATGATGTAGAGGGGTAAACTCATGCAATATGATATAAACCCCATCTTTTTATCCTCGATGGCAACAATACAATATGTACCGTGCAACCCTTTCTGTCATTGGGTAAGGACACCGCAAGCTTGAACCCAAAGCTAAGCACTTCTCCCATGGCAAGAAAGATCAATCTAGTAGGCCAAACCAAACTGATAATTCGAAGAGACTTGCAAAGATAACTCAATCATACATAAAAGAATTTAGAGAAGATTCAAATATTTCTCATACATAAACTTGATCATAAACCCACAATTCATTGGATCTCAACAAACACACCGCAAAAAGAGTTTACATCGAATAGATCTCCACAAGAGAGGGGGAGAACATTGTATTGAGATCCAAAAAGAGAGAAGAAGCCATCTAGCTAATAACTATGGACCTGAAGGTTTGTGGTAAAGTACTCACAACTCATCGGAGGGGCTATGGTGTTGATGTAGAAGCCCTCCATGGTAGATTCCCCCTCCGGCGGAGCGCCGGCGAAGGCTCCAAGATGGGATCTCGCGGATACAGAAGGTTACGGCGGTGGAAATTGTTTTTCTTTGGCTCCCTGGATGTTGTCGGGGTACATAGGTATATAGGAGGAAGAAGTATGTCGGTGGCCGCTCGTGGGGCCCAAGAGACAGGGCGCGCGCCCAGGAGGGGTGGGCGCGCCCTCCTATCTCCTGGCCGCCTCGATTGCTTCTTGACTTGCACTCCAAGTCCTCAAGATCACGGTCGTTCCAAAAATCACGCTCCCGAAGGTTTCATTCCGTTTGGACTCCATTTGATATTCCTTTTCTTCGAAATACTAAAATAGGAAAAAAAAAATAGCAATACGGGCTGGGCCTCCGGTTAGTAGGTTAGTCCCAAAAATGATATAAATATGTAAAATAAAGCCCATAAACATCCAAAAGGGGTAATATAATAGGATGGAACAATAAAAAATTATAGATACGTTGGAGACGTATCAAGCATCCCCAAGCTTAATTCCTGCTCGTCCTCGAATAGGTAAATGATAAAAACAGATTTTTTTGATGTGGAATGCTACCTAGCATAATTCTCAATGTAATTTTCTCTATTGTGGCATGAATGTTCAGATCCAAATGATTCAAAATAAAAGTTCATGTTGATAAAAGAAATAGTAATACTTCAAGCATACTAATCAAAGCAATCATGTCTTCTCAAAATAACATGGCTAAAGAAAGTTCATCCCTACAAAATCATATAGTTAGGCTATGCTTCATTTTCGTCACACAAAGATGTTCCCAAATTCTACACCCCCGATGAAAAGCCAAGCAATTGTTTCGTACTTAAATAATCTCAAACCTTTTCATCCTTCACGCAATACATGAACGTGAGCCATGGATATAGCACTATGGGTGGAATAAAATATGATGATGGGGATTGTGTGGAGAAGACAAAAAGGAGAAAGTCTCACATTGACGAGGATAATCAATGGGCTATGGAGATGCCCATCAATTTATGTCAACATGAGGAGTAGGTATTGCCATGCAACGGATGCACTAGAGCTATGAATGAATGCTCAACAAAAGAAAACTATGGGTGTGCATCCAACTTGCTTGCTCACGAAGACCTAGGGCATTTGAGGAAGCTCATCGTAGGAATATACAAGCCAAGTTCTATAATGAAAAATTCCCACTAGTATATGAAAGTGACAACATATGAGACACACTATATGAAAAACATGGTGCTACTTTGAAGCACAATATATGAGACTCACTATATGAAGGACATGGTGCTACTTTGAAGCACAAGTGTGGAAAAAGAGATAGTAACATTGCCCCTTTTTATTTTTTTTATTTTTTTATTTCTTTTTTTTCTTCTTTCTTTTTTTCTTTGGCCTTTCTTTTTTTCTTTGGCCTTTCTTTTTTTTCTTTTTGGGCAATGCTCTAATAATGATGATCATCACACTTTCATTGATTATAACATATGAACTACAACTCGAAACTAGAACAAGATATGACTCTATATGAATGCCTCCGGCGGTGTACCGGGAAGGTGCAATGAATCAAGAGTGACATGTATGAAAAATTATGCATGGTGGCTTTGCCACAAATACGATGTCAACGACATGATCATGCAATGGCAATATGACAAAAGGAAAGTATGTCATGACAATGATGAACGGAACGGTGGAAAGTTGCATGGCAATATATCTCGGAATGGCTATGGAAATGCCATAATAGATAGGTATGGTGGCTGTTTTGAGGAATATATAAGGAGGTTTATGTGTGATAGAGTGTATCGTATCACGGGGTTTGGATGCACCGGCGAAGTTTGCACCAACTCTCAAAGTGAGAAAGGGTAATGCACGGTACCGAAGAGGCTAGCAATGGTGGAAAGGTAAAAGTGCGTATAATCCATGTACTCAACATTAGTCAAAAGAACTCATATACTTATTGCAAAAATTTAGAAGTCATCAAAAATCAAGCACTGCGCGCATGCTCCTAGAGGGATAGATAGGTAGGAAAAGACCATCGCTCGTCCCCGACCGCCACTCATAAGGATGCAAAAGCCAGGTACATTTCATGTTTCAAATTTATTACATAACTTTAACCATACGTGCATGCTACGGGATTTGCTAACTTCAACACAAGCATTCTTTAAATTCATAATCACCCAACTAGCATGACTTTAATATCACTACCTCCATATCTCATAACAATTATCAAGTATCAAATTCATCATAGCATCCAATTCACTTCCTATGATAGTTTTTATTATACCCAACTTGGATGCCTACCATTCTAGGACCAATTTTATAACCATAGCAAATATCATGCTGTTCTAAAAGACTCTCAAAATAATATAAGTATGAGAGACTAGCAATTTCTACAAAATTAAGCCACCGCCATGCTCTAAAATATATAAGTGAAGCACTAGAGCAAAACTATCAAGCTCAAAAGATATAAGTGAAGCACATAGCATATTCTAATAAATTCAAATCAAGTAGGCTTCTCCCAAAAGGTGTGTACAGCAAGGATGATTGTGGTAAACTAAAAAGAAAAGACTAATATAATACACGACGCTCCAAGCAAAACACATATCATGTGGCGAATAAAAATATAGCTCCAAGTAAAGTTACCAATGAACGAAGACGAAAGAGGGGATGCCTTCCCGGGGCATCCCCAAGCTTAGGCTTTTGGCTATTCTTGAATATCTTGGGGTGCCATGTGCATCCCCAAGCTTAGGCTTTTTCCACTCCTTATTCCATAGTCCATCAAAGCTTTACCCAAAACTTGAAAACTTCACAACACAAAACTCAACAGGAAATCTTATAAGCTCCGTTAGTGAAAGAAAACAAAACCACCACATAAGGTACTGTAATGAACTCATTCTTTATTTATTTTGGTGTTAAACCTACTGTATTCCAAGTTCTCTATGGTTCATACCACTTAATACTAGCCATAGATGCATCAAAATAAGCAAACAACACACGAAAAACAGAATCTATCAAAAACAGAACAGTCTGTAGCAATCTGTAACTAACGCAAAGTTCTGGAACTCTAAAAGTCCTACCAAAATAGGAAGTCCTGGAAAATTTGTTTATTGATCAGCAGCAAAAAGAATCAACCCAAAATCACATTTCTGTGATTTAACAAAATTACTTTCGTGCGTGCAAAGTTTCTGTTTTTCAGCAGAATCAAGTTAACTATCATCATAGGTTATCCTATAGGTTCTACTTGGCACAAACACGAATTAAAACATAAAAACACATCTAAACAGAAGGTAGATGCAAAATTTATTACCTAAACAGAAACAAAAACAAAAAACACAAATAAAATTGGGTTGCCTCCCAACTAGCGCTATCGTTTAACGCCCCTAGCTAGGCATAAAAGCGAAGATAGATCTAAGTAGTGCCATTTTTGGCACTCAATTCATAAGTAGCTCGCATGATAGATTCATAAGGTAATTTGACTTTCTTTCTTGGAAAGTGCTCCATGCCTTTCCTTAATGGAAATTGGAATCTAATATTCCCTTCCTTCGTATCAATAATTGCGCCAATCGTTCTAAGGAAAGGTCTACCAAGAATAATAGGGCAAAAAAGATTGCAATCTATATCAAGAACGATAAAATCTACGGGCACGAAATTTCTATTTGCAACAATGAGAACATCATTTATCCTTCCCATTGGCTTTTTAATGGTGGAATCCGCAAGGTGCAAATTTAAAGAGCAATCATCAAGATCAAGGAAACCTAGAAAATCACATAAAGTTTTCGGAATCGTGGAAACACTAGCACCCAAATCACACAAAGCAAAATACTCATGATCTTTAATTCTAATCTTTATAGTAGGTTCCCACTTATCATTAAGTTTTCTAGGTATAGAAACTTCCAAATTAAGTTTTTCATCATAAGATTGCATCAAGGCATCAACGATATGTTTGGTAAAAGCTTTGTTTTGACTATAAGCATGAGGAGAACTAACAACGGATTCAGCAAAGCAGTATTGATTTCACAAGACTCAACATCATTAAAAGGAGCAATCGGAGTAGTAAGGAAATCATTATTATTGGTATTAGAGAAATCACACAATTTGGTATTATCTTGCGCCATGGCAACAAGTAATCCAACACACAAGCAAACAGAAAAAGGCAAGCCAAAAAGAGATAGAGATTGGGAAAGAGAAGGCGAATAAAACGGCAAGGGTGAAGTGGGGGAGAGGAAAATGAGAGGCAAATGGCAAATAATGTAAATGCGAGGGAGATGAGTTTGTGATGGGTACTTGGTATGTTTTGACTTGAGCGAAGACCTCCCCGACAACGGCGCCAGAAATCCTTCTTACTATGTCTTGAGCTTGCGTTGGTTTTCCTTGAAGAGGAAAGGGTGATGCAGCAATAGCAGCGTAAGTATTTCCCTCAGTTTTTGAGAACCAAGGTATCAATCCAGTAGGAGGCTCCTCAAAAGTCCCACACACCTACACAAACAAACAAAGAACTCGCAACCAATGCAATAAAGGGGTTTTCAATCCATTCACGGCCACTTGCGAAAGTGAGATATGATAGAGATAGTATGATAAGGTAAATATATTTTTGGTATTTTATAATATAGATGCAAAAAAGTGAAGATGCAAATAAAAGTAGATTGAAAGCTTATATGATAAAAGATAGACCCGAGGGCCATAGGTTTCACTAGTGGCTTCTCTCAAGATAGCATAAGTATTACGGTGGGTGAACAAATTACTGTCGAGCAATTGATAGAAAAGCGAATAATTATGAGATTATCTAGGCATGATCATGTATATAGGCATCACGTCTGCAACAAGTAGACCGACTCCTGCCTGTATCTACTACTATTACTCCACACATCGACCGCTATCCAGCATGCATCTAGAGTATTAAGTTCATAAGAACAGACTAACGCATTAAGAAAGATGACATGATGTAGAGGGATAAACTCATGCAATATGATATAAACCCCATCTTTTTATCCTCGGTGGCAACAATACAATACGTGCCTTGCAACCCTTTGTCACTGGGTAAGGGCACCGCAAGATTGAACCCAAAGCTAAGCACTTCTCCCATGGCAAGAAAGATCAATCTAGTAGGCCAAACCAAACTGATAATTCGAAGAGACTTGCAAAGATAACTCAATCATACATAAAAGAATTCAGAGAAGATTCAAATATTTCTCATAGATAAACTTGATCATAAACCCACAATTCATCGGATCTCGACAAACACACCGCAAAAAGAGTTTACATCGAATAGATCTTCACAAGAGAGGGGGAGAACATTGTATTGAGATCCAAAAAGAGAGAAGAAGCCATCTAGCTAATAACTATGGACCTGAAGGTCTGTGGTAAACTACTCACAACTCATCGGAGGGGCTATGGTGTTGATGTAGAAGCCCTTCGTGGTCGATTCCCCCTCCGGCGGAGCACCGACGAAGGCTCCAAGATGGGATCTCGCGGATACAGAAGGTTACAGCGGTGGAAATTGTTTTTCGTTGGCTCCCTGGATGTTTTCGGGGTATGTAGGTATATATAGGAGGAAGAAGTACGTCGGTGGCCGCTCATGGGGCCCAGGAGACAGGGGGCGTGCCCAGGAGGGGTGGTCGCACCCTCCTATCTTCTGGCCGCCTCGATTGCTTCTTGACTTGCACTCCAAGTCCTCTGGATCACGTTCGTTCCAAAAATCACGCTCCCGAAGGTTTCATTCCGTTTGGACTCCGTTTGATATTCCTTTTCTTTGAAATACTGAAATAGGCAAAAAAAACAGCAATATGGGCTGGGCCTCCGGTTAGTAGGTTAGTCCCAAAAATGATATAAACATGTAAAATAAAGCCCATAAACATCCAAAAGGGGTAATATAATAGCATGGAACAATAAAAAAATTATAGATACGTTGGAGACGTATCAACATTTCGCTAGGTTTGTCAACAGCCCCCACTACATGTTCGCTACGGTCGACATCACCAACGATGTCAAGGTGCTCAAGAATTCTGGCATCGCCTGCCAGAATCTTGTCGACATCCAGGGCCAATACAAGATCTGGGGTAGAAAGGAGCATGAGAAGGACTCACTGGTTCACCTCATCGAGGCCATCATCGTCCCCTACTACAGAGACATGAAGGATTCCTGCAACAAGGACAAACGTGCCTCGCACTCGGCCTGGATGAAGAAACTCAACATAGATCATGTCGTGTACGCGGTCAAGGAGGCGTACACATGCTACGACATGTACAGGCAGATCGTTGACATGAAGAAGTGCCTCGTTACCCAAAATGGCGAGGGATCCAGCCGGAAGCAGAGCAATGGCAAGCGTCATCGCAACAAGAAGTAGATGATTAGATCCTCGTTTATCCTAGTTTAGTATGCATGTAATTGCTTACTTTGGTGTGTGAAAATGTTATCTGTGTAGTCACTTGTCTAATTGTATGCTTAATTTGGTTATGCAATGCTATCTTCTTAATTATATTTGTTGATGCTCTGTAGACAGAGCAAATCACATCACACACGGACTAAACAAGGGGACCCGTTGGTGATGATTTCATCAATCACTGACGATTCTATAGCAGCAATCGTTTGCTCACAACAGACACGGCTTGTTAACAGGAATCGTCTGTGTTATTATCGGTCTTCCCACACATTTCTGATTACAGTCCTGTTTACCGCGTATCACACACATCTTGTTAAGTTGAACCGTTTCTGTTCTCTTGGCTCAATGTAAACAGTTCATCCGAGTGAACTGTATGCCGTATATCACACACACCTTCATCTGGCTGCCCGTTTATGTTGTTCCGCCTCATCACAAACAGTTCATCCGAGTGAACCGTATGTTGTGTATCGCACACGCCTTCATCTGGCTGCCCGTTTCTTTTGTTCCTCCTCATCGCAAACAGTTAATTGAACTAAACCGTATGCCCTGCATCGCACACGGAACCAAAATCTGAACCGTGTTTGATGCATATGTCATCGCAAACGTTTTGGACATTTTTTACGGTTCTCTGGCACCACCGTTTGCGATTATTGTGTCACACAAAGTTTCTCGAAGGGTCTCTGATCGTAGTGTCGCATTAGCAGCATCCTGCAATAGTGGATGGAGCTTCATGGGACCCACAAGCCAGGGGGCACGCCCAGGGGGGAGGGGTAGGATGGGCCCCCACCCCTCTGGACAGGTGGTGGGTCCCCTCTGATTGATTCTTTCGCCACTATTTTTTATTTGTTCCAAAAATATTCTGCGTGAAGTTTTAGGTCATCCCGAGAACTTTTATTTCTGCACAAAAATAACACCATGGCAATTCTGTTGAAAACAGCGTCAGTCCGGGTTAGTTCCATTCAAATAATGCAAATTAGAGTCCAAAACAAGGGCAAAAGAGTTTGGAAAAGTAGATACGATGGAGACATATCATCAATCCCTTCACGGTCACCTGCAAAGGTGAGATCTAATAGAGATAGATAAAAAAATTATACAAAAGATAAAATATTTTTGGGTTTTTTGGTTTATAGATCTGAAAGTAAAAGATTGCAAAATAGTAGATCGGAAACTAATATGATGGAAAATAGACCCGGGGCTATAAGTTTCACTAGAGGCTTCTCTCTTGAAGGCAAATAATACGATGGGTGAACAAATTACTGTCGAGCAATTGATAGAAAAGCGCAAAGTTATGACAATATCCAAGGCAATGATTATGAAATATAGGCATCACGTTCGTGTCAAGTAGACCGACTCTTGCCTGCATCTACTACTATTACTCCACACATCGACCGCTATCCAGCATGCATCTAGAGTATTAAGTTCATAAAGAACGGAGTAACGCCTTAATTAAGATGACATGATGTAGAGGAATAAACTCAAGCAATATGATGTAAACCATATCTTTTTATCCTCGATGGCAACAATCCAATACGTGTCTTGCTACCCCTACTTTGTCACTGGGTGAAATCATGCAAGATTGAACCCAAAGCTATGCACCTCTCCCATTGCAAGAAAAACCAATCTAGTTGGCCAAACCAAACTGATAGTTCGAAGAGAAATACAAAGATATCAAATCATGCATATAAGAATTCAGAGAAGATTCAAATAATATTCATAGATAAGGTCATCATAAATCCACAATTCATCGGATCTCGACAAACACACCGCAAAAGAAGATTACATCAGATAGATCTCCATGAACATCGAGGAGAACATGGTATTTAGAATCAAAGAGAGAGAAGAAGCCATCTAGCTACTAGCTATGGACCCATAGGTATGAGGTAAACTACTCACGCTTCATTGGAAGGGCAATATGGTTGATGTAGATGCCCTCCGTGATCGAGTCACCCTCCGCTAGGATGCCGGAAAAGGCCCCAAGATGGGATCTCACGGGAACAGAAGGTTGCGGCGGTGGAAAAGTGTTTTCGTGGATGCTTCTGCTAGTTTGGGAATATATGTGAATATATAGGAGGCAGCACTAGGTCAGGACGGTCACATGGGGCCCACAAGGTAAGGGGTGTTGGAAATATGCCCTAGAGGCAATAATAAAAGCATTATTATTATATTTCCTTGTTCATGATAATTGTCTTTTATTCATGCTATAATTATATTATCCGGAAATTGTAATACACGTGTGCATACATAGACCATAACATGTCCCTAGTGAGCCTCTAGATGACTAGCTCGTTGGTCAACAGATAGTCATGCATGGTTTCCTGACTATGGACATTAGATGTCATTGACAACGGGATCACATCATTAGGGGAATGATGTGATGGACAAGACCCAATCCTAAGCATAGCACAAGATCGTGTAGTTCGTTTTGCTAGAGCTTTTACAATGTCAAGTATCTCTTCCTTAGACCATGAGATCGTGTAACTCCCGGATACCGTAGGAGTGCTTTGGGTGTACCAAACATCACAACGTAACTGGGTGACTATAAAGGTGCACTACAGGTATCTCCGAAAGTGTCTGTTGGGTTGACACGGATCGAGACTGCGATTTGTCACTCCGTATGACGGAGAGGTATCTCTGGGCCCACTCGGTAATGCATCATCATAATGAGCTCAAAGTGACCAAGTGTTTGGTCACGGGATCATGCATTACGGTACGAGTAAAGTGACTTGCCGGTAACGAGACTGAACGAGGTATTGGGATACCGACGATCGAGTCTCGGGCTTGTAACGTACCGAGTGACAAAGGGAATAGTATACGGGGTTGCTTGACTCCTCGACATCGTGGTTCTTCCGATGACATCATCGAGGAGCATGTGGGAGCCAACATGGGTATCCAGATCCCGCTGTTGGTAATTGACCTGAGAGCTGTCTCGGTCATGTCTGCGTGTCTCCCGAACCCGTAGGGTCTACACACTTAAGGTTCGGTGACGCTAGGGTTATTAGGAAGACTTGTATGTGATTACCGAATGTTGTTCGGAGTCCCGGATGAGATCCTGGACGTCACGAGGAGTTCCGGAATGGTCCGGAGGTAAAGATTTATATATGGGAAGCAGTCATATGGACACCGGAAGGTTTCGGGGGCATATCGGTATTGTACCGGGGCCACCGGAAGGGTTCCGGGGGTCCACCGGGAGGGGCCACCCCTCCCGGGGGGCCACATGGGCTGTGTGGGGCCGGAGCCAGCCCCTTGAGGGCTGGGCGCCCCCCCCTTGGGCCCATGCACCTAGGGTTGGGAGGGGAACCCTAGAGGGGGCGCCCCCCTTGCTTGGGGGGCAAGTCCCCCCTCCCTGGCCGCCGCCCCCCCTCTAGATCCCATCTAGAGGGGCCGGCCCCCCTTGCCCCTTCCCCTATAAATAGAGGGGTGAGGGGAGGGCTGAACACCCAAGCCAAGGCGCAGCCCCTCCCCTCCCCAATACCTCTCCTCCTCCGTACGTGCTTGGTGAAGCCCTGTCGGAGTACTGCTGCACCAACAACATCACGCCGTCGTGCTGCCGTTGGAGCTGTCTTCCTCAACCTCTCCTTCCTCCTTGCTGGATCAAGACGGAGGAGACGTCGTCCGTACCGTACGTGTGTTGAACGCGGAGGTGCTATCCGTTCAGCACTTGGTCATCGGTGATCTGAATCACGGCGAGTACGACTCCATCATCACCATCCCCTTGAATGCTTCCGCACTCGATCTACAAATGGTATGTAGATGCAAACTCACTCCCTTGACTCGTTGCTTAGATGAACTCATAGATGGATCTTGGTGAAATCGTAGGAAAATTTTTAATTTTCTGCAACGTTCCCCAACAATGGCATCATGAGCTAGGTCTATGCGTAGTTCTCTATTGCACGAGTAGAACACAATTTTATTGTGGGCGTAGATCTTGTCAACTTGCTTGCCGCTACTAGTCTTATCTTGCTTCAGCGGTATTGTGGGATGAAGCGGCCCGGACCAACCTTACACGTACGCTTACGTGAGACCGGTTCCACCGACTAACATGCACTAGTTGCATAAGGTGGCTGGCGGGTGTCTGTCTCTCCCACTTTAGTTGAAGCGGATTCGATGAAAAGGGTCCTTATGAAGGGTAAATAGAAGTTGACAAGATCACGTTGTGGTTATTCGTAGGTAAGAAAACGTTCTTGCTAGAACCCAATTGCAGCCACGTAAAAGATGCAACAACAATTAGAGGACGTCTAACTTGTTTTTGCAGCAATTGTCTTGTGATGTGATATGGCCAGAAGTTGTGATGAATGATGAATGATATATTGTGATGTATGAGATCATGTTCTTGTAATAGGAATCACGACTTGCATGTCGATGAGTATGACAACCGGCAGGAGCCATAGGAGTTGTCTTTATTTTGTATGACCTGCGTGTCATTGAAGAACGCCATGTAAATTACTTTACTTTGTTGCTAAACGCGTTAGCCATAGAAGTAGAAGTAGTCGTTGGCGTGACAACTTCATGAAGACACGATGATGGAGATCATGATGATGGAGATCATGGTGTCATGCCGGTGACGAAGATGATCATGGAGCCCCGAAGATGGAGATCGAAGGAGCTATATGATATTGGCCATATCATGTCACTATTATATAATTGCATTTGATGTTTATTGTGTTTATGCATCTTGTTTACTTAGAACGACGGTAGTAAATAAGATGATCCCTTACAAAAATTTCAAGAAGTGTTCTCCCCTAACTGTGCACCGTTGCTAAAGTTCGTCGTTTCGAAGCACCACGTGATGATCGGATGTGATAGATCCTTACGTTCCCATACAACGGGTGTAAGACAGTTTTACACATGCAAAACACTTAGGGTTAACTTGACGAGCCTAGCATGTACAGACATGGCCTCGGAACACGGAGATCGAAAGGTCGAACACGAGTCGTATGGAAGATACGATCAACATGAGAATGTTCACCGACGATGACTAGTCCGTCTCACGTGATGATCGGACACGGCCTAGTCGACTCGGATCGTGTAACACTTAGATGACTAGAGGGATGTCTAATCTGAGTGGGAGTTCATTATATTAATTTGATTAGATGAACTTAATTATCATGAACTTAGTGTTAAACCTTTGCAAAATATGTCTTGTAGATCAAATGGCCAACGCTCATGTCAACATGAACTTCAACGCATTCCTAGAGAAAACCAAGCTGAAAGATGATGGCAGCAACTATACGGACTGGGTCCGGAACCTGAGGATCATCCTCATAGCTGCCAGGAAACAATATGTCCTAGAAGGACCGCTAGGTGACGCTCCCGTCCCAGAGAACCAAGACATTATGAATGCTTGGCAGTCTCGTGCTGATGATTACTCCCTCATTCAGTGCGGCATGCTTTATACCTTAGAACCGGGGCTCCAAAAGCGTTTTGAGCAACACGGAGCATATGAGATGTTCGAGGAGCTGAAACTAGTTTTCCAAGCTCATGCCCGGGTCGAGAGATATGAAGTCTCCGACAAGTTCTATAGTTGTAAGATGGAGGAAAATAGTTCTGTCAGTGAGCACATACTCAAAATGTCTGGGTTGCACAACCGCCTGTCCCAGCTGGACATTAACCTCCCGGATGAGGCGGTCATTGATAGAATCCTTCAGTCGCTCCCACCAAGCTACAAGATCTTTGTGCTGAACTACAATATGCAGGGGATGGTGAAGACCATTCCTGAAGTATTTTCAATGCTGAAGTCAGCAGAGGTTGAAATCAAGAAAGAACATCAAGTGTTGATGGTCAATAAGACCACTAAGTTCAAGAAGGGCAAGGGTAAGAAGAACTTCAAGAAGGACGGCAAAGATGTTGCCGCACCCGGTAAGCCAGTTGCCGGGAAGAAGTCAAAGAATGGACCCAAGCCTGAGACTGAGTGCTTTTATTGCAAGGGGAAGGGTCACTGGAAGCGGAACTGCCCCAAATACTTAGCGGATAAAAAGGCCGGCAACACCAAAGGTATATTTGATATACATATAATTGATGTGTACCTTACCAGTACTCGTAGTAACTCCTGGGTATTTGATACCGGTGCCGTTGCTCATATTTGTAACTCACAGCAGGAGCTGCAGAATAAGCGGAGACTGGCGAAGGACGAGGTGACGATGCGTGTCGGGAATGGTTCTAGGGTCGATGTGATCGCCGTCGGCACACTACCTCTACATTTACCTACGGGATTAGTTTTGAACCTTAATAATTGTTATTTGGTGCCAAGTTTGAGCATGAACATTGTATCTGGATCTCGTTTAATACGAGATGGCTACTCATTTAAATCCGAGAATAATGGTTGTTCTATTTATATGAGAGATATGTTTTATGGTCATGCCCCGATGGTCAATGGTTTATTCTTAATGAATCTCGAGCGTAATGTTACACATATTCATAGCGTGAATACCAAAAGATGTAAAGTTGATAACGATAGTCCCACATACTTGTGGCACTGCCGCCTTGGTCACATTGGTGTCAAACGCATGAAGAAGCTCCATGCTAATGGACTTTTGGAGTCTCTTGATTATGAATCATTTGACACATGTGAACCATGCCTCATGGGCAAGATGACCAAGACTCCGTTCTCTGGAACAATGGAGCGAGCGACCAACTTGTTGGAAATCATACATACCGATGTGTGCGGTCCAATGAGCGTTGAGGCTCGTGGAGGATATCGTTATGTTCTCACTCTCACTGATGACTTGAGTAGATATGGGTATGTCTACTTAATGAAACACAAGTCTGAGACTTTTGAAAAGTTCAAGGAATTTCAGAATGAGGTAGAGAATCAACGTGACTGAAAGATAAAATTCTTACGATCGGATCGTGGAGGAGAATATTTAAGAAACGAATTTGGTACACACTTAAGAAAATGTGGAATCATTTCACAACTCACGCCGCCTGGAACACCTCAGCGAAACGTGTGTCCGAACATCGTAATCGCACTCTATTGGATATGGTGCGATCTATGATGTCTCTTACCGATTTACCGCTATCATTTTGGGGATACGCTCTAGAGACAGCTACATTCACTTTAAATAGGGCACCGTCTAAATCCGTTGAGACGATACCGTATGAATTATGGTTTGGGAAGAAACCTAAGCTGTCGTTTCTAAAAGTTTGGGAATGCGATGCTTATGTCAAGAAACTTCAACCTGAAAAGCTCGAACCCAAGTCGGAAAAATGCGTCTTCATAGGATACCCTAAAGAAACCATTGGGTATACCTTCTACTTAAGATCCGAGGGCAAGATCTTTGTTGCCAAGAACGGATCCTTTCTGGAAAAAGAGTTTCTCTCAAAAGAAGTAAGTGGGAGGAAAGTAGAACTCGATGAAGTACTACCTCTTGAACGGGAAAGTAGTGCAGCTCAGGAAAATGTTCCTGTGATGCCTACACCAACTGAAGAGGAAAATAATGACGATGATCAAGGTACTTCGGATCAAGTTACTACTGAACTTCGTAGGTCCACAAGGACACGTTCTGCACCAGAGTGGTACGGCAACCCTGTCCTGGAAATCATGTTGTTAGACAACGGTGAACCTTCGAACTATGAAGAAGCGATGGCGGGCCCAGATTCCAACAAATGTCTAGAAGCCATGAAATCCAAGATAGAATCCATGTACAAAAACAAAGTATGGACTTTGACTGACTTGCCCGATGATCGGCGAGCGATAGAAAACAAATGGATCTTTAAGAAGAAGACGGACGCGGATGGTAATGTCACCATCTATAAAGCTCGACTTGTCGGTAAGGGTTATCGGAAAGTTCAAGGGATTGACTACGATGAGACTTTCTCTCCCGTAGCGAAGCTTAAGTCCGTCCGAATCATGTTAGCAATTGCCGCATACTATGATTATGAGATATGGCAGATGGACGTCAAAACGGCATTCCTTGACGGGCATCTTAATGAAGAACTGTATATGATGCAGCCGGGGGGTTTTGTCGATCCTAAGAATGCTAACAAAGTATGCAAGCTCCAGCGATCCATTTATGGGCTGGTGCAAGCATCTCGGAGTTGGAACATTCGCTTTGATGAAATGATCAAAGCGTTTGGGTTTATGCAGACTTATGGAGAAGCCCGCGTTTACAAGAAAGTGAGTGGGAGCTCTGTAGCATTTCTCATATTATATGTAGATGACATACTTTTGATGGGAAATGATATAGAATTCTTGGACAGCATAAAGGCCTACTTGAATAAGTGTTTTTCAATGAAGGACCTTGGAGAAGCTGCTTATATATTAGGCATCAAGATCTATAGAGATAGATCGAGACGCCTCATAGGTCTTTCACAAAGCACATACCTTGATAAGATTTTGAAGAAGTTCAAAATGGATCAGTCCAAGAAGGGGTTCTTGCCTGTATTGAAAGGTGTGAGATTGAGCTCGGCTCAATGCCCGACCACGGCAAAAGATAAAGAAGAGATGAGCGTCATCCCCTATGCCTCAGCCATAGGATCTATTATGTATGCCATTCTGTGTACCAGACCTGATGTAAACCTTGCCGTAAATTTGGTAGGAAGGTACCAAAGTAATCCCGGCAAGGAACACTGGACAACGGTCAAGAATATCCTAAAGTACCTGAAAAGGACGAAGGACATGTTTCTCGTTTATGGAGGTGACGAAGAGCTCATCGTAAAGGGTTACGTCGACGCTAGCTTCGACACAGATCTGGATGACTCTAAGTCACAAACCGGATACGTGTATATGTTGAATGGTGGAGCAGTAAGCTGGTGCAGCTACAAGCAGAGCGTCGTGGCGGGATCTACATGTGAAGCGGAGTACATGGCAGCCTCGGAGGCAGCGCATGAAGCAATTTGGGTGAAGGAGTTCATCACCGACCTAGGAGTCATACCCAATGCGTCGGGGCCGATCAAACTCTTCTGTGACAACACTGGAGCTATTGCCCTTGCCAAGGAGCCCAGGTTTCACAAGAAGACCAGGCACATCAAGCATCGTTTCAACTCCATCCGTGAAAATGTTCAAGATGGAGACATAGATATTTGCAAAGTACATACGGATCTGAATATCGCAGATCCGTTGACTAAACCTCTCTCGCGAGCAAAACATGATCAACACCAGAACTCTATGGGTGTTCGATTCATCACAATGTAACTAGATTATTGACTCTAGTGCAAGTGGGAGACTGTTGGAAATATGCCCTAGAGGCAATAATAAAAGCATTATTATTATATTTCCTTGTTCATGATAATTGTCTTTTATTCATGCTATAATTGTATTATCCGGAAATCGTAATACACGTGTGAATACATAGACCATAACATGTCCCTAGTGAGCCTCTAGTTGACTAGCTCGTTGGTCAACAGATAGTCATGGTTTCCTGACTATGGACATTAGATGTCATTGACAACGGGATCACATCATTAGGGGAATGATGTGATGGACAAGACCCAATCCTAAGCATAGCACAAGATCGTGTAGTTTGTTTTGCTAGAGCTTTTACAATGTCAAGTATCTCTTCCTTAGACCATGAGATCGTGTAACTCCCGGATACCGTAGGAGTGCTTTGGGTGTACCAAACGTCACAACGTAACTGGGTGACTATAAAGGTGCACTACAGGTATCTCCGAAAGTGTCTGTTGGGTTGACACGGATTGAGACTGGGATTTGTCACTCCGTATGACGGAGAGGTATCTCTGGGCCCACTCGGTAATGCATCATCATAATGAGCTCAAAGTGACCAAGTGTTTGGTCACGGGATCATGCATTACGGTACGAGTAAAGTGACTTGCCGGTAACGAGACTGAACGAGGTATTGGGATACCGACGATCGAGTCTCGGGCTTGTAACGTACCGAATGACAAAGGGAATAGTATACGGGGTTGCTTGAATCCTCGACATCGTGGTTCATCCGATGACATCATCGAGGAGCATTGTCACACCCTAGCTAGTTCATGCATTAGAGTGTTGCATCATGTCTATCCTTTCATCAGAAACTTGAAATGGGGATGTCAGAACCCCCAGCCCCCTCTGAAACCAACTAGGGTTTACTAAAAACTTTTTCAATGAACCTGAAATGCCCTTCTAAAATGTCCATCATTTTTGTCTTGGTTCAGAACCTCTGCCAAAAGTGTTGCACAATTTTCTAGGTCATCTTAGGGTCTTTGAATTAAATGATAAGTATTTGAATTTGGGCATTTAAAATTATATAAAATATTTCAAATGCTCAAATATTCCTAAACTGAAATGTTTCATGTTGGAAATATTCCAACTTTGGACCAGGAGCAGTTTGGTGATTTTAGGAGTTGCCTAGGTATTTTTAATAATTCAACAAAGTTGCAGAAAAATAGAAAAAGAAAAAAAAACGGAAAGGAAGGACTTACCTGGTGCCTGCAACCCGGCCCACCTGCCGGCCCAGCCCAGCGCCGCACCAGCGAGCTGCTTGCCCGGCCAGGCAGGCAGGCAAGGTGCTCGACGGCGAGCACCGCATGGGTGCCACGCACCTGCTCGCCGCCTCGCCGCTCCACTCGCCCGGCTAACGTCGTGGATCGACCCCTCTCTCTCCCCCGAACCCCCCAGACGCCCCCTCTCCTCTCCAGCTCCTCCCCCTCGCGCTCCCCAGCCATGGCCGACGCCACCGCCACCGCTCCATCGTCGTAGCCGCGCTCCCCGCCGCCCGTGCTCCGTCTCGTGGTGTCCAGGAGCTCCGCCGCCGTCCACTTCGTCGAGCTAACCGAGCCCCGCGTGCTCGTGAGGCCCGAGTCCACGGCACCGACCTCGCCCGAGTTCGCCGTCGCCGGAGATCCCCTTCAACGCCGTCGCCGCATCAGCTCGTCCCCGACCCCGCCGGTGACCTTTACGGGTGCTCTGTGAGCCTAGCTACCCCTCCTACCCTTCCTCTCTCGCCCCCGAGCCGTGTAGCCACCACACGAAGATCACCCGCACGCACCGCCGCGGATCTCGTCGCCGACGTGCTCCCGGCCATCCTTCGGCTAACTCACGGTGTCCAACGCACTCACCACGTTGCGTTGAGTCCAACCGTGCACTTCCCGCACCTCACCGCACACCCTAGCCCCGAGTTCGCCTTCACCCGAACTCTGGTGACCGCCTAGGTCGTCGCCGGCGCCAACTCCGGCCACCCCGACCCCAACTGACTCCACCAAGAGCCGCGGCTCGTCCTCAGCTCCACCCCGATGCCCTCCGCGACCCATTTGGTGGCCGGAACGGCCAAAACCACTTCCGCCGCCGCGTCGGGCTCGCCGGCGGCTAAACCCCGGTGCAGCCGTTTTGACTTTGACCACGGGTGGGCCCTGGTTGACTCTGTTGAGTCAATGACAGGTGGGGCCCCCTTCTGCTAATTATCCGGATTAGTTTAAACTAAATTAAATTAGTTAATTATCCACTGACACCCTGGACCCACGCGTCAGGTTTGACCTGGACCGGGTCTGTTGACTTGCTGAGGTCAGCATGACCTCATGCTGACGCAGTAAACCTTTTCTGAAATTAAAATAAATCTAAAATGATTTATAAATTCCAGAAATTGTTGCAAACTTCAAAAATTCATATAAATTCAACCGTAGCTCCAAATCAAACAAATTATATATGAAAAATGATCAGAAAAATCCAATCTATCCATCTGTACTAGTTTCATGCATGTTTAAACAAGCTAACTTGAGGTTTAGTGCAGAACAAGATAAAACACTTTAAAGGGCCATTTATGAGTTTGAAATTTGAATCTTTGGTTCAAATTGATTCAAACCCATCTGGTTTTAGTTGCATTAGCCCAACACACTCATATTGCCATGTTTCATGCATGCATCATATTGTCGCGCATTGTTTGGTGATGGTTGTGTATCAGTGTTCTTTGCGGCAGGTTCTGCCTCCGAGGAGTACCGTGATTACCCTAGCGAAGAACCGTATTCGTGCATCGATCCATCAGGCAAGCAACCAACCATTTGATCATATCGATACAATCCCATGTTCTCGCTCTTGCTCTCTTTTACTGCATTAAGACAACGTGTTTCAAACTGCTGTGTGCTACGGTAGTTGAACCCATTTCCTCTGCATGACCTGTCATTGCCACAGTAATTAGATGAAACCCACTAGCATGTGTAGGAATTGATTGAGCCATATGTATGTGTTGTTCCTACCTTGCTATGCCTGCTATGCTTAGAGTCGTGTCAGGTCTGGTTCATCTGGGTGATGGGCTAGAGTGAAATGATCATGTCGGTAATGAGAGTGATGTGGTGAACATGATTTGGTAAAGGTATCGATGAGAGGCCATGTAGGAGTACATGGTGGGTTGTTTCATTGAAGCCGACCTTAAGAACTGAGATCTGTATGCGTGATTTAAGATTCAGCTACTACCATGCATTGGGCCCTGAAATATGACCCCGCTCGACTTCTAATTCACCCTAGTCCTCTGTCCAGGAGTTGCAAGTAGTTTCTGGTGTTTGTAGCTTACTGGAGGCCGTGGACAGCGCTGACCCGCGGGGTGGGCTGTGATGCGGTAGGTACGTGGCACGGTGTATCGAATACCCGTTAGGTATCTCGGGAACCCTGTACACATCGTTCGGGGCCGTATGGGAAACCTCGGCCGGACTCCCTGCGGATGGAACCTGGATAGGCGATAAACCTGGACTAGAGACTTAGGTGTTTAGGTAGGTCGTGGTCTACACCCACGTCGGCTTTCGTTTGAAGTCTGCCGAGCACATGTCGTGTGTAGACGCTAAGTGGTGGAAACATGTATGAAGAAGTACACCCCTGCAGGGTTAACATGATCTATTCGAATAGCCGCGTCCGCGGTAAAGGACTACTTGGTTGCTTATACAGTTCATAGACAAGTGAATGGAAACTACTAAAAGCCTCAAGATAAGCGTGAGTGCCGAGGATGGCTCCTCCGTAGGAAGACGGAGGTGGATCCTCGGTGGTGTATTGAAGTGGTGAGTAGTGGACTCGTGTGCGCAAAACCATTTCAAGTTGGAGTCTCGTAGGATAGCTTAGCCAAGAGTCAAAGCTGGCTTGCTGCAATAACTCCACCAACCCTTCTTGATAATGTGCATGTATGTAGGATCTGACGTAAGTCTTGCTGGGTACCTTTGTACTCATGTTGCTATAATTTACATTTTACAGAAGGCGCTGCAACCCCTTCTGATGGGTTCTTCGTAGACGTTGACATCGACGAGTAGACTAAGGCCCAAGTGGTAATCCTGAGCTTGTGAAGGTCCACGTAGTATAGCTAGGCTTTCCAAGCCTCTTTTATTTTACTAGTTGTCTGTACTCAGACAAGTTACTTCCGCTGCTGGTTTGTATGACTGTATGACTTGAATGTGGGTCGTGTGACCCGTACTTGTATGTATGTTATGTATGGCTCTCTGAGCCTTTAAATAAAGTACTTGTGTCATAGAGTCATGTTGTGATGCCTTGTTGTATTTGCACATATCGAGCATATTGTGTGTATGAGTGAAATGCTTGGTATGTGTGGGATCTGACTATCTAGTTGTTTATCTTTAGTAGCCTCTCTTACCGGGAAATGTCTCCTAGTGTTTCCATTGAGCCATGGTAGCTTGCTACTGCTCTGGAACACTTAGGCTGGCCGGCATGTGTCCTTCTTCGTTCCTGTGTCTGTCCCTTCGGGGAAATGTCACGCATTGAGTACCAGAGCCCTGTTAGCCCGCTACAGCCCGGTTTACCGGAGTCCTGCTAGCCCAGTGATACAGCCCGGACCCACTTGCTGATGACCGACACGTTCGATGCTGGGTCATGGATGCCTGTCCCTGTAAGTCTGTGCCACTTTGGGTTTACAACTAGTCATGTCAGCCCGGGCTCCTTATCATATGGATGCTAGCGACATCATCATATACGTGAGCCAAAAGGCGCAAACGGTCCCGGGCAAAGGTAAGGCGACACCCGTGGGAATACCGTGCGTGAGGCCGCAAAGTGATATGAGGTGTTACAGGCTAGATCGATGTGACATTGAGTCGGGGTCCTGACAGCGTTGGCATCAGAGCCGGACTGCCTGTAGGTTCTCCAAGCCAAACTGGTCGACGTTGAGTCTAGAAATGCTTTAGTTATATGTAGGGGAATTGATTGTGGGATGGTACGTAAGGCTCTTTTTACTTCTTTACCTCATGGCATTCTGATCTGAGTCAGTCCATTCTTCTACCGGGGATTAAGGATTAGGATCTTCTCTCTCTATCAGGTTCACGTGTTACTAATCAGTAGTACCTTATAGGTTTGATGACTACAAGCCTAGTTCAGTTCTACTACCTTGTTATGCTGATAAGTTGGACCCAGAACCTTGATAAGATATCGTTGAGTGTCTATGCAATTTTTTGATAAATGTCTCAAACCCTTCTTGAGCATTTACAGCCGTTATGCTGTCGAAATTTTGCTAGAAATTCTAATGCCTTTGCATTATGGTTGTGCTTTCAGATGGCCACTCGCGACCAAAATCAAGTGGTTCGCCTGACCCGATGCATTGGTGTGACCGGTCATACGGCCATGTTAGTCCGAGTGATGATCGAGACGGGTTACCGTTGGTATCCCGAATACACGGTCGAAGAGCAGTTTCGAGATTTTAACCAAAGCCAGTATCTTTGCACCATCCGGATATTTCCCTCTTATCCTGGTTCTACCGAGGCTCTTCACTGTTCCTATGGGCTCGGTGTTACTATTGAGATGGCTGTGCAAGATGCGGCTTATTCTATGATGACCATCATGCGAGTCAGGACTGGCCTGCTTCGCAACACCGACTTTCGGTATATGCCAGCTTCACTTCCTGGAGCGCACGGTTATCTCCGGACTATCTATGCTGACCCCAGTCAGGAGGACTCACTAACTCGCACCACTGCTGAGTTGCTCGAGGATAAGGACCGAGAGAATCGGGCCTTGAGAATGGAGCTTTTCAACACCCGCGCCGATCATTGGGCCACCTTGACTCGGTTTGCATCGGCTGTGCAAGCCGGATGCATGGATATGAGAGATCTGTATCCTGTTAGGTCTGCTCTGCCAGACATGATGGATTGGCGTGATGTGGGAGGCATCACCCCACCTCGTGGTCCTCGCAGGCCACCGTTTGTTGGTCCAAGGCCTCACCTTAGCCCTTTTGGTCCACAGGCTCCTCAGGACCGTTTGTTTCCGGATGCTCACGTTGAACTTCCAGGCTATGGAGGAGACTTCTATGAGAACTACTACGGAGATGACTGAGATAGTAGTAGATCCACTAGGTATTGCTGTTAACCCTGAGCGAGTTCAAGCCGTCCTTAATTGGACTCCACCTGAATCGGTCAAGCAAGTTCGGAGTTTCCTTGGCCTAGAGAGCTATTGACGTCGCTTTGTCGAGAATTTCTCCAAAGTTGCCAAACCTCTAACTGAACTCCTCAAGAAAGATAAAAAGTTCGAGTGGACTCCACAATGTGAGCACAGCTTTCAGGAACTGAAAAGACGCTTGACATCTGCTCCCGTATTGGTACCACCGGATTTTTCCAAGGATTTTGTTATCTACTGCGACACCTCGCGACAAGGACTAGGCTGTATTCTCATGCAAGATCGACACGTAATTGCTTATGCTTCACGGCAATTACACCCACATGAGGAAAACTACCCCACTCATGATCTAGAGCTTGCAGTTGTAGTCCATGCACTTAAAACATGGCGACATTACCTTCTCGATAATCGTTGCGAAATCTACACTGATCACCAAAGTCTGAAGTATATATTCACCCAACCGGATTTAAATCTCAGGCAAAGACGTTGGGTCGAGTTGATCACAGATTTCGACTTAGGAATAACTTACACCCCAGGAAAAGCCAACGTCATGGCTGATGCGCTAAGTCATAAATCTTATTGTAACAACCTGATGTTACAACAAAGTCAACCGCTTCTCCATGAGGAATTTCGGAAGCTTAACCTTCACATTGTTCCTCAAGGATTTCTTTCCACCTTGGTGGCAAAACCTACTCTTACGGATCAAATCATCGCTGCCCAAAAGCGAGATAAGGGAATATCTAAGATCAAGGAGAACATTGCTAGCGGAGGTGCTAGATGTTTCTCCACAAATGATCATGGTGTTGTGTACTTTGAGAACCACTTAGTGGTTCCCAACAACCAGCATCTACGGCAGTTGATCCTTAAGGAGGCTCATGAATCTCCTCTCACCATTCATCCCGGTAGTACCAAGATGTATCAGGACCTACGCCAGAGGTTCTGGTGGACTAGGATGAAGAGAGAAATTGCTCAGTATATTGCTAATTGCGACGTCTGCCGTCGTGTAAAAGCAGAGCATCAACGGCCTGCTGGCACCCTTCAACCCCTAGCTATTCCTGAATGGAAATGGGATAAAATTGGTATGGATTTCATCACCGGTTTTCCCAGGACCAAGAGAGGGAATAATGCTATCTTCGTCGTTATCGATCGTCTTTCCAAAGTGGCCCATTTCCTGCCTGTTCGTGAGAGTATAACTGCTAGTCAGTTAGCAGACTTGTACATCTCTTGAATAGTGTCTATCCATGGTGTTCCTTTGGAAATTAACTCGGATCGAGGAAGTCTTTTCACCTCTCGATTTTGGGAAAGTTTCCAAAATGCTATGGGAACCCGCCTTTCTTTTAGTACCGCTTTCCACCCTCAATCAAGTGGTCAAGTGGAACGCGTCAACCAGATTCTAGAAGACATGCTTCGAGCCTCTGTTATCTCATTCGGAATGGATTGGAAGAAGTGCCTTCCATTTGCCGAATTCGCTTATAACAACAGCTATCAATCTAGCTTGGGTAAAGCCCCTTTTGAAGTTCTTTATGGACGAAGGTGTCGAACGCCTCTTAACTGGTCAGAGACCGGGGAAAGACAATTCTTTGGCCCGGACATGATCCAGGAAGCGGAAGAGCAAGTTCGCATTGTTCGTGAAAAGTTGAAAACAGCCCAATCTCGTCAAAAGAGTCAATACGACCGAAAACATAAGGCTATGACTTTTGAGGTTGACGAGAAGGCTTACCTTCGGGTTACTCCTCTGAAGGGAACCCATCGCTTCGGTATCAAGGGCAAATTGGCTCCTCGTTACATTGGACCCTTTCGCATTCTCGCAAAACGAGGAGAAGTTGCCTACCAATTGGAACTACCTCCGCATCTCTCCAGAGTCCACGACGTCTTCCACGTTTCTCAACTCAGGCGTTGTTTCTCGGATCCTATCCGTGGAGTAGACCACGAAACGCTTGATCTCCAAGATAATCTCACGTATCGAGAGTACCCCGTTCGTATCCTCGATCAAGCTGAGCGTACCACTCGACGTCATAATATCAAGTTTCTCAAGGTTCAATGGTCGCACCATTCTGAGAATGAAGCAACTTGGGAAAGGGAGGATCGTCTTCGACTCGAGTGTCCCGCCTTCTTCCCGGAGGAACCCAAATCTCGGGTCGAGATTCTTTTGAGTGGGGGTGAGTTGTCACACCCTAGCTAGTTCATGCATTAG
Organism: Triticum dicoccoides; assembly: GCF_002162155.2. NCBI lineage: Eukaryota > Viridiplantae > Streptophyta > Magnoliopsida > Poales > Poaceae > Triticum > Triticum dicoccoides. The sequence continues at coordinate 351,482,397 of NC_041389.1, forward strand.
AGTGTTGCATCATGTCTATCCTTTCATCAGAAACTTGAAATGGGGATGTCAGAACCCCCAGCCCCCTCTGAAACCAACTAGGGTTTACTAAAAACTTTTTCAATGAACCTAAATGCCCTTCTAAAATGTCCATCATTTTTGTCTTGGTTCAGAACCTCTGCCAAAAGTGTTGCACAATTTTCTAGGTCATCTTAGGGTCTTTGAATTAAATGATAAGTATTTGAATTTGGGCATTTAAAATTATATAAAATATTTCAAATGCTCAAATATTCCTAATCTGAAATGTTTCATGTTGGAAATATTCCAACTTTGGACCAGGAGCAGTTTCGTGATTTTAGGAATTGCCTAGGTATTTTTAATAATTCAACAAAGTTGCAGAAAAATAGAAAAAGAAAAAAAACAGAAAGGAAGGACTTACCTAGCGCCTGCAACCCGGCCCACCTGCCGGCCCAGCCCAGCGCCGCGCCAGCGAGCTGCTTGCCCGGCCAGGCAGGCAGGCAAGGTGCTCGACGGCGAGCACCGCATGGGTGCCACGCACCTGCTCGCCGCCTCGCCGCTCCACTCACCCGGCTAACGTCGTGGATCGACCCCTCTCTCTCCCCCGAACCCCCCAGACGCCCCCTCTCCTCTCCAGCTCCTCCCCCTCGCGCTCCCCAGCCATGGCCGACGCCACCGCCGCCGCTCCATCGTCGTAGCCGCGCTCCCCGCCGCCCATGCTCCGTCTCGTGGTGTCCAGGAGCTCCGCCGCCGTCCACTTCGTCGAGCTAACCGAGCCCCACGTGCTCGTGGGGCCCGAGTCCACTGCACCGACCTCTCCTGAGTTCGCCGTCGCCGGAGATCCCCTTCAACGCCGTCGCCGCATCAGCTCGTCCCCGACCCCGCCGGTGACCTTTACGGGTGCTCTGTGAGCCTAGCTACCCCTCCTACCCTTCCCCTCTCGCCCCCGAGCCGTGTAGACACCGCACGAAGATCACCCGCACGCACCGCCGCGGATCTCGTCGCCGACGTGCTCCCGGCCATCCTCCGGCCAACTCATGGTGTCCAACGCACTCACCACGTTGCGTTGAGTCCAACCGTGCACTTCCCGCACCTCACCGCACACCCTAGCCCCGAGTTCGCCTTCACCCGAACTCCGGTGACCGCCTAGGTCGTTGCCGGCGCCAACTCCGGCCACCCCGACCCCAACTGACTCCACCAAGAGCCGCGGCTCGTCCTCAGCTCCACCCCGATGCCCTCCGCGACCCATTTGGTGGCCGGAACGGCCAAAACCACTTCCGCCGCCGCGTCGGGCTCGCCGGCGGCTAAACACCGGTGCAGCCGTTTTGACTTTGACCACGGGTGGGCCCTGGTTGACTCTGTTGAGTCAATGACAGGTGGGGCCCCCTTTTGCTAATTATCCAGATTAGTTTAAACTAAATTAAATTAGTTAATTATCCACTGACACCCTGGACCCACGCGTCAGGTTTGACCTGGACCGGGTCTGTTGACTTGCTGAGGTCAGCATGACCTCATGCTGATGGAGTAAACCTTTTCTGAAATTAAAATAAATCTAAAATGATTTATAAATTCCAGAAATTGTTGCAAACTTCAAAAATTCATATAAATTCAACCGTAGCTCCAAATCAAACAAATTATATATGAAAAATGATCAGAAAAATCCAATATATCCATCTGTACTAGTTTCATGCATGTTTAAACAAGCTAACTTGAGGTTTAGTGAAGAACAAGATAAAACACTTTAAAGGGCCATTTATGAGTTTGAAATTTGAATCTTTGGTTCAAATTGATTCAAACCCATCTGGTTTTAGTTGCATTAGCCCAACACACTCATATTGCCATGTTTCATGCATGCATCATATTGTCGCACATTGTTTGGTGATGGTTGTGTATCGGTGTTCTTTGCGGCAGGTTCTGCCTCCGAGGAGTACCGTGATTACCCTAGCGAAGAACCGTATCCGTGCATCGATCCATCAGGCAAGCAACCAACCATTTGATCATATCGATACAATCCCATATTCTCGCTCTTGCTCTCTTTTACTGCATTAAGACAACGCGTTTCAAACTGCTGTGTGCTACGGTAGTTGAACCCATTTCCTCTGCATGACCTGTCATTGCCACAGTAATTAGATGAAACCCACTAGCATGTGTAGGAATTGATTGAGCCATATGTATGTGTTGTTCCTACCTTGCTATGCCTGCTATGCTTAGAGTCGTGTCAGGTCTAGTTCATCTGGGTGATGGGCTAGAGTGAAATGATCATGTCGGTAATGAGAGTGATGTGGTGAACACGATTTGGTAAAGGTATCGATGAGAGGCCATGTAGGAGTACATGGTGGGTTGTTTCATTGAAGCCGACCTTAAGAACTGAGATATGTATGCGTGATTTAAGATTCAGCTACTACCATGCATTGGGCCCTGAAATATGACCCCGCTCGACTTCTTATTCACCCTAGTCCTCTGTCCAGGAGTTGCAAGTAGTTTCTGGTGTTTGTAGCTTACTGAAGGCCGTGGACAGCGCTGACCCGCGGGGTGGGCTGTGATGTGGTAGGTACGTGGCACGGTGTATCGAATACCCGTTAGGTATCTCGGGAACCCTGTACACATCGTTCGGGGCCGTATGGGAAACCTCGGCCGGACTCCCTGCGGATGGAACCTGGATAGGCGATAAACCTGGACTAGAGACTTAGGTGTTTAGGTAGGTCGTGGTCTACACCCACGTCAGCTTTCGCTTGAAGTCTGCCGAGCACATGTCGTGTGCAGACGCTAAGTGGTGGAAACATGTATGAATAAGTACACCCCTGCAGGGTTAACATGATCTATTCGAATAGCCGCGTCCGCGGTAAAGGACTACTTGGTTGCTTATACAGTTCATAGACAAGTGAATGGAAACTACTAAAAGCCTCAAGATAAGCGTGAGTGCCGAGGATGGCTCCTCCGTAGGAAGACGGAGGTGGATCCTCGGTGGTGTATTGAAGTGGTGAGTAGTGGACTCGTGTGCGCAAAACCATTTCAAGTTGGAGTCTCGTAGGATAGCTTAGCCAAGAGTCAAAGCTGGCTTGCTGCAATAACTCCACCAACCCTTCTTGATAATGTGCATGTATGTAGGATCTGACGTAAGTCTTGCTGGGTACCTTTGTACTCATGTTGCTATAATTTACATTTTACAGAAGGCGCTGCAACCCCTTCTGATGGGTTCTTCGTAGACGTTGACATCGACGAGTAGACTAAGGCCCAAGTGGTAATCCTGAGCTTGTGAAGGTCCACGTAGTATAGCTAGGCTTTCCAAGCCTCTTTTATTTTACTAGTTGTCTGTACTCAGACAAGTTACTTCCATTGCTGGTTTGTATGACTGTATGACTTGAATGTGGGTTGTGTGACCCGTACTTGTATGTATGTTATGTATGGCTCTCTGAGCCTTTAAATAAAGTACTTGTGTCGTAGAGTCATGTTGTGATGCCTTGTTGTATTTGCACATATTGAGTACCGGAGCCTTGTTAGCCCGCTACAGCCCGGTTTACCGGAGTCCTACTAGCCCAGTGCTACAGCCCGGACCCACTTGCTGATGACCGACACGTTCGATGCTGGGTCATGGATGCCTGTCCCTGTAAGTCTGTGCCACTTTGGGTTTACGACTAGTCATGTCAGCCCGGGCTCCTTATCATATGGATGCTAGCGACATCATCATATACATGAGCCAAAAGGCGCAAACGGTCCCGGGCAAAGGTAAGGCGACACCCATGGGAATACCGTGCGTGAGGCCGCAAAGTGATATGAGGTGTTACAGGCTAGATCGATGTGACATTGAGTCGGGGTCCTGACAAGCATGTGGGAGCCAACATGGGTATCCAGATCCCGCTGTTGGTTATTGACCTGAGAGCCGTCTCGGTCATGTCTGTGTGTCTCCCGAACCCGTAGGGTCTACACACTTAAGGTTCGGTGACGCTAGGGTTATTAGGAAGACTTGTATGTGATTACCGAATGTTGTTCGGAGTCCCGGATGAGATCCCGGACGTCACGAGGAGTTTCGGAATGGTCCGGAGGTAAAGATTTATATATGGGAAGCTGTCATATGGACACCGGAAGGTTTCGGGGGCATATCAGTATTGTACCGGGACCACCGGAAGGGTTCCGGGGGTCCACCGGGAGGGGCCACCCCTCCCGGGGGGCCACATGGGCTGCGTGGGGCAGGAGCCAGCCCCTAGAGGGCTGGGCGCCCCCCCTTGCGCCCATGCGCCTAGGGTTGGGAGGGGAACCCTAGAGGGGGCGCCCCCCTTGCTTGGGGGGCAAGTCCCCCCTCCCTGGCCGCCGCCCCCCCTCTAGATCCCATCTAGAGGGGCCGGCCCCCCTTGCCCCTTCCCCTATAAATAGAGGGGTGAGGGGAGGGCTGAACACCCAAGCCAAGGCGCAGCCCCTCCCCTCCCCAACACCTCTCCTCCTCCGTACGTGCTTGGCGAAGCCCTGTCGGAGTACTGCTGCACCAACAACATCACGCCGTCGTGCTGCCGTTGGAGCTATCTTCCTCAACCTCTCCTTCCTCCTTGCTGGATCAAGATGGAGGAGACGTCGTCCGTACCGTACGTGTGTTGAACGCGGAGGTGCTGTCCGTTCAGCACTTGGTCATCGGTGATCTGAATCACGGCGAGTACGACTCCATCATCACCATCCCCTTGAACGCTTCCGCACTCGATCTACAAGTGGTATGTAGATGCAAACTCACTCCCTTGACTCGTTGCTTAGATGAACTCATAGATGGATCTTGGTGAAACCATAGGAAAATTTTTAATTTTCTGCAACGTTCCCCAACAGTGGCATCATGAGCTAGGTCTATGCGTAGTTCTCTATTGCACGAGTAGAACACAATTTTGTTGTGGGTGTAGATCTTGTCAACTTGCTTGCCGCTACTGGTCTTATCTTGCTTCAGCGGTATTGTGGGATGAAGCGGCCCGGACCAACCTTACACGTACGCTTACGTGAGACCGGTTCCACCGACTAACATGCACTGGTTGCATAAGGTGGCTGGCGGGTGTATGTCTCTCCCACTTTAGTTGAAGCGGATTCGATGAAAAGGGTCCTTATGAAGGGTAAATAGAAGTTGACAATATCACGTTGTGGTTATTCGTAGGTAAGAAAACATTCTTGCTAGAACCCAATTGCAGCCACGTAAAAGATGCAACAACAATTAGAGGACGTCTAACTTGTTTTTGCAGTAATTGTCTTGTGATGTGATATGGCCAGAAGTTGTGATGAATGATGAATGATATATTGTGATGTATGAGATCATGTTCTTGTAATAGGAATCACGACTTGCATGTCGATGAGTATGACAACCGGCAGGAGCCATAGGAGTTGTCTTTATTTTGTATGACCTGCGTGTCATTGAAGAACGCCATGTAAATTACTTTACTTTGTTGCTAAACGCGTTAGCCATAGAAGTAGAAGTAGTCGTTGGCGTGACAACTTCATGAAGACACAATGATGGAGATCATGATGATGGAGATCATGGTGTCATGCCGGTGACACAGATGATCATGGAGCCCCAAAGATGGAGATCGAAGGAGCTATATGATATTGGCCATATCATGTCACTATTATATAATTGCATGTGATGTTTATTGTGTTTATGCATCTTGTTTACTTAGAACGACGGTAGTAAATAAGATGATCCCTTACAAAAATTTCAAGAAGTGTTCTCCCCTAACTGTGCACCGTTGCTAAAGTTCGTCGTTTCGAAGCACCACGTGATGATCGGATGTGATAGATCCTTACGTTCACATACAACGGGTGTAAGACAGTTTTACACATGCAAAACACTTAGGGTTAACTTGACGAGCCTAGCATGTACAGACATGGCCTCGGAACACGGAGACCGAAAGGTCGAACATGAGTCGTATGGAAGATACGATCAACATGAGAATGTTCACCGACGATGACTAGTCCGTATCACGTGATGATCGGACACGGCCTAGTCGACTCGGATCGTGTAACACTTAGATGACTAGAGGGATGTCTAATCTGAGTGGGAGTTCATTATATTAATTTGATTAGATGAACTTAATTATCATGAACTTAGTCTTAAACCTTTGCAAAATATGTCTTGTAGATCAAATGGCCAACGCTCATGTCAACATGAACTTCAACGCGTTCCTAGAGAAAACCAAGCTGAAAGATGATGGCAGCAACTATACGGACTGGGTCCGGAACCTGAGGATCATCCTCATAGCTGCCAGGAAACAATATGTCCTAGAAGGACCGCTAGGTGACGCTCCCGTCCCAGAGAACCAAGACATTATGAATGCTTGGCAGTCTCGTGCTGATGATTACTCCCTCGTTCAGTGCGGCATGCTTTACAGCTTAGAACCGGGGCTCCAAAAGCGTTTTGAGCAACACGGAGCATATGAGATGTTCGAGGAGCTGAAACTAGTTTTCCAAGCTCATGCCCGGGTCGAGAGATATGAAGTCTCCGACAAGTTCTATAGTTATAAGATGGAGGAAAATAGTTCTGTCAGTGAGCACATACTCAAAATGTCTGGGTTGCACAACCGCCTGTCCCAGCTGGACATTAACCTCCCGGATGAGGCGGTCATTGACAGAATCCTTCAGTCGCTCCCACCAAGCTACAAGAACTTTGTGCTGAACTACAATATGCAGGGGATGGTGAAGACCATTCCTGAAGTATTTTCAATGCTGAAGTCAGCAGAGGTTGAAATCAAGAAAGAACATCAAGTGTTGATGGTCAATAAGACCACTAAGTTCAAGAAGGGCAAGGGTAAGAAGAACTTCAAGAAGGACGGCAAAGATGTTGCCGCACCCGGTAAGCCAGTTGCCGGGAAGAAGTCAAAGAATGGACCCAAGCCTGAGACTGAGTGCTTTTATTGCAAGGGGAAGGGTCACTGGAAGTGGAACTGCCCCAAATACTTAGCGGATAAAAAGGCCGGCAACACCAAAGGTATATTTGATATACATATAATTGATGTGTACCTTACCAGTACTCGTAGTAACTCCTGGGTATTTGATACCGGTGCCGTTGCTCATATTTGTAACTCACAGCAGGAGCTGCGGAATAAGCGGAGACTGGCGAAGGACGAGGTGACGATGCGCGTCGGGAATGGTTCCAGGGTCGATGTGATCGCCGTCGGCACGCTACCTCTACATTTACCTATGGGATTAGTTTTGAACCTTAATAATTGTTATTTGGTGCCAAGTTTGAGCATGAACATTGTATCTGGATCTCGTTTAATACGAGATGGCTACTCATTTAAATCCGAGAATAATGGTTGTTCTATTTATATGAGAGATATGTTTTATGGTCATGCCCCGATGGTCAATGGTTTATTCTTAATGAATCTCGAGCGTAATGTTACACATATTCATAGCGTGAATACCAAAAGATGTAAAGTTGATAACGATAGTCCCACATACTTGTGGCACTGCCGCCTTGGTCACATTGGTGTCAAACGCATGAAGAAGCTCCATGCTAATGGACTTTTGGAGTCTCTTGATTATGAATCATTTGACACATGCGAACCATGCCTCATGGGCAATATGACCAAGACTCCGTTCTCCGGAACAATGGAGCGAGCGACCAACTTGTTGGAAATCATACATACCGATGTGTGCGGTCCAATGAGCGTTGAGGCTCGCGGAGGATATCGTTATGTTCTCACTCTCACTGATGACTTGAGTAGATATGGGTATGTCTACTTAATGAAACACAAGTCTGAGACTTTTGAAAAGTTCAAGGAATTTCAGAATGAGGTAGAGAATCAACGTGACCGAAAGATAAAATTCTTACAATCGGATCATGGAGGAGAATATTTAAGTCACGAATTTGGTACACACTTAAGAAAATGTGGAATCATTTCACAACTCACGCCGCCTGGAACACCTCAGGGAAACGGTGTGTCCGAACGTCGTAATCGCACTCTATTGGATATGGTGCGATCTATGATGTCTCTTACTGATTTACCGCTATCAGTTTGGGGATACGCTCTAGAGATAGCTACATTCACTTTAAATAGGGCACCGTCTAAATCCGTTAAGACGATACCGTATGAATTATGGTTTGGGAAGAAACCTAAGCTGTCGTTTCTAAAAGTTTGGGGATGCGATGCTTATGTCAAGAAACTTCAACCTGAAAAGCTCGAACCCAAGTCGGAAAAATGCGTCTTCATAGGATACCCTAAAGAAACCATTAGGTATACCTTCTACTTAAGATCCGAGGGCAAGATCTTTGTTGCCAAGAACGGATCCTTTCTGGAAAAAGAGTTTCTCTCGAAAGAAGTAAGTGGGAGGAAATTAGAACTCGATGAAGTACTACCTCTTGAACGGGAAAGTAGTGCAGCTCAGGAAAATGTTCCCGTGATGCCTACACCAACTAAAGAGGAAAATAATGACGATGATCAAGGTACTACGGATCAAGTTACTACTGAACTTCGTAGGTCCACAAGGACACGTTCCGCACCAGAGTGGTACGGCAACCCTGTCCTGGAAATCATGTTATTAGACAACGGTGAACCTTCGAACTATGAAGAAGCGATGGCGGGCCCAGATTCCAACAAATGGCTAGAAGCCATGAAATCCGAGATAGAATCCATGTATGAAAACAAAGTATGGACTTTGACTGACTTGCCCGATGATCGGCGAGCGATAGAAAACAAATGGATCTTTAAGAAGAAGACGGACGCGGATGGTAATGTCACCATCTATAAAGCTCGACTTGTCGCTAAGGGTTATCGGCAAGTTCAAGGGATTGACTACGATGAGACTTTCTCTCCTGTAGCGAAGCTTAAGTCCGTCCGAATCATGTTAGCAATTGCCCATACTATGATTATGAGATATGGCAGATGGACGTCAAAACGACATTCCTTAACGGGCATCTTAAGGAAGAACTGTATATGATGCAGCCGGAGGGTTTTGTCGATCCTAAGAATGCTAACAAAGTATGCAAGCTCCAGTGATCCATTTATGGGCTGGTGCAAGCATCTCGTAGTTGGAACATTCGCTTTGATGAAATGATCAAAGCGTTTGGGTTTATGCAGACTTATGGAGAAGCCTGCGTTTACAAGAAAGTGAGTGGGAGCTCTGTAGCATTTCTCATATTATATGTAGATGACATACTTTTGATGGGAAATGATATAGAATTCTTGGACAGCATAAAGGCCTACTTGAATAAGTGGTTTTCAATGAAGGACCTTGGAGAAGCTGCTTATATATTAGGCATCAAGATCTATAGAGATAGATCGAGACGCCTCATAGGTCTTTCACAAAGCACATACCTTCATAAGATTTTGAAGAAGTTCAAAATGGATCAGTCCAAGAAGGGGTTCTTGCCTGTATTGCAAGGTGTGAGATTGAGCTCGGCTCAATGCCCGACCACGGCAAAAGATAAAGAAGAGATGAGCGTCATCCCCTATGCCTCAGCCATAGGATCTATTATGTATGCCATGTTGTGTACCAGACCTGATGTAAACCTTGCCGTAAGTTTGGAGGAAGGTACCAAAGTAATCCCGGCAAGGAACACTGGACAACGGTCAAGAATATCCTAAAGTACCTGAAAAGGACGAAGGACATGTTTCTCGTTTATGGAGGTGACGAAGAGCTCGTCGTAAAGGGTTACGTCGACGCTAGCTTTGACACAGATCTGGATGACTCTAAGTCACAAACCGGATACGTGTATATGTTGAATGGTGGAGCAGTAAGCTGGTGCAGCTGCAAGTAGAGCGTCGTGGCGGGATCTACATGTGAAGCGGAGTACATGCAGCCTCGGAGGTAGCGCATGAAGCAATTTGGGTGAAGGAGTTCATCACCGACCTAGGAGTCATACCCAATGCGTCGGGGCCGATCAAACTCTTCTGTGACAACACTGGAGCTATTGCCCTTGCCAAGGAGCCCAGGTTTCACAAGAAGACCAGGCACATCAAGCATCGTTTCAACTCCATCTGTGAAAATGTTCAAGATGGAGACATAGATATTTGCAAAGTACATACGGATCTGAATGTCGCAGATCCGTTGACTAAACCTCTCTCGCGAGCAAAACATGATCAACACCAGAACTCTATGGGTGTTCGATTCATCACAATGTAACTAGATTATTGACTCTAGTGCAAGTGGGAGACTTTTGGAAATATGCCCTAGAGGCAATAATAAAAGCATTATTATTATATTTCCTTGTTCATGATAATTGTCTTTTATTCATGCTATAATTGTATTATCCGGAAATCGTAATACACGTGTGAATACATAGACCATAACATGTCCCTAGTGAGCCTCTAGTTGACTAGCTCGTTGGTCAACAGATAGTCATGGTTTCCTGACTATGGACATTAGATGTCATTGACAACGGGATCACATCATTAGGGGAGTGATGTGATGGACAAGACCCAATCCTAAGCATAGCACAAGATCGTGTAGTTTGTTTTGCTAGAGCTTTTACAATGTCAAGTATCTCTTCCTTAGACCATGAGATCGTGTAACTCCCGGATACCGTAGGAGTGCTTTGGGTGTACCAAACGTCACAACGTAACTGGGTGACTATAAAGGTGCACTACAGGTATCTCCGAAAGTGTCTGTTGGGTTGACACGGATCGAGACTGGGATTTGTCACTCCGTATGACGAAGAGGTATCTCTGGGCCCACTCGGTAATGCATCATCATAATGAGCTCAAAGTGACCAAGTGTTTGGTCACGGGATCATGCATTACGGTACGAGTAAAGTGACATGCCGGTAACGAGACTGAATGAGGTATTGGGATACCGACGATCGAGTCACGGGCTTGTAACGTACCGAATGACAAAGGGAATAGTATACGGGGTTGCTTCAATCCTCGACATCGTTGTTCATCCGATGACATCATCGAGGAGCATGTGGGAGCCAACATGGGTATCCAGATCCCGCTGTTGGTTATTGACCTGAGAGCTGTCTCGGTCATGTCTGCGTGTCTCCCGAACCCGTAGGGTCTACACACTTAAGGTTCGGTGACGCTAGGGTTATTAGGAAGACTTGTATGTGATTACCGAATGTTGTTCGGAGTCCCGGATGAGATCTCGGACGTCACGAGGAGTTCCGGAATGGTCCGAAGGTAAAGATTTATATATGGAAGCAGTCATATGGACACCGGAAGGTTTTGGGGGCATATCGGTATTGTACCGGGGCCACCAGAAGGGTTTCGGGGGTCCACCGGGAGGGGCCACCCCTCCCGGGGGGCCACATGGGCTGCGTGGGGCAGGAGCCAGCCCCTGGAGGGCTGGGCGCCCCCCCTTGGGGCGCCCCCCTTGCTTGGGGGGCAAGTCCCCCATCCCTGGCCGCCACCCCCCCCCTCTAGATCCCATCTAGAGGGGCCGGCCCCCTTGCCCCTTCCCCTATAAATAGAGGGGTGAGGGGAGGGCTGAACACCCAAGCCAAGGCGCAGCCCCTCCCCTCCCCAACACCTCTCCTCCTCCGTACGTGCTTGGCGAAGCCCTGTCGGAGTACTGCTGCACCAACAACATCACGCCGTCGTGCTGCCGTTGGAGCTGTCTTCCTCAACCTCTCCTTCCTCCTTGCTGGATCAAGACGGAGGAGACGTCGTCCGTACCGTACGTGTGTTGAACGCGGAGGTGCTGTCCGTTCAGCACTTGGTCATCGGTGATCTGAATCACGGCGAGTATGACTCCATCATCACCATCCCCTTGAACGCTTCCGCACTCGATCTACAAGTGGTATGTAGATGCAAACTCACTCCCTTGACTCGTTGCTTAGATGAACTCATAGATGGATCTTGGTGAAACCGTAGGAAAAATTTTAATTTTCTGCAACGTTCCCCAACAGTGGCATCATGAGCTAGGTCTATGCGTAGTTCTCTATTGCATGAGTAGAACACAATTTTGTTGTGGGCGTAGATCTTGTCAACTTGCTTGCCGCTACTAGTCTTATCTTGCTTCAGCGGTATTGTGGGATGAAGCGGCCCGGACCAACCTTACACGTACGCTTACGTGAGACCGGTTCCACCGACTAACATGCACTAGTTGCATAAGGTGGCTGGCGGGTGTCTATCTCTCCCACTTTAGTTGAAGCGGATTCGATGAAAAGGGTACTTATGAAGGGTAAATAGAAGTTGACAAGATCACGTTGTGGTTATTCGTAGGTAAGAAAACATTCTTGCTAGAACCCAATTGCAGCCACGTAAAAGATGCAACAACAATTAGAGGACGTCTAACTTGTTTTTGCAGCAATTGTCTTGTGATGTGATATGGCCAGAAGTTGTGATGAATGATGAATGATATATTGTGATGTATGAGATCATGTTCTTGTAATAGGAATCACGACTTGCATGTCGATGAGTATGACAACCGGCAGGAGCCATAGGAGTTGTCTTTATTTTGTATGACCTGCGTGTCATTGAAGAACGCCATGTAAATTACTTTACTTTGTTGCTAAACACGTTAGCCATAGAAGTAGAAGTAGTCGTTGGCGTGACAACTTCATGAAGACACGATGATGGAGATCATGATGATGGAGATCATGGTGTCATGCCGGTGACGAAGATGATCATGGAGCCCCGAAGATGGAGATCGAAGGAGCTATATGATATTGGCCATATCATGTCACTATTATATAATTGCATGTGATGTTTATTGTGTTTATGCATCTTGTTTACTTAGAACGACGGTAGTAAATAAGATGATCCCTTACAAAAATTTCAAGAAGTGTTCTCCCCTAACTGTGCACCGTTGCTAAAGTTCGTCGTTTCGAAGCACCACGTGATGATCGGATGTGATAGATCCTTACGTTCACATACAACGGGTGTAAGACAGTTTTACAAATGCAAAACACTTAGGGTTAACTTGACGAGCCTAGCATGTACAGACATGGCCTCGGAACACGGAGACCGAAAGGTCGAACATGAGTCGTATGGAAGATACGATCAACATGAGAATGTTCACCGACGATGACTAGTCCGTCTCACGTGATGATCGGACACGGCCTAGTCGACTCGGATCGTGTAACACTTAGATGACTAGAGGGATGTCTAATCTGAGTGGGAGTTCATTATATTAATTTGATTCGATGAACTTAATTATCATGAACTTAGTCTTAAACCTTTGCAAAATATGTCTTGTAGATCAAATGGCCAACGCTCATGTCAACATGAACTTCAACGCGTTCCTAGAGAAAACCAAGCTGAAAGATGATGGCAGCAACTATACGGACTGGGTCCGGAACCTGAGGATCATCCTCATAGCTGCCAGGAAACAATATGTCCTAGAAGGACTGCTAGGTGACGCTCCCGTCCCAGAGAACCAAGACATTATGAATGCTTGGCAGTCTCGTGCTGATGATTACTCCCTCGTTCAGTGCGGCATGCTTTACAGCTTAGAACTGGGGCTCCAAAAGCGTTTTGAGCAACACGGAGCATATGAGATGTTCGAGGAGCTGAAACTAGTTTTCCAAACTCATGCCCGGGTCGAGAGATATGAAGTCTCCGACAAGTTCTATAGTTGTAAGATGGAGGAAAATAGTTCTATCAGTGAGCACATACTCAAAATGTCTGGGTTGCACAACCGCCTGTCCCAGCTGGACATTAACCTCCCGGATGAGGCGGTCATTGACAGAATCCTTCAGTCGCTCCCACCAAGCTACAAGAGCTTTGTGATGAACTACAATATGCAGGGAATGGTGAAGAGCATTCCTGAAGTATTTTCAATGCTGAAGTCAGCAGAGGTTGAAATCAAGAAAGAACATCAAGTGTTGATGGTCAATAAGACCACTAAGTTCAAGAAGGGCAAGGGTAGGAAGAACTTCAAGAAGGACGGCAAAGATGTTGCCGCACCCGGTAAGCCAGTTGCAGGGAAGAAGTCAAAGAATGGACGCAAGCCTGAGACTAAGTGCTTTTATTGCAAGGGGAAGGGTCACTGGAAGCGGAACTGCCCCAAATACTTAGCGGATAAAAAGGCCGGCAACACCAAAGGTATATTTGATATACATATAATTGATGTGTACCTTACCAGTACTCGTTGTAACTCCTGGGTATTTGATACTGGTGCCGTTGCTCATATTTGTAACTCACAGCAGGAGCTGCGGAATAAGCGGAGACTGGAGAAGGACGAGGTGACGATGCGCGTCAGGAATGGTTTCAGGGTCGATGTGATCGCCGTCGGCACGCTACCTCTACATTTACCTACAGGATTAGTTTTGAACCTTAATAATTGTTATTTGGTGCCAAGTTTGAGCATGAACATTGTATCTGGATCTCGTTTAATACGAGATGGCTACTCATTTCAATCCGAGAATAATGGTTGTTCTATTTATATGAGAGATATGTTTTATGGTCATGCCCCGATGGTCAATGGTTTATTCTTAATGAATCTCGAGCGTAATGTTACACATATTCATAGCGTAATACCAAAAGATGTAAAGTTGATAACGATAGTCCCACATACTTGTGGCACTCCCGCCTTGGTCACATTGGTGTCAAACGCATGAAGAAGCTCCATGCTAATGGACTTTTGGAGTACTCACGCATGCTCCTAGGGGGATAGATTGGTAGGAAAGACCATCGCTCGTCCCCGATCGCCACTCATAAGGAAGACAATTAATAAATAAATCATGCTCCGACTTCATCACATAACGGTTCACCATACGCGCATGCTACGGGAATCACAAACTTTAAGACAAGTATTTCTACAATCCACAATTACTCACAAGCATGACTCTAATATTACCATCCTCATATCTCAAAACAATCATAAGGAATCAAACTTCTCATAGTATTCAATGCACTTTATACGAAAGTTTTTATTATATCCCTCTTGGATGTCTATCATATTAGGACTAAATTTATAACCAAAGCAAATTATCATGCTGTTTAGAAAGACTCTCAAAATAATATGAGTGAAGCATGAGAGTTCAACAATTTCTACAAAATAAAACCATCGTTGTGCTCTAAAAAGATATAAGTGAAGCACTAGAGCAAAATTGCCTAGCTAAAAAGATATAAGTGAAGCACATAGAGTATTCTAATAAATAACGATTCATGCATGTCACTCACAAAAGGTGTGTACAGCAAGGATGATTGTGGCAAACTAAAAAGGAAAGTCTCATATCTTACAAGACGCTCCAAGCAAAGCACATATCATGTGATGAATAAAAATATAGCCTCAAGTAAAGTTACCGATAGACAAAGACGAAAGAGGGGATGCCTTCCGGGGCATCCCCAAGCTTGGGCTCTTGGTTGTCCTTCAATATTACCTTGGGGTGCCTCGGTCATCCCCAAGCTTAGGCTCTTTCCACTCCTTATTCCATAGTCCATCGAATCCTTACCCAAAACTAGAAAATTTCACAACGCAAAACTCAACAGAAAATCTCATGAGATCCGTTAGTATAAGAAAATAAAATCACCACTTTTGGTAATGTTGTGAACTCATTATTTATTTATATTGGTGTAATATCTATTGTATTCCAACTTCTCCATGGTTCATACCCCCCGATACTACCCATAGATTCATCAAAATAAGCAAACAACACATAGAAAACATAATCTGAAAAAAAACAGAACAATCTGTAGCAATCTGAATACTTTGAATACTTTTGTAACTCCAAAACTTCTGAAAATTTAGGACAACAAAGGAAATTTGTATATAAATCTTGTGTAAAAAATTCAGAATTTTATCACGCTTCTCTGATTTTTAAAAATTCTGGGACTGGGCGCAAAAGTTTCTGTTTTTCAGCAAGATCAGATCAACTATCACCGTAAGCCATCCCAAAGGTCTTACTTGGCACAAACACTAACTAAAACACAAAAAAACCTCTAACCATATGTAGATGAGTTATTTATTCAAAAAACATGAACAAGAATAGCAAGAAAAAAGTATAATTGGGTTGCCTCCCAACAAGCGCTTTTCTTTAAAGCATTTTAGCTGGGCAATGATAATTTTAATGATGCTCACATGAAAGAAAAGAATTGAAGCACAAAGAGAGCATCATAAAGCATGTGAAAAACACATCTAAGTCTAACATACTTCCTATGAATAGGCATCTTATAGGCAAACAAATTATCAAGGCAAGCAAAAACTAGCATATGCAAAGAAGAAGAAAGAAACAATAGCAATCTCAACATAACGAGAGGCAATTTAGTAACATGAAAATTTCTACATCATATTTTCCTCTATCATAATAATTACATGTGGGATCATACTAAAATTCAACAATATAGCTATCACAAAGCATATTCTCTACATGATCCACATGCATGTAAAGTTGACACTCTTCAAAAATAGTGGGATTATCATAAAATAAAGTCATGACCTCTCCAAGCCCACTTTTATCAAAAATTTCATAAGATTGATCATACTCCAAAGTAGTGGGATAATTATTTCCTAAAGTTGACACTCTTCCAAACCCACTTTCAATATTATTGCAAACATATTCAACATGAGGCTTAAGTAATTTTTCAAGATCATAAGAAGCATTATCAACCCAATCATGATCATTGCAATAAGTAGCGGGCATATCAAAACTAGCATCACCAAGCTTGGGGTTTTGCATATCATTAGCACAATTGAAATTAATAGAATTTATAATAACATCATTGCAATCATGCTTTTGATTCAAGGAACTATCAAGTATGGGTGCAATAGCAATAATCTCATGTTTAACATACGAAACTATAGCAAATTCATCTCCATAAATATTGGCATCATTGCCACAAGAATAGAAAGCATCATGTTCATCAAGGGATATTTCAATCAAATCAACAGAATCATAACTATCTATAGATTCATGCATATCATTATTTTCTTCCAAAGCAATGGCCATTCTCTCAATAAATTCCTTAACATAGGCATTATGAGCATAGTTTTCATAGCAATATTTAAGTATGTCGGAATTTTCAGATTTGTACAGAGTAATATCATACTTTTCAATCAAAGAAGCAACTTCATAAGCACCCTTAAAAACAACAAATTCTTCAATTTGTTTGATATCATAGTAACTATAAATACCCTTTTCGTAAGAAGATAATATTTCATTATCATTAAACTCACATATGTAGGGAAGGTGTTTTTTAGGGTTCCTAGAGAAACAAGTAAAATCACAAAGTTCACAAAGATTCCAAGCATAACATAGAAAATAATTTATTTGATTACATAAGAGTCTCCCTTTTTTAGACAAATGGTGACGCACAAAATGAGCATGCTCATCTAAAGATTTTCCCTCAACTAAACTAGTTGGAGTTTCAGCATGGGCACATATGGATCGAAGATGATCCAAGTAGAAAACTTTAAGTGGATCCATATAAATAGATTTTTAGCAAGCAAATATAAGGCAGATGTCAACACAAGTAAATATAGCAAATGAGCAAAAAGGCATACGGAAAGAAGGGCGAACAAAAAGGCAAATCTTATTGTAAATCGTTTTAGAAGTGGGGGAGAGGAAAACGAGAGGAAAATGGCGAATAATATAATGCAAGAGATGAGAGTTTTATGATGGGTACTTGGTAGGCTTGATGTATATCTCCTTAGAAATGTTACCAAAAATTGGCAAGTTGACACGAGACTAATCTTGACTTGGCGTAGATCTCCACGGCAACGGCGCCAGAAATTCTTCCTGCTACTTCTTGAGCTTGCGTTGGTTTTCCCTTGAACAGGAAAGGGTGATGCAGGAAAGTAGGAATAAGTATTTCCCTTAATTAAGAACCAAGGTATCAATCCAGTAGGAGAAGAACGCCCAAATCACCAATACCTACACAAACAACCAAACACTTGCACCCAACGCGATAAAGGGGTTGTCAATCCCTTCACGGTCACTCACAAAGGTGAGATCTGATAGAGATAGATAAATACAACTAAACCAAAGATATTTTTTTGGGTTTTCTGGTTTATAGATCTGAAAGTAAAAGATTGCAAAATAGTAGATCAGAAACTACTATGATGGAAAATAGACCCGGGGGCCATAGGTTTCACTAGAGACTTCTCTCTTGAAGGTAAATAATACAATGGGTGAACAAATTACTGTCGAGCAATTGATAGAAAAGCGCAAAGTTATGATGATATCCAAGGCAATGATTATGAAATATAGGCATCACGTCCGTGTCAAGTAGACCGACTCCTGCCCGCATCTACTACTATTACTCCACACATCGACCGCTATCCATCATGCATCTAGAGTATTAAGTTCATAAAGAACGGAGTAACGCCTTAAGTAAGATGACATGATGTAGAGGAATAAACTCAAGAAATATGATGTAAACCCCATCTTTTTATCCTCGATGGCAACAATTCAATACATGTCTCGCTACCCCTACTTTGTCATTAGGTGAAATCATGCAAGATTGAACCCAAAGTTAAGCACCTCTCCCATTGTAAGAAAAACCAATCTAGTTGGCCAAACCAAACCGATAGTTCGAAGAGAAATACAAAGATATCAAATCATGCATATAAGAATTCAGAGAAGATTCAAATAATATTCATAGATAAGCTAATCATAAATCCACAATTCATCAGATCTCGACAAACACACCACAAAAACAAGATTACACCGGATAGATCTGCAGGAACATCAAGGAGAACATGGTATTGAGAATCAAAGAGAGAGAAGAAGCCATCTAGTGGACCCGTAGGTCTGAGGTAAACTACTCACACTTCATCGGAAGGGCAATAGGGTTGATGTAGATGCCCACCGTGATCGAATCCCCCTTCGACAGGATGTCGGAAAAGGCCCCAAGATGGGATCTCATGGGAACAGGAGGTTGTAGCGGTGGAAAAGTGTTTTCGTGGATGCTTCTGGTGGTTTGGGAATATATGTGAATATATAGGAGGCAGAACTAGGTCAGGAAGGTCACGTGGAGCCCACAAGGTAGGGGGCGCGCCCTCCACCCTTGTCGCCACCTTGTGGCTCTTCTGACTTGAACTCAAAGTCTCTTGGGTGTCTTCTGGTCCAAGAAAAATCATCGTGAAGTTTTATTCCATTTGGACTCCGTTTGATATTCCTTTTCTGTGAAGCCCAAAAACAAGGAAAAAACAGAAACTGGCACTGGGCTCTGGGTTAATAGGTTAGGCCCAAAAATAATATAAAATAACATATTAATGCATATAAAACATCCAAAACAGATAACATAATAGCGTGGAACAATAAAAAAATATAGATACATTGGAGACGTATCAATGCTTCACTTATATCTTTTTAGAGCATGGTGGTGGTTTTATTTTATAGAAATTGTTGAACTCTCACGCTTCACTTGTATTATATTGAGAGTCTTTCTAAACAACATGGTAATTTGCTTTGGTTATAAATTTAGTCCTAGTATGATAGACATCCAAGAGGGATATAATAAAAACTTTCATATAAAGTGCATTGAATACTATGAGAAGTTTGATTCCTTATGATTGTTTTGAGATATGAGGATGGTAATATTAGAGTCATGCTAGTGAGTAATTGTGGATTGTAGAAATACTTGTGTTAAAGTTTGTGATTCCCGTAGCATGCACGTATGGTGAACTGTTATGTGATGAAGTTGGAGCATGCTTTATTTATTGATTTTCTTCCTTATGAGTGGCGGTCGGGGACGAGCGATGGTCTTTTCCTACCAATCTATCCCCCTAAGAGCATGCGCGTAGTACTTTGTTTTGATGACTAATAGATTTTTGCAATAAGTATGTGAGTTCTTTATTACTAATGTTGAGTCCATGGATTATCCGCACTCTCACCCTTCGACCATTGCTATCCTCTCTAGTACCGCCCACCTTTCGCCGGTGCCATACACCCACCACATACCTTCCTCAAAACAGCTACCATGCCTACCTAATATGGCATTTCCATAGCGATTCTAAGATATATTGCAATGCAACTTTCCACCAATCCGTTTATTATGACATGCTTCATCATTGTCATATTTCTTTGCATGATCATGTAGTTGACATAGTATTTGGGGCAAAGCCACCGTTCATAATTTTTATACATGTCACTCTTGAGTCATTGCACATCCCAGTACACCACCGGAGGCATTCATATAGAATGTAATTTTGTTTTATGTTTCGAGTTGTAATTCTTGAGTTGTAAGTAAATAAAAGTGTGATGATCATCATTATTAGAGCATTGTCCCATGTGAGTAAAGGATGATGGAGACTATGATTCCCCCACAAGTCGGGATGAGACTCCAGACGAAAAAAAATAAAAGAAAAAAAAGAGGCCAAAGAAGCCCACAAAACATGAGAGAAAAGAGAGAAGGGGCAATGTTACTATCCTTTTTCCACACTTGTGTTTCAAAGTAGCACCATAATCTTCATGATAGAGAGTCTCCTATGTTATCACTTTCATATAATAGTGGGAATTTTCATTATAGAACTTGGATTGTATATTCCAATGATGGGCTTCCTCAAATTGCCCTAGGTCTTCGTGAGCAAGCAAGTTGGATGCACACCTACTTAGTTTCTTTTTGAGATTTCATAAACTTATAGCTCTAGTGCATCCGTTGCATGGCAATCCCTACTCACCCACATTGATATCTATTGATGGGCATATCCATAGCCCATTGATACGCCTAGTTGATGTGAGACTATCTCCTTCTTTTTGTCTTCTCCACAACCACCATATTCTACTCCACCTATAGTGTTATGTCCGTGGCTCACGCTCATGTATTACATGAAAGTTGAAAAAGTTTGAGAACACCAAAAGTATGAAACAATTGCTTGGCTTGTCATCGGGGTTGTGCATGGTTTGAATATTTTATGTGATGAAGATAGAGCATAGCCAGAATATATGATTTTGTAGGGATAACTTTCTTTGGCCATGTTATTTTGAGAAGACACGATTGCTTTATTAGTATGCTTGAAGTATTATCGTTTTTATGTCAATATTAAACTTTTGTTATGAATCTTATGAATCTGAACATTCATGCCACAATGAATAAAAATACATGGATAAGTATGTTAGGTAGCATTGCACATCAAAAATTCTGTTTTTATCATTTACCTACTCGAGGAGGAATTAAGCTTGGGGATGCTTGATACGTCTCCAATGTATCTATAATTTCTGATTGTTCCATTCTATTATATTATCAGTTTTGGATGTTTTATATGCATTAGTATGCTATTTTATATTATTTTTTGGGACTAACCTATTAACCTAGAGCCCAGTGTCAGTTTATGTTTTTTCCTTGTTTTTGAGCTTCGTAGAAAAGGAATATCAAACGGAGTCCAAACAGAATAAAACTTCAGGATGATTTTTCTTAGACCAGAAGACACCCAGGAGACTTGGAGTTCAAGTCAGAAGATCCACGGGGCGACAACAAGGGTGGAGGGCGTGCCCCTACCTTGTGGGCCCCACGTGACTCCCCTGACCTAGTTCTTCCTCCTATATATTCACATATATTCCCAAACCACCAGAAGCATCCACGGAAACACTTTTCCACCGCCGCAACCTTCTGTTCCCATGAGATCCCATCTTCGGGCCTTTTCCGACATCCTGTTGGAGGAGGATTCGATCACGAAGGGCATCTACATCAATCGTATTGCCCTTCCGATGAAGCATGAGTAGTTTACCTCAGACCTACGGGTCCATAGCTAGTAGCTAGATGGCTTCTTCTCTCTCTCTTTGATTCTCAATACCATGTTCTCCTCAATGTTCATGGAGATCTATCCGATGTAATCTTTTTTTGTGGTGTCTTTGTCGAGATCCGATGAATTGTTGATTTATGATCAGCTTATCTATGAATATTATTTGAATCTTCTCTGAATTCTTATATGCATGGTTTGATATCTTTGTATTTCTCTTCGAACTATCGGTCTGGTTTGGACAACAAGATTGTTTTTTCTTGCAATGAAAGATGCGCTTAGCTTTGGGTTCAATCTTGCATGATTTCACGCAGTGACAAAGTAGGGGTAGCGAGACACGTATTGAATTGTTGCCATCGAGGATAAAAAGATGGGGTTTACATCATATTGCTTGAGCTTATTCCTCTACATCATGTCATCTTACTTAAGGCGTTACTCCATTCTTTATGAACTTAATACTCTAGATGCATCCTGGATAGCGGTCGATGTGTGGAGTAATAGTAGTAAATACAAGCAGGAGTCGGTCTACTTGACACGGACGTGATGCCTATATTTCATAATCATTGCCTTGGATGTCGTCATAACTTTGCGCTTTTCTATCAATTGCTCGACATTAATTTGTTCACCCACCGTATTATTTGCCTTCAAGAGAGAAGCCTCTAGTGAAACCTATGACCCCTGGGTCTATTTTCCATCATATTAGTTTCCGATCTACTATTTTGCAATCTTTTACTTTCAGATCTATAAACCAAAAAACCCAAAAATATTTTATCTTTTGTTTAGTTTTATTTATCTACCGCTATCAGATCTCACCTTTGCAGGTGACTGTGAAGGGATTGACGACCCCTTTATCGTGTTGGGTGCAAGTGTTTGATTGTTTGTGCAGGTATTGGTGATTTGCGTGTTCTTCTCCTGCTGGATTAATACCTTGGTTCTTAACTGAGGGAAATACTTATATCTACTTTGTTGCCTCACCCTTTTCTCTTTAAGGGAGAAATCAACACAAGCTCAAGAAGTAGAAAAGATACAGATGGAATTCGGTTGGCACTGTCGAGATTATGCTTTTGACTCGGGGGCATCACGGATGGCGCACGCCTCCTCCCCCTTGATGGCTGCAGTGGATCAGCATGAACACGGGGGGAGGGGTGAAGGGTCTGACAAGAAAAGAGAAGGGTGCATCATGGTGTGTGTGTGAAGGGGGGTGTTGGGTCCGCGTGTTGCAGATTACATGGCAGATAGTTTGGATACCACGTTTCTCCCCCGCACATGTTTTGTATTTGGGGAGCCCGGACTATCAGGGCCAGTGAATTTTTGGGAGGCTGTTGACGAACACGTCAGACATATGAGAAAGAAATAAGCTTCGACCTCGAAGATGGCCTTAATCATTTGTTTGATATATTTATATGCATTGTAGCCTGTGGCAACGCACAGACGTTCTACTCGTATACATCATGTGTTGGAGTTGGCTTTTTTTTGAAGATGTAAAAAGGCGGGTGCTATGCGTCATCCGGATGTTCCCTCACGCGGAGCAGCCGGGTTGGTAGCCGTTGGATGGTTTAAACACTGTCCATTGGATCCATGGCCCGGTTGCTTCTTTCAGCACAAACAGCGTTGCAAAGTAAGACCCGTCCATGTGGGTGGAGCCCAACGCTGCTCAACGGTTAGTTCTTTTTTATTCCTCAGCGTCGGATTCAGGCATTCAGCTCTGGCTCTTGTTGGCTCATGGCTGCCCATGCGCGGCACGTCTCTCGCGGTGCAAAGTGCCAGGGCCATTGACTAAGCAAACCTTGCAACATACTCTCTCCCTTACATACTCTCTCCCTTCCTAAGTAGCCATTTTATAGATTTTAATATAAACTATATACGGAGAAGAATGGGTGGATCTATATTCTAAAATATACTTAGAAACGGAGGGAATATGTTGTCCATATTGAAATCTTTAAAAAAAATTATATTTGGAAACAGAGGGAGTAGTATATTTTTGGAAAAGACAAAGTTTGCCGCAATATGAGTGTATACAACATGGTCATAATCAATTTTTTTGTTGCATGTCATAGAACACAATGAAATCTCTAAAAAAGTTTTACATTTAGAAATGTAGTATATTTTTGAAAAAGACAAAGTTTGCTGCAATATGAGTGTATACAGCGTGGTCATAATCATTTTTTGTTGCATGTCACAGAACACAATAAAAAATATTACAATTTTTGTGAGTGTATGTATGCAACAACCTAATTCGTTGAGACAAAAAATTGTTCATAAAATAATGGTTGCAGCATATGCAAACATAACAAGTCACCTCTGAAGTCATCCGATGCGACATGCACATCCGTTTGATCTCTTCCTCTGGCCGTGCTCCGATGCGACCACGTCATGCAAACGCCGAGTCTCCCTTCTTGCAGCTTTACTCACTTTTGACTCACAGTAGCCATACCATCACCCTGCTCATAGCACCATAGTGCCTCTGTCTCCTGCGGTAGCAGTGCCGCTCCATACTAGTATCAGTGGCATGTTCATCGTAGCGCCCTCGACACTCGTTACAACGTTAGTACCGCTTAGGACAAAAGATTGGCTTCACCTGCCACCGACCTTTGCAGCAGGTCGTCGTAGCACCGCCCCTACCCTCGCAGTAGCGATTGCAGTATGACCGGCTG
The DNA here is from genome assembly GCF_002162155.2 of Triticum dicoccoides. Lineage (NCBI taxonomy): Eukaryota > Viridiplantae > Streptophyta > Magnoliopsida > Poales > Poaceae > Triticum > Triticum dicoccoides. The sequence goes on from NC_041389.1 coordinate 351,506,576, forward strand.
CATTGCAGCATGCTTCGTTGTCGTGGCCATCGAAGAATACCGAAGCGTAGTGACATGCATCATCGCCACGTCCGTTTCAGCATGCGTTGACACATCGTTGCGATTATCCATGTTGTCGTAGTCGTTGAGGCATTCTCACAGCCATTGAAGCACGCCTCATCGGTGCAGCGATGAGTCGTGGTTATCGAAGCATTGTCGAAACCATTGAAGCGTGCCAGGCAGCATGGCCGTGACCGTCGACACTGTTGCGGCATGCCTCATCGCTGCGGCGAGGCATCGTTGTCGTCGAAGCATTGCCACAACCATTGAAGCACATTACTCAACATGGCCGCGACCGTCAACGCCGTCGCAACACGCCTTGTCACTATGGTCATGTGTCATGGTCGTCGAAGCATTGACACGCCATTTTATTGAAGCATGCCTCGTAGCATGGCTGCGGCAATAAACACGGTTGAGACACACCTCGCCGTCATGGTCGTTGAAGCAAGCATGCCTCACAACATTGCAATGGTCGTGGACGCTGTCGGAACACGCTTTGTTGTGGTCGTCAAAGCATCACCGTGGTCCTTGAAAAATGCACCCACACAACATCTCACCCTTCCTCGCAGCATCGCCAGTGCCGTTGTAGCGTCATTGCAGCATACCAACATCCGGCGCTACGGTGAGGATCCATGTCACAGCCATGGAACATGCCTTGTCATGGTCGTCGAAACATCCTGGCGATGGTCGGGCTTGCAACACAAGTGGTCATTTGTGGCAGTTCCTTACAGCGCATACCACTCGGCATGGCAACAGGCGAGCTTCGCCAACGGGCGGCGGCTCATGCCGTTAGATGTTGGCGCGCCGCCATGGCTCACGTCGTTGCAGGAGGTCGAAAAAACGTCGTGTGATGGTCGTAGATGTTGGAAATTCGCCCTCAAAATCAATCACATCAAATCACACGACCACACACGCACGAAAAACTGATAGCCAAGGGCCTGTATCGTGCCCTTTGTTTTCCTCTTTATTTCTATTTTCTGGTTTTCTCCGTGTTACAAAACGCAAGGCCAGGGCTGTGTATATATACACAAGACCATGATCGACCAGACAACCTGACCCTATACTTACGTATATGACCCCTAGTCCCACACAGACACAACCAAAACTAACCTAGCATACCTATCTGAACTAGGACTAGTACTCGTACATGACACTTAAATCAACTTTGCTTTCCTAATCTAATTACCGGCAATGCTGATCACGCTACTAGTCATAACCGGACATAACTAGCACACTTCTAGCCAAATTCAAACTTGTTTAGATTAACCTAACATTCACCCCCTGATCCAAACATCGAACTCTTTACTCGATGAGACACGTAGACGCCCACCTGTTCATCTTGTCACACTGATTGCCTCTGGTGACGCAACTTATCGGACCACAATTTCTCTCTTCTCGCAACGACTTCGTCATCGTCTTTTATTTTCATGCCGACTTGTAGACTAGAACCAACGATTACCGGACTACCAGCCACGCTGTCACATCTTAGTGTGCTATATGCAGACTAAACGCATAGCCTCATGCAAGAACTCAAGTTAACTGGTGCGCGTCCACTTCACGTTGATCTTCATCTTCTCATCGGTTGCTCGCACACGGGGAGTCACATCTCATCACCCGCCACGTCTTCAATCTCATCTCTTTGTCGTTGGTGACACAACTTACCAAACGACGCTTTTCATCCGACAGCATCACAACTCGCCATATACGGGCAACTCAACTTCACCATATATGAACTCGTCGGAACTCCACGAACACAAACGGAAACGCAAGGCACGAATTCCTTTTTCTGTCCGCTCTCGCTCGCAATTCTCCACTGCCAGTGACGCATCTCAACTGCAGCAGAAGACTCACACACTTGAGCTCTTGGACGCAACTTACAAGAACTCATGTGCATACCTTGATGACGGCTCGCAACTTCGCCATCTTCACCTTGCACCCTCCAACGATGATCTCGATGATTTCCTCGGTGTCACAACTTCGGCACCTCCATAACCATCAACGATCACCAATGCCTTGCCGACGACAGCCATGTCGCCCTCCTCTAGGTCGTTCCGCCAAACGACAATCACCCGCCGCCTCGCTTGCGACAACGTCCTCGCCACCTTCTCGTTGTCGCTCCGCCGAACGACAACCACCTGACCCTTCACGTCGCTGCACCACCCAGCGACTAGATCGCTCGTTCCTGTACCACCCAACGACTATATGGCCCGCCCCGAGGAGCTAGTAGGTCATGAAGGAAATATGCCCTAGAGGCAATAATAAAGTTATTATTTATTTCTTCATATCATGATAAATGTTTATTATTCATGCTAGAATTGTATTAACCGGAAACATGATACATGTGTGAATACATAGACAAACATATAGTCACTAGTATGCCTCTACTTGACTAGCTCATTAATCAAAGATGGCTATGTTTTCTAATCATAGACATGTGTTGTCATTTGATTAATGGGATCACATCATTAGGAGAATGATGTGATTGACATGACCCATTCCGTTAGCCTAGCACTTGATCGTTTAGTATATTGCTATTGCTTTCTTCATGACTTATACATGTTCCAGTAACTATGAGAATTATGCAACTCCCGTTTACCGGAGGAACACTTTGGGTACTACCAAATGTCACAACGTAACTGGGTGATTATAAAGGAGTACTACAGGTGTCTCCGAAGGTACATGTTGAGTTGGCGTATTTCGAGATTAGGTTTTGTCACTCCGATTGTCGGAGAGGTGTCTCTGGACCCTCTCGGTAATGCACATCATTATAAGCCTTGCAAGCAATGTGACCAAATGAGTTGGTTACGGGATGATGCATTACGGAACGAGTAAAGAGACTTGCCGGTAACGAGATTGAACTAGGTATTGGATACCGACGATCAAATCTCGGGCAAGTAACATACCGATGACAAAGGGAACAACGTATGTTGTTATGCGGTTTGACCGATAAAGATCTTCGTAGAATATGTAGGAACCAATATGGGCATCCAGGTTCCGCTATTGGTTATTGACCGAGAATAGTTCTAGGTCATGTCTACATAGTTCTCAAACCCGTAGGGTCCGCACGCTTAACGTTATGATGACAGTTTTATTATGAGTTTATAAGTTTTGATGTACCGAAGTTTATTCGGAGTCCCGGATGTGATCACGGACGTAACGAGGAGTCTCGAAATGGTTGAGACATAAAGATCGATATATTGGAAGCCTATATTTGGACATCGGAATCGTTCCGGGTGAAATCGGCATTTTACCGGAGTACCGGGAGGTTACCGGAACCCCCCCCCCCGGGGGGTTATTGGGCCTACATGGGCCTCGAGGGAGAAGAGGGAAGGAGGCAGGAGGGGGCCGCGCGCCCCTCCCCTTCCTAGTCCGAATAGGACAAGGGAAGGGGGGCGGCGCCCCCCCCCCCCTTTCCTTCCCGTCTTCCTCCTCTTTCCCCCCTTCTCCTATTCCAACTAGGAAAGAAGGGAGTCCTACTCCCAGTGGGAGTAGGACTCCGCCCTTGGCGCGCCCTCCTTGGCCGGCCGCCTCCTCCCCCCTGGCTCCTTTATATACGGGGGCAGGGGGCACCCCATAGACACACAAGTTGATCTACGGATCGTTCCTTAGCCGTGTGCGGTGCCCCCCTCCACCATATTCCACCTCGGTTATATCGTCGCGGAGTTTAGGCGAAGCCCTGCGCCGGTAGAGCATCATCATCGTCACCACGCCGTCGTGCTGACAGAACTCATCCCCGAAGCTTTGCTGGATCGGAGCCCGGGGATCGTCATCGAGTTGAACGTGTGCTGAACTCGGTGGTGCCGTACGTTCGGTACTTGGATCGGTCGGATCGTGAAGACGTACAACTACATCAACCGCGTTGTCATAACGCTTCCGCTTACGGTCTACAAGGGTACTGGACAACACTCCCCCCTCTCGTTGCTATGCCATCACCATGATCTTTCGTGTACGTAGGAATTTTTTTTGAAATTACTACGTTCCCCAACAGTGGCATCCGAGCCTAGGTTTTATGCGTTGATGTTATTTGCACGAGTAGAACACAAGTGAGTTGTGCGCGATACAAGTCATACTACTTACCAGCATGTCATACTTTGGTTCGGCGGTATTGTAAGATGAAGCGGCCCGGACCGACATTACGCGTACGCTTACGCGAGACTGGTTTCACCGTTACGAGCACTCGTGCTTAAAGGTGGCTGGCGGGTGTCTGTCTCTCTCACTTTAGCTGAATCGAGTGTGGCTACGCCCGGTCCTTGCGAAGGTTAAAACAGCACCAACTTGACGAACTATCGTTGTGCTTTTTATGCGTAGGTAAGAACGGTTCTTGCTAAAGCCCGTAGCAGCCACGTAAAATTTGCAACAACAAAGTAGAGGACGTCTAACTTGTTTTTGCAGGGCATGTTGTGATGTGATATGGTCAAGACGTGATGCTATATTTTATTGTATGAGATGATCTTGTTTTGTAACCGAAGTTATCGGCAACTGGCAGGAGCCATATGGTTGTCGCTTTATTGTATGAAATGCAAACGCCCTGTAATTGCTTTACTTTATCTCTAAGCGGTAGCGATAGTTGTAGAAGCAATAGATGGCGTAACGACAACGATGCTACGATGGAGATCAAGGTGTCGCGCCGGTGACGATGGTGATCACGACGGTGCTTAGAAGATGGAGATCACAAGCACAAAATGATGATGGCCATATCATATCACTTATATTGATTGCATGTGATGTTTATCCTTTATGCATCTTATCTTGCTTTGATTGACGGTAGCATTATAAGATGATCTCTCACTAATAATCAAGAAGTGTTCTCCCTGAGTATGCACCGTTGCGAAAGTTCTTCGTGCTGAGACACCACGTGATGATCGGGTGTGATAGGCTCTACGTTCAAATACAACGGGTGCAAAACAGTTGCACACGCGGAATACTCAGGTCATACTTGACGAGCCTAGCATATACAGATGTGGCCTCGGAACACGGAGACCGAAAGGTCGAACGTGAATCATATAGTAGATATGATCAACATAGTGATGTTCACCATTGAAACTACTCCATCTCACGTGATGATCGGACATGGTTTAGTTGATTTGGATCACGTGATCACTTAGATGACTAGAGAGATGTCTGTCTAAGTGGGAGTTCTTAAGTAATATGATTAATTGAACTTAAATTTATCATGAACTTAGTACCTGATAGTATTTTGCTTGTCTATGTTTGTTTGTAGATAGATGGATCGTGCTGTTGTTCCATTGAATTTTAATGCGTTCCTTGAGAAAGCAAAGTTGAAAGATGATGGTAGCAATTACACGGACTGGGTCCGTAACCTGAGGATTATCCTCATTGCTGCACAGAAAAGTTACGTCCTGGAAGCACCGCTGGGTGCCAGGCCTGCTGCTGATGCAACTGACGACGTTAAGAACGTCTGGCAGAGCAAAGCTGATGACTACTCGATAGTTCAGTGTGCCATGTTTTACGGCTTAGAACCGGGTCTTCAATGACGTTTTGAACGTCATGGAGCATATGAGATGTTCCAGGAGTTGAAGTTAATATTTCAAGCAAATGCCCGGATTGAGAGATATGAAGTCTCCAATAAGTTCTATAGCTGCAAGATGGAGGAGAATAGTTATGTCAGTGAACATATACTCAAAATGTCTGGGTATAATAATCACTTGATTCAATGGGAGTTAATCTTCCTGATGATAGTGTCATTGACAGAATTCTTCAATCACTGCCACCAAGCTACAAGAGCTTCGTGATGAACTATAATATGCAAGGGATGAACAAGACTATTCCCGAGCTCTTCGCAATGCTAAAAGCCGCGGAGGTAGAAATCAAGAAGGAGCATCAAGTGTTGATGGTTAACAAGACCACCAGTTTCAAGAAAAAGGGCAAAGGGAAGAAGAAGGGGAACTTCAAAAAGAACAGCAAGCAAGTTGTTGCTCAAGAGACGAAACCCAAGTCTGGACCTAAGCCTGAAACTGAGTGCTTCTACTGCAAGCAGACTGGACACTGAAAGCGGAACTGCCCCAAGTATTTGGCGGATAAGAAGGATGGCAAAGTGAACAAAGGTATATGTGATATACATGTTATTGATGTGTACCTTACTAATGCTCGCAGTAGCACATGGGTATTTGATACTGGTTCTGTTGCTAATATTTGCAACTCGAAACAGGGACTACGAATTAAGCGAAGATTGGCTAAGGACAAGGTGACGATGCACGTGGGAAATGGTTCCAAAGTCGATGTGATCGCGGTCGGCACGCTACCTCTACATCTACCATCGGGATTAGTTTTAGACCTAAATAATTGTTATTTGGTGCCAGCGTTGAGCATGAACATTATATCTGGATCTTGTTTGATGCGAGACGGTTATTCATTTAAATCAGAGAATAATGGTTGTTCTATTTATATGAGTAATATCTTTTAAGGTCATGCACCCTTGAAAAGTGGTCTATTTTTATTGAATCTCGATAGTAGTGATACACATATTCATAGTGTTGAAACCAAAAGATGCAGAGTTGATAACGATAGTGCAACTTATTTGTGGCACTACCGTTTAGGTCATATCGGTGTAAAGCGCACGAAGAAACTCCATACTGATGGGCTTTTGGAATCACTTGATTGTGAATCACTTGGTACTTGCGAACCGTGCCTCATGGGCAAGGTGACTAAAACGCCATTCTCCGGAACTATGGAGCGAGCAACTGATTTGTTGGAAATCATACATACTGATGTTTGTGGTCTAATGAATGTTGAGGCTCGCGGCGGGTATCGTTATTTTCTCACCTTCACAGATGATTTGAGCAGATATGGGTATATCTACTTGATGAAACACAAGTCTGAAACATTTGAAAAGTTCAAAGAATTTCAGAGTGAAGTGGAAAATCATCGTAACAAGAAAATAAAATTTCTACGATCTGATCGTGGAGGAGAATATTTGAGTTACGAGTTTGGTCTACACTTGAAACAATGCGGAATAGTTTCGCAACTCACGCCACCCGGAGCACCACAATGAAATGGTGTGTCCGAACATCGTAATCGTACTTTACTAGATATGGTGCGATCTATGATGTCTCTTACTGATTTACCGCTATCGTTTTGGGGTTATGCTTTAGAGACAGCCGCATTCACGTTAAATAGGGCACCATCAAAATCCGTTGAGACGACGCCTTATGAACTGTGGTTTGGCAAGCAACCAAAGTTGTCGTTTCTTAAAGTTTGGGGCTGCGATGCTTATGTGAAGAAACTTCAACCAGATAAGCTCGAACCCAAATCGGAGAAATGTGTCTTCATAGGATACCCAAAAGAGACTATTGGGTACACCTTCTATCACAGATCTGAGGGCAAGATTTTCGTTACTAAAATCGGATCCTTTCTAGAGAAGGAGTTTCTCTCGAAAGAAGTGAGTGGGAGGAAAGTAGAACTTGATGAGATAACTGTATCTACTCCCTTATTGTAAAGTAGTTCATCACAAGAACCGGTTCCTGTGACAACTACACCAATTAGTGAGGAAGCTAATGATATTGATCATGAAACTTCAGATCAAGTTTCTACTGAACCTCGTAGGTCTACCAGAATAAGATCTGCACCAGAGTGGTACGGTAATCCAATTCTGAAAGTCATGTTGCTTGACCATGATGAACCTACGAACTATGAGGAAGCGATGATGAGCCCAGATTCTGCAAAATGGCTAGAGGCCATCTGAGATGGGATCCATGTATGAAAACAAAGTATGGACTTTGGTTGACTTGCCCAATGATCGGCAAGCAATTGAGAATAAATGGATCTTTAAGAACAAGACCGACGCAGATGGTAATGTAACTGTCTATAAAGCTCGACTTGTTGCGAAAGGTTTTCGACAACTTCAAGGAGTTGACTACGATGAGACTTTCTCACCCGTAGCGATGCTTAAGTCTGTCCGAATCATGTTAGCTATTGCTGCATTTCATGATTATGAAATTTGGCAAATGGATGTCAAAACTGCATTCTTGAATGGATTTCTGAAAGAAGAGTTGTATATGATGCAGCCAGAAGGTTTTGTTGATTCAAAAGGTGCTAACAAAGTGTGCAAGCTCCAGCGTTCCATTTATGGACTGGTGCAAGCATCTCGGAGTTGGAATAAACGCTTTGATAGTGTGATCAAAGCATATGGTTTTATACAGACTTTTGGAGAAGCCTGTATTTACAAGAAAGTGAGTGGGAGCTCTGTAGCATTTCTGATATTATATGTAGATGACATATTATTAATTGGAAATGATATAGAATTTCTGGATAGCATAAAAGGATACTTGAATAAAAGTTTTTCAATGAAAGACCTCAGTGAAGCTGCTTACATATTGGGCATCAAGATCTATAGAGATAGATCAAGACGCTTAATAGGACTTTCACAAAGCACATACCTTGATAAAATTTTGAAAAAGTTCAAAATGGACCAGGCAAAGAAAGGGTTCTTGCCCGTACTACAAGGTGTGAAGTTGAGTCAAACTCAATGCCCGACCACAGCAGAAGATAGAGAGAAAATGAAAGATGTTCCCTATGCTTCAGCCATAGGCTCTATCATGTATGCAATGCTGTGTACCAGACCTGACGTATGCTTAGCAATAAGCTTGGCAGGAAGGTACCAAAGTAATCCAGGAGTGGATCACTGGACAACGGTCAAGAACATCCTGAAATACCTGAAAAGGACTAAGGATATGTTTCTCGTATATGGAGGTGACAAAGAGCTAGTCGTAAATGGTTACATCGATGCAAGCTTTGACACTGATCCGGACGATTCTAAATCGCAAACCGGATACGTGTTTTTATTAAACGGTGGAGCTGTAAGTTGGTGCAGTTCTAAACAAAGCGTCGTGGCGGGATCTACATGTGAAGCGGAGTACATAACTGCTTCAGAAGCAGCAAATGAAGGAGTCTGGATGAAGGAGTTCATTTCCGATCTAGGTGTCATACCTAGTGCATCGGGACCAATGAAAATCTTCTGTGACAATACTGGTGCAATTGCCTTGGCAAAGGAATCCAGATTTCACAAGAGGACCAAGCACATCAAGAGACGCTTCAATTCCATTCGGGACCAAGTCCAAGTGGGAGACATAGAGATTTGCAAGATACATACGGATCTGAATGTTGCAGACCCGTTGACTAAGCCACTCTCACGAGCAAAACATGATCAGCACCAAGACTCCATGGGTGTTAGAATCATTACTATGTAATCTAGATTATTGACTCTAGTGCAAGTGGGAGACTGAAGGAAATATGCCCTAGAGGCAATAATAAAGTTATTATTTATTTCCTCATATCATGATAAATGTTTATTATTCATGCTAGAATTGTATTAACTGGAAACATGATACATGTGTGAATACATAGACAAACATATAGTCACTAGTATGCCTCTACTTGACTAGCTCATTAATCAAAGATGGTTATGTTTCCTAATCATAGACATGTGTTGTCATTTGATTAATGGGATCACATCATTAGGAGAATGATGTGATTGACATGACCCATTCCGTTAGCCTAGCACTTGATCGTTTAGTATATTGCTATTGCTTTCTTCATGACTTATACATGTTCCTGTAACTATGAGAATTATGCAACTCCCGTTTACCGGAGGAACACTTTGGGTACTACCAAACGTCACAACGTAACTGGGTGATTATAAAGGAGTACTACAGGTGTCTCCGAAGGTACATGTTGAGTTGGCGTATTTCGAGATTAGGTTTTGTCACTCTGATTGTCGGAGAGGTATCTCTGGGCCCTCTCGGTAATGCACATCATTATAAGCCTTGCAAGCAATGTGACCAAATGAGTTGGTTACGGGATGATGCATTACGGAACGAGTAAAGAGACTTGCCGGTAACGAGATTGAACTAGGTATTGGATACCGACGATCAAATCTCGGGCAAGTAGCATACCGATGACAAAGGGAACAACGTATGTTGTTATGCGGTTTGACCGATAAAGATCTTCGTAGAATATGTAGGAACCAATATGGGCATCCAAGTTCCGCTATTGGTTATTGACCGAGAATAGTTCTAGGTCATGTCTACATAGTTCTCGAACCCGTAGGGTCCGCACGCTTAACGTTACGATGACAGTTTTATTATGAGTTTATATGTTTTGATGTACCAAAGTTTGTTCGGAGTCCCGGATGTGATCACGGACGTAACGAGGAGTCTCGAAATGGTCGAGACATAAAGATTGATATATTGGAAGCCTATATTTGGACATCGGAATCGTTCCGGGTGAAATCGGCATTTTACCGGAGTACCGGGAGGTTACCGGAACCCCCCCCCCCGGGGGGGGGGGGTTATTGGGCCTACATGGGCCTCGAGGGAGAAGAGGGAAGGAGGCAGGAGGGGGCCGCGCGCCCCTCCCCTTCCTAGTCCTTCCCCTCTTCCTCCTCTTTCCCCCCTTCTCCTATTCCAACTAGGAAAGAAGGGAGTCCTACTCCCGGTGGGAGTAGGACTCCCCCCTTGGCGCGCCCTCCTTGGCCGGCCGCCTCCTCCCCCCTGGCTCCTTTATATACGGGGGCAGGGGGCACCCCATAGACACACAAGTTGATCTACGGATCGTTCCTTAGCCGTGTGCGGTGCCCCCTTCCACCATATTCCACCTCGGTCATATTGTCGCGGAGTTTAGGCGAAGCCCTGCGTCGGTAGAGCATCATCATCGTCACCACGCCGTCATGCTGACGGAACTCATCCCCGAAGCTTTGCTGGATCGGAGCCCGGGGATCGTCATCGAGCTGAACGTGTGCTGAACTCGGAGGTGCCGTACGTTCGGTACTTGGATCGGTCGGATCGTGAAGACGTACGACTACATCAACCGCGTTGTCATAACGCTTCCGCTTACGGTCTACGAGGGTACGTGGACAACACTCTCCCCTCTCGTTGCTATGCCAATCACCATGATTTTGCGTGTACGTAGGATTTTTTTTTTAAATTACTACGTTCCCCAACAGGTCGCCACCCTGGGGCAAGCGCAGCTTCACTCGAACCTTACTCTGATACCAATTGTTGGAAATTCGCCTCCAGGTCAATCACATCAAATCACACGAACACACACGCACGAAAAACTGATAGCCTAGGGCCCGTATCATGCCCTTTGTTTTCCTCTTTATTTCTATTTTCTGATTTTCTCTGTGTTACAAAACGCAAGGCCAGGGCTGTGTATATATACACAAGACCATGACCAACCAGACAACCTGACCCTATACTTACCTGTATGACCCCTAGTCCTACACGGACACAACCAAAACTAACCTAGCATACCTATCTGAACTAGGACTAGTAGTCGTACATGACACCTAAATCAACTTTGCTTTCCTAATCTAATTACCGGCAACGCTGATCACACTACTAGTCATAACTGGACATAACTAGCACACTTCTAGCCAAATTCAAACTTGTTTGGATTAACCTAACAGTAGAGAACCAGGAAACTTGTGTTGTTTGGTATAAGGATCAGAGGATGCTACGCGTGCGGGGAGCCCACATGACGCGTGTCGCACATTGGAGGCGGATGACTCGGGGCTGTTTGCATCCGGATGGAGCCAAGGAGTTTACATGTAAAAAGCACTTGTTGATAATGTAAATGACACAACACTCGTTTTTACATCTCCCAGTTTACATCATGTACTGCAAATGCTCTTAGAAGTTAGTGTAGAGAATGATTTGGCGCCGGAGGAAGGCGGCGCGGCGGAGAGAGGCGGCGCGGCGTGGGGAGGGAGGCGCGCGGTGGAGGTAGGGCGCGCAGGGAGGAGAGGTGGAGGCGGCGGCCCGTGGCGGCGGCTAGGGTTAGCGGAAGCTGGAAGATCGACTTGCGATAGATACCATGTAGAGAATGATTTGGTGCATCGATAATTGATTGATCGTGCACTAGGCACATATATATATAGGTACAAGGGGTGTGACCGATATTTTGTCTCCTAAGATATACGTACATACAAAGGGAGACAGATACTACATGTACTACATACAGGACCCAGACCTACGTATATGTACACATGTTCAACAGTTAGGTCTGCGTGTTAGCCAAGCACATTGTCAGCTGGACTGGCTGCCGTCATCCCTTTGTAGCGTGAGGTGTGTATTTCGACTCCACGCGCCCGCATTTATTTTTAGTGAAATTTTACATCGGACGCCTTTGAGTGGGCCGGCCCATTTGCGCGGCCTTCAGCGAAAGCTCAATTATTGGAAGCACGCGGGCGTCCAACAGGCTAAGCCCACATTCAGCCTCAGACTGGCTAAGCCGCCTAGCCCAGCGCAGCGACTTCTGGAGTCCTCCAAGCCAGCGCACGTGCTGTGCACCAAAAATGGCCGAGGAAGGCAGGCACATCGCCGCCGGTGACCCCATCCGGCCGCCGCGGCTGGAGGATGCGGGCCTGGAGGACTGCGCGCTCCCGCCGGAATCCATCGCCGAGGCTTTCTCCCTTGCGGCGTTGGCCGTCTCCTCCCGCCTCCCCCACCTCTCCCTCTCCGACGACGAGGACGAGGACGAGGGAGATGACCCCCTCGCGCCTCGTGGAGGCTGCGTGGAGGACGCGGGACCCACCCGAGGGGCCATTCCCAACGCCCTTGTTGGCGCAGGGGGCGGCAGCGAGGGCGGCGCCGACGAGGTCGTGGTCGTCGGCGGCGGTGGCGGAGGAGGCAGCGACGAGGTGGTAGTCGTCGGGCGCGGAGACGAGGAAGATAGGGTTGTTGTGGTCGGAGAAGAGCTGGGGCAGGAGAAGCGTTGCGGCAAGGGAACCAGAGAAGGAGAGCGCCGGAAGGAGGAGGAGGAGGAGGAGGAGACGGTGGAGAAGGCCATCTTGCTGGAAGATTTCGCGTGAGCTTTGTGAGCTTTTCCTTTAGCCTGATAAGATATTTCCCTAGTACTTTCTTGTTTGTTTGACTTGTAATGTAGTGAATCTCCCTATGAGCAAGGCAAGAGTGAATTTATCTCAGATGTAGTGTTTAATTTTAAGATCATTACTAATGTGGTGGTTGATTTTAAGATCAGATGACAGTATGTTAGTCTCTAGTGGCAAGCTAGTTAGCATCAATGGTATTCGATTTAGTGCACTGCTGATGATTGTTGTCGTTTTCCCGTTCGATTGTTCAAAGTTAGTGACAAGCTGCGAATGCACCTGACATTATTGGTTGTCGTAAGGGGAAATGATGCAAATGTGATTGTGTCTGATATATAATGTGTCTTAGTAGGGCTTGCAAACAGAGAAATGTTAGAAGAAACACCTGGATCTGACATGGCATCAAATCTTTCAACAGAGAAATGTTTGGTGCAGAAACCTTCCTCGATAAATTTATGGAGTGGGAAAATAATACAAGGCATCAATCGTAAAAATAAATAGAACAGAGCAGACTTTTTATTGATCATGAACATGATTTGTACTTTTTCAACTGGAACTGAAGTTGGATTACTGATAAACTAACACCATTGCAGTACACAGTGCCACTCTCGTGAGGGAATTTAGTGAAAGCTTTTCTGTAAAATAATTGGATGTGCTAAGGTCACTAGCAGGTTAGACTTTTTTTTGGTGTGTGGAAATAGCAGTTTAGACTGGTTAGTGTGCTGATAGCCCAGCCTAGCAGACAATTGTCGTGTCAAAGTGAATGGAAGCATTGAAAGTATGTATGAGTACATACATATAGCTGAGTAACTAGTTAAATAGCTTGAATGATTTTTCATCGTATAACTATAACATGGTCGAAGATAGTCACTGAGTCATTTCATTTCATTGTTGTGCCTATATTTTTGCAGCCCTTCAGGTAGCTTCCATGCTTAATCGTCTTTCTACAACAAGATGAACTCAATGGTTCAAGTAATGATAAATGATTTCAGCTAAGTCATGAGTCATCTAACAATCTGCTTGACATAGATTTCTTTTTGCAACTAGCGCTTTTGATTGGCCAGTCACCCTTCCTGGTAGGGTTACTGCAAAAAGGATAGCCTGTTTCTCAAAAATCGATAGATAAATTTTGATTGGGTCAGAGATTCACAGAACTACCATTATTTGCAATTGTTAATATGTTTGAGATATAATCATATATCAGTTGTCCATCTAGTCCTGTTTATGAGGTTTATCAGCTCCGCATTTCCATGTGCCTCAGTGTTCCAACTTCCAAGTTAAGTCTTTGGCCTGATTACTGGCTACCAACTCTCATTAAATGGGAATGAGAGATCCATTTATATTTGGGGTGGTGCTTAACAAAAGATACCTATCTTTTCTTGCCATCTAGGACAGCTGCTAAGTTATTAATTTTGTAGCATCGACGCTTGTGAGCACTAGTGTTTAACAGGTATTTGGGTGTATAACTACCTGCTCTACTAATAGAAAATACAACTACTGAAACACCTATGCTTCTTACTTGGGTACATGATGATGTGGTTATACTGCCCCTCTGTAAGCACCCTGTAGAAGAATGTTTAATTGTGGATATCCTGATGGCTCCAATTTTTTTGTGTGTAGTATTAATTCATCTGGTCGTACAAAACACTGTATATTCTTCATACCATGCTTATAATGTGTTTCTTATCTTACTGATAAAGTAAAATTGGATAAGATCAAATCTGTTCTCACCTGAAATGGATGTATGTGGCTGTCACAGTCTCACAGAGCCACTCACTTTCCACATAGCAGCACTGCTGCTATGTGGATTGTGGATATGGATATTAGGTGCTTAACACGAGTTGATATGTGGATTGTGGATATGGGTAAGGTGCTTAAGATGAGCTAATTGGTTACTGGGGATTTTCTTGTTCCATGAACTGAAACTTTGAGAGCGCCATGCAAGGGGTGCTGGCCTGCTGGAACATTTCACACCTATTAGCCTCCAGTTTATCGACAACATATAATTAGACCATGTGAAGTGAAGCTTTTGCCTCATTGCACAGACCATCCCGTGGACAGTATCCACTGCAGTCACGGGGAGAACCGACGCCCCTAATTTGGATTTTGTTAGATGCTACTGTAGAAACCACCGAGACTACAAACAGAATCTCTACCTTGTTGGCAGGCTTACAAGCGCAAGAAGTTGCTCGTTGATCTTTCTTGCATCAGAAATGCCCAAAAACATTGCTCTCGCCTCTCAGGTGCTTATCAGAAGATAGTGGAGCTAGGACTGTGCAGAGAAATGAGGCAGACATCAGTACATCACTGTAGCTGCTTTGATCAATCTCTGCACCATGTCCACCGCAGGCCTAGCCTGGAGCATCATTCACAGGGATCACGGGTGGTACTGCCTACTAATGAGGCCAAGAAGCCCAGCTTAAGTTGTGCCGGTGTGTAGGCTGCATTATTGTCCTTGCTTTCCAGGTGTTCAACTGCAATCAGTTTTGGCTGATGCTCCTGCTACAGGGTGAGGTACATACC
Source organism: Triticum dicoccoides (assembly GCF_002162155.2). Lineage (NCBI taxonomy): Eukaryota > Viridiplantae > Streptophyta > Magnoliopsida > Poales > Poaceae > Triticum > Triticum dicoccoides. Next base: position 351,521,985 of record NC_041389.1, read on the forward strand.
GGCCTATGTGCTGCCCGTACCTGTTGGATTCCTCTCTGTTATGCACACAAGACATTTTCATCGCCATTAGGGATTTGAATCTCTGCTTCTCAAGATTTTACTGTGTTTATTTACATGCACTGGAGTGAGTATGGTCTGTTCATGGCCAGTGTGGATAACATTGTCACTCACGGGTGGTGGAGAACCGGAGAAGGAAATGCAGTGTCTTGCCATCCTGCAACAGTTGCGACTTTGTAGACATCCTTGTCATGAAGGTTTGTCTGATGTGGGGTGGTCTTGTCATCTCAATCTGCAAGGACATGTGAACAAAGATAATAGACAGGTCGAAAATCTGGTAGGGAAATGTTGCACAGTTTGCGGTGCAAAATTTTGGTACGCATCTCCTGAAGCTTTTCCTTGCAGGCATGTTTTTCGTGCTCCATTCTTGACGGTGAGTCGGTGACAGGGAGGGAGCAGACATCTCCACGACACTCGAGAGCCTGCAGAGAGAATGCAATGCCATGGCCAGCACAAAAGGCAGGCGATGAAGAAAAAGTATATAATAAATATTCTTTAGTGCCATGGGCAACAGCATGCTTATGAATGATTCTGCATCCTGGAAAGATGATCTCTACACTGCATGTGATAATTATGCCAGTGTATGGTGGTGATAAGGTAACCCTACAACTACAAGGAGCGCTCCCAAAATTGGATCCAGTCCACCACCAGGCTTGATCAAAGTACTAGGGGTTGGGGTGCCACCTCGTGGCGCCTCCTGAAACGAAGCTGGGGCCGTGCCAGGTTGGCAGCCGCCCATTCCAGTTAGTTTTTTGTAATCTTGGTAACACATGAAAATGGCATGTTACAAGAAGTTGCACTATAAATTTTGGAAGAGTCAAATAAATGAGACTCAAATACAATGAGATTGCATCTCCAACATGGATCAGCAAATGGATACCAACATGTTCGTTGACATCTGAATGCAATTTACCAAAGAAAAAACAGGACACCAATCATAATAAACAACTGAAAACCAAAGAAAAGACAGGACACCGATCAAGGTCGATGACCCCCGCGCCGGAGCCGCCGGCTTTCGCGTTGTTGGTGGCCAAACGTGTGACTTTTTGTATCGTCATCGTGCTACTTAGGTGCCTTGTCATCGTCAGCCTCAAACTCCTTGAACAGTCACTCCCACCGCGCCGAGATAAGTCGGCCACTGCATGTGACTAAGATGGTGTAAGGATGGAGGCGGCGCTTGGAGCAAGTCCGCCGCAGCCCTTCATGGATGTAAGGGGAAACTGATTGACCTTCCAGCTCGTCGCTTGCCAACTAAAAGGGACTTGTTGATTTGTTGTACAAGCAACTCAAACAAACTTCCATAGAGGGATTTAGCAAGAGTGAAGTTAAAATCCATCCCATGCAAATATAAAAAAGATAGATGATAAATCAAAGGAAAATGCAACAGGAAAATTCAACATCTGTTATCATGTAAGCAAACTTCAAACACAATAGGCTGATGCAATTGTGTGAACTGAAGGTTGGTGTGTATCTAAAAAGTGTCAAAGTCACTATGCTAACTACCATAACTATGAGGTCATGGCAACAGAGAATTAATAAATATTTATTTGTTTTTTCCCAATTGTAAATTGACAACTACTTACTCTTGAACATCAGAATTATATATAAAGTAATAAATATTAATTATTAATATACTTATGCTCCAATAAATTTAAATTATCCAGATTACTATATACTAGCAAACATGCCGTGCGTTGCAACGGGGAAATATAAAATCACACACACATATAGCCTAACTCATGTCCCCATGCAATTCTTCCTTTCCACCCCCGCGACCAGTAGTCGAGCAGTGCATATGATGACAATGCGCGTAGAAAGATCGGAGGCGGCGGTGTGTGTGCTTCGCCTGGTCTTGAGTCCCTCCCCGCATATGTTTCATACATCATCCCTTCACCTAGTCCATACATCATTCGTCGTACTCCCGCTTGCTTTTTATTGTGAACTTGTTTCATGGAGGGATGGCAGTCCTCCACGTTTCCCGGCATGCTTGCTTTTTATTGTGAACTTGTTTCATGGAGGGATGGCAGTCCTCCACGTTTCCCGGCATGCCTCCTTTCACCACGCACGCTTGCAACAAATATATATTGAATAAAAGCATATTGCATTAACCAGAGCCAGTCGAGTAGTGCCGCAATGAGTATTTGGTGTCCCCGCCTATCTATTTGAACCACAGATTCACATCAGAATCATAATATTACGGGGTGACCAGACACAAAAGATAAATAAAACCGCGCAAGAAATATTCTATCTATATATACAGCCCAATGCTAGCTAGTAGTTCAAGCACTTGTCACCTGTATCTACACATTTTGATGCATTCACTTGATTAATTGTTTGTTTGTTCTTGGGCATATGTTCATGGCGGATGGCTGAGCCTGATCGTCTTCACGACCATCGCCATCATCTGCCTCTACACCGGGCTTCTAGAACCTTGTTGCTGCTTTGTTTGCTTCTTCACATGATGCAATATATTTGTCCTGCTAGCCTTCCCACGGTGGCTATATATACACTAAGAGAGAACAATCAAACTTGGCAGTTTTCAGCTTTCCAGTGACATGAATAGCAGCAGCGATGCATAGGACCTCTCCAGCCTGAAGATTTTCACAGGAAAATAATTTGATTATGAACAGATTATAGAAGGCAAAAACTGGTCTATTACAAAAGTAGAAAATGTTAGCACAACACTGAAATTTGAAAGTGCTTAACGTAAGTAAAATTTTGTAACATAACATAGAAATTTTCAATCACTTAGTCTGTAGGTAAAAAATTGTCCAGATCATATATAATCATATATGAAGTTACACAATACCTTGTGACGACGCCTGAATGTTAGTTGTGCAGTGCCAGCGGCCCTTCCAGCCCCCTTTTCTCAAATTGCCGGCAAACATGCACATATAAGTAAGAAATTTGCAATAGAACTTACAATTGATAATTTATAAAAAAAAAACCTTTGAACAAACAACAATATTTTAGAAACCTTGATCCCCTTGGGTGGTGGATTATTCCCAAATTAAACACTATATCCTACGAAGAACAGCGGAAGACATAGAAGCAATTGTGCACTTTAGGGGCTAGCACTGGAAGTTTACGATGACGGAGATGTCATCTTTGCTCGTCCTATTCATAGGCTGAAGCTCTGCTAGCAGCGGATGTTTACGACGACGCAGGATATGCCGTCTTTGCTCCTCATGTTCACCAGCTGATCCGCCAGATGCTTCACAACTGCCTGTGTGTCCCTGATGTCATTGCTCTAACTGTAAAGATTGATAGTCCACCTCTAGCAAGATATTTTCAGTCCTTTTCAAAGGAACCAAACCAATTGCAGTTGATTGTTTATATAAATACATACCCATGATTATTAAGATGACATGTACACAGTATTTTGTCTATCCAACAAGCAAATTTCCACGACAAGCAAGCAAGGCAAACACCAAATAGTGCATGAATCATATCAGGAGAGGAGAGGGACCAAACAACAGTGTCACTTACCTTTTATCTGCCGGTAACCATATCAGTCATCATTGTCACCTCCCGTTGACTCGCCCACCACAGTCGATCAGTGTCGTCTTGCACTGCACTGTCATATTCATGCCAGTACTCTAATAAAGAGAATTTTCAACATGCAAGAATGTGCTTCTGCAGCTAACATGCATGTACAGAAGGCCCTGTATAGTATATGTGATCACATTTATTCCTCTCTAATGTCCATAATTGCCATCTTCTCCTGATGTTTTTAACACTCTTAGGTTCTGATACGAACATGCTACTATACTTGTGTAAGTGGTACTGTATTAGAATGATAAAATAGACTGCTCTTGGTTGTTGTGTCACACACTGGAATCGATTACAATATAACCCACATGTGCAGGCCATCATTCATTTACTAATTTTGTACTTATGATCCCCCATGCTTTAATAAACATGTAATTCTTCTTTTTTATCTTGATCCAGATTATTTCATGATGTCACTTAATTCATAGTACAGATTTTCTCTTAACATGGGATAAGAATAGAGACTAACCCTGAAACAAATTGATGCTTAACTTGACTGATCCTATTTTATGAACCAAAAAATCAAGTTAACAGTAGAAGTCACTCATAGATTATTTGACTAAGATCTATTCATGGTATCCTCTAGTCCAAGATTGTAGCTGATGTTGATGGCATCGAAAATAATCAACACATTAGTACCATCCTAAACGACTTGATTGTTGCAGCCGAACTCTAAATACAATTAGTACCTGCATCTAGCACCTCCGGTTCCCTTGCTCCCATACATGTCGTGGATCCACCAATTGGATAACTCTCTATTGTACTGTATTGACACAAAATAATGAACATTCGATTAGCTTGAATCAAAATTCTGCAACCATTTCTACTTACAAGAGTGTCAAAAGGGATATTCATTGCACGATAACATAAGAGTCCAATAATTGTTTTCACCTAACAGAAGACACCAGGGCCAGAATCTTGTGTCATTAATACAATCCTGATGGCGAGGGTGGCGAGGCGACGACAAGATCTGTCCCGATGACGATCATCCAAAAAATATCGACATAATCTACTAAATAAACTTCATTACCTAATGAACAAGCTCATGACCAAATGTAGTATTCAAAGACATTCTTTGATAACGAAAGTTGCAATCAATTAGGACCTGCAAGAACATATTGTAACCTAATTGCTGCTCAATATTCGTTGGCCTCGACTTTTTGCCATGCTCCATGACTCACATGATGATGCCCGATTTGATTCAACGTTTCTTTTGTTCAGTTATATTTTCTTGATCCTTGTTGTGTTTTCATCGATGTTTGATTCAACCTACTTATTTATATTACAACCTTAAGTGCTATGGCAGTATGGCTCATTAATTAGAGGGAAAAGTTTACAAACGCATCAATGTTGCTGAAGATGGGGATGTCTAGACTGTCAGGCTCTTGGGTAGAGAGGAGGGACAAAAGAAGCAACTTGTATAGTGGTTGTTGGTTCAGAACTTTTGCTGTCTAGGAACATGGCATCGTATTCAACAAAGTCCGGATGCAGACACCTATTACAATAAAAGGAGTGTGTTTACCAAGAAGCAAATTACATAGATTATCTCCCTTTCATCGAACGCCTTCTAGGTAACCAAAGACAGAATTTTTCGAGATCAAATAGATTGGGGACTTACCAACGAGCGGATATGAGTATGTGTCTAGTCATCCTGCTATTGACTAAGAGCAGAATCACATTTCTTAAGGAAGCTTTAGACATCTTCAGGTAACATATGTAGGAGACCAATAACCATCCAAATCGGCAGGTTCATCAAACTTATGTAAAGATTCCAAGCATCCGTAGTACAAGCTGCAACATCCATTCATTACAAATCCATTCTAGCTGAACATATGATGGAACCTGTAACAACCAAATCATGAAAATCAAAACAAATTACAGAAGTAGAGAGGGGGGAGAGGGGTGCGGTGGATTAGCATACCCGTAGCTGTCATTCACAGCACAAAGCAAAGCTGGCCGCTACCATGGGTGGTGTACAATCTCGTGGCCGCCGAAATCTGCAGCGCTAGGGCCATGGCTTGGCCGAGCCATCTCCCTCGCCAGAGGAAGCTGGTGGGAAGTCGGCAGCGCCATCTCCACATCACGAAGGTGCCGAGCATCTGTCAGCACCTCGATGCAACCCCCCCTCCTCTGCAACCACCATGACCGCCTGGGGGAACACGAAGATCTGAAGGTTTGGGGGAGAAGCTGTACTCAAGAGGGCGCGTTCGCCAGTGGTCGGTGCCGGAGGAGATGGGACGGGCCGATAGGGGCGAGGCGGCGGCGGCGGAAACCCTAGCCGCACAGCCCGGGGAAGAGAAAAAGAGGAACGGGAGGTTGCGTGCGATGCGATTTTTTTGGGAGAGATACGATAAGTGATGGGGCTCGAGGGGACTTCTCTTCTTATCTCTTTGTCCTGTTTGGAGCAAGCGGTGGGCCATGTTTTTTTCCTAGCCAATACAGTATTTTCTTTCAACCTCGACACAGTAAAACTAATAGGTGGATTGCGCGAGGAGGCTCCACTCGCGCGACCCTTATTGGGTTTAATAGCATGATAAAACTCTGCTGAGTTAATTCCCTTGTCTCTGTAGTTCCGCATGTGATGTAGTAAGGGTGATTTGACAGGAACTCACATGGTAGTACTTACTAGTTGATGTAATAGCATCAGGAGTCTTACAACTTGTCCTGAATGTGACGATTTGGTCCCAAACTTGCAAAAGCCAACTATTGAGTCCCACAACTTGCACCCAATGTGCAAATCTAGTCCTAGCCAATCGTAGCACGACAAGTGGTGCCTAGTCAGCACAACCGGTCAGCCCAGCACACTTTGCATTTAGCTCCCTGTACTTAGCAATTATTAACCCGCACTACACTGCACTTTTCACCTGAATTTATTGGGTCTCTCCCCCCTGTCTGTGACCGGCCGACAGGCCGTGCTGGCTGCGCTCGCGTGAGCCATGTCCTCGTCGCCGGACTTCACCGGTAGTGTGCCGCCGCCGCCTACCGCGCACCAAGTTCAGTCGTTCGCTGTCAACCCTCCGGATTATGGTTAGTCCTCTCTGCTCTATTCCTCCTCTCTGCTATGTTCCTCCTCTCTGTGCTCGCTCGATGTCAAACCTCTCGGTCGGTGTTCTCCTCCCCGTTGGATCGCCCAGTTCTGAGTTCGTTTCAGCCCCATTGGTTGGTAGTTTGTGGTTGTAGTGCTTCCCGCGACGTCATACTGGTTATTGGGTAGTCGATTGTAGCCTAGGGTTTTGGGTGAAGTTGGGGATTTAGGCAAGAACCTAGGGTTCTTGTTTAGAATCTTTTTCGGCCAGACTTTAGGTTTATGGCTAGTATGTACATACTGTTTTGCAAATACATGTGCCAATTTGGCCTAGGATTTGTGCTTAGGGGCAGCATTTGCACTGTAAAAAATGTAAACTTTGTCTGGCCAATGTAGGCCAGTGTTTGAGGTAAGTAGTTTAGTGTTTGTGCTTAGGGGGCAGCATTAGTACTTAGTTTGTACATTAGCCATGCTAAATCATCAGTTTGTTACTGCTTTTGTTGAGTTAATTTGCAAGCTTTAGTTAACTGAATTTATTCTGTTAACTGAATTCAGTTGCAAGTTACAGTTAACTGAAAAAGTTCAATTAACTCAGTGCTCTTACAGTTAACTGTATTTATTCAGTTAAATGTATTTATTCAGTTATTTTTATTGATGATTGTGCTTACATTCTGCATTATGTTGTTGTAGTTTGTGATTCAGCAATGGGACTCAGTGTGGACACCCCTTTCTTCACATTAGAACTGGAGCATGGTGGGATGTTCTGTGGACCAATAAATAACATGGAGTACTATAATCCTTGAGTGGAGGTGCTTGACTATGTTGATACTGGCACATTCTCATATGCAGTTATTGAAGAGCACCTACTTTGGTTGGGATATTCTGTTAATGAGCACATCATTTATTGGTGCATGCCTGACAAAACAATTTCAGATGGTATGCTCAGAATCAGAGGTGATGAGGATGTGCAGCAAATGATAAGAGCCAGTGCTCAGCATAAGGTTCTTTCAATCATGGTTGATCATGCAGATTTCATCAGTAATTTCAGGCAAGATTTGATATGTATAGTGGGAGCAGTAGAGAATCATGTCAGAGTGGTAAACTCAAATGTTGTTGCAGCCAGTGCAGCTAGTTCTCACAGCATCATTTCAGTCAATGCTGAAGATCCAATTTCAGAGTTTGCAACACAGGAGACAGAAGCAGACAATTTGTTGGTTAATGTTGCAGAAGAAGAGCTTTTGCTGACTGATTTTGCACAAAGAGAGCACTTGCTGATTGATGCTGCACAAGGAGAGCAATTGCTGAATGATGTTGCACAAGGAGAGCATGTTGCAGTAGCAGATGAGTTGTTGACTGATTTTGCCGAAGAAGATCACTTGGTGACTGATGTTGCAGAAGATGTAGTGCTTTCAGATTCAGATTTTAGTGACAATGATTATGACATAGATGATGGAGATGATGATCTTTATGAAGAGAACATTAACTTTGATGTTGATGAAGTTGAGCAAGAGGAGGAAGAGGTGGAACCTGAGTATGAACTTGATGATGAAGATTTGAATCTGTCAAGAGAAGAAGAAGAGCAACTGATGTACAAGTTCAAAGCTTTCAATTCCAAGGTGGACATGAAAAACCTTGTATTTAAAGTAGGGATGGTCTTTGCTGATGTAGTTGAGCCGAGGAAAGCTATTACTTCATATTCAATAAAGAACAGAGTGCAAATCAAAAAGTTGAAAAATAACACGATCAGATTTCATGCAGTTCGTCAGAGTGATTGTCCATGGCTGCTTAAGGCTGGCAATGACAACAGGACAGGAGGATTTGTCATTAAGGCCTACTATGGTGATCATATGTGTCAGAAGAAGTGGAGGCTGAAGGACATGACAGCTAAATTCCTTTGCAACTATTTCATAAAAGAATTCAGAGATGACCAGAAGATGTCATTTAGAACATTTTCAAGGAAAATAACAAAGGAGTTTAATTGCACCCCTAATAGATGGAAGTTAGCTAGGGCTAGGACAACAGCAGTGAAGGAGATCCATGGTGATGAAGAAGAGCAATTCAGTAGACTATGGGATTATGGACATGAATTAAGACAGAAGAACCCTAACTCAACTTTTTTGCTGACAACTGGACTGGTCAGAGATACAAAATTTCCAATGGGCAGAAAATGTTTGAAAACACTGTATTGGTCACATGATGCCTGTAAGAGAGGATGGCTTAAGAGTTGCAGGCCTATTATCTTCATAGATGGTTGTCATATGAAAACTAGGTTTAAAGGTGTGCTCCTTAGTGCAGTTGGCATTGATCCTAATGACTGCATTTACCCCATTGCTATGGGCTGGGTGGAAGTAGAATGCACAAGTTCTTGGGAGTGGTTTCTCACAACTTTGAAAGATGATCTGAACATCACCAACAGTGCTCCTTTCACACTTATGAGTGACAAGCAGAAAGGTCTGATAAATGTTGTCCACAAAGTTTGGCCAGATGCAGAGCACAGGTTTTGTGTGAGGCATATTTACCAAAATTTCAATGAGAAGCACAAAGGAGAGCTTCATGAAGCAAGACCTGTGGGCCATTGCCAGATCACCAAACAAGTTGAAGTGGAGAGAGAACTGTGAAAAAATGGATGGTCACAGCTCAGCTGCTTTCCACTGGACTGAAAGACTTGAGTGGAAAACTTGGTGCAAGCATTCTTCAGTGAATTTCCAAAATGTGACATCCTCCTGAACAATAACTCTGAAGTTTTTAACAGTTATATCCTTGAGGGTAGAGAAATGCCAGTGCTAAGCATGCTTGAGTACATTTTTTACAAGATAATGCACAGGATGGTGAGTAAGCAAAGAGAAGCTATAGAAAAGTGGGTAGGGCAGAGAATATGCCCAAAGATCAAGAAGAAATTGGATAAGAACACTGAATTTGCTGCTAACTGCCATGTATCTGAAGCTGGCCAACAGATGTTCAGAGTTCAGTCAGGTAACAATAGCTACACAGTTGATCTTGGTTTGTACACATGTGATTGCAGGAGATGGCAGTTGACTGGAGTACCATGTGGGTATTCAATAGCTTGTTGCAGGGAGGAGAAGATTGACCCAGATACATTGGTACATGAGTGCTACACTGTCAGGACATATCTGAAAGCATATGTATACACTCTTGTCCCTTTAGGAGACCCAAATGTGTGGGAGGTACAGAATGCTTACAAGGTGTATCCACATGTGTTTACAAAACAGTTGGGAAGGCCCAAGAAAAACAGGAAGAAGACTCCTGAGGAGAAGCTGAAGAATGGTGTTAGGGTTTTGAACGAGAAAGGTGTTACAATGCACTGCTCAATTTGTGGTAGAGCTGATCACAACAGGAAGGGGCATTACAGATGGCAGGAAGCTCTCATTGAAGAAGGTGTAGAGCTAGTTGATGAAAACTATGATGACCCCACATTTCTCCAGGTTACTGAATTTACTGCATTTTACTGTAGTGCTATGAATTTACTGAAATCACTGTAGTGCTCTAAATTTACTGTAGTTCTCTGAATTTTGCTGTACATGACTCAATTGCTCAATGTTTTTGTGCAGACCATATTCCCTAGTCAGGTTAATCCTATACTGGATCCAATGCAGTCACCAACCAGTATGGTCTACAACATGAGTCAAAGAGAACTTTTAAGAAGAGCTCCAAATAGAGTTCATGGACCACTACCAGAGCAGTCTTCATTTGTTCTTGTTGCAGGTGCTGCAATACCTCAGCCAAGAGTCACTACAGAAATGAATGCAGGTAGGCAAACAAGGGCAAGAACAGTACTTGAGAGAGGAGAAGGCTCTTAAGCTTCTGATAGGGGAAGGGGGAGGAAAAGACAAAGGAATCCAGATGCAGGCAGAGGAAGAGGAGCAACAGCAGCTTCACGCAGAGGAACAGGAGCAACAGCAGCTTCACGCAGAGGAATAGGAGCAACAACAGCTTCAGGTAGAGGAAGAGGGGCAGCAGCAGCTTCAGGCAGAGGGAGAGGGGGAAATGCAACTGCAGGTGGAGGAAGGGGGTCAAATATAGCTGCTGGTGGAGGGAGAGGAGCAACTCATGTTGCAGGAAGAGGGACAGGAAATGCACATGCTTGAAGAGGAAGAGGAGGAACAACAGGGGGAGAGGAGGTATGCCAGGTGATAGGGCATACTGGCTACTGTTTGGAGAGGAGAGGAGAGGAGAGTGGAAATTCCAGACCTGAATGATCCTCCTGAATAATTTGTGGCTCCTGATCCCTGAGTTGGTGGGACATTACAGTTTCATCTTTTTGAAGAGGCCTAAAGTGATGTAAGACAATGACTGGCCTAACAGTGGCTTAAATTGCCACTTTTTAATGGCAAAACATTTGCTTAATTTACCACTTTTCGATGGCAAATATTGGCATTAATTGCCTTTTTTGTAACTAAATATGATGCAAAACTAGGGGATAACTCAAAGTTGGATGGCAAATGAATGTTGGAAGATATCTGAGTGTTGCTGAATTTTGTTGTGTCAACTGAATTTTGCTGCTTTGAACTGAAAAAAGGCTTTAAAAAAAGTTTTGTAGTGAATACTGTTGTTGTTAACTGAATACTGATCTGTTTTGGAGTGAATACTGCTATTGTTAATTAAAAACAATTTTACAAAAAAAATGTTTGTCCTGGGTATCGAACCCAATACCTTTTGTTTGATAACTTAAGCTCCTTGCCAATGCGCTAGTACTAGTGATCTTGGTAGATACTCATTGCCACTGTTGTTATACCAAGATAAACTGTACGTGCTAATCAGAGCGGTGCCGTTCACTCTTCCACTCCTATTAAGAGGCCACCACCCACCACCCACCGCCCCCACTCACCACTTCCGTTTCACGACGCCTCGGGCTCTATGCTCCCCACCTCCCACTCCACCCCAAGAAAACCCTCGCCGGCCATCTCGACACCGCCGCCGATGCCATGGACAACCACCCTGCATGGCAGAGGATGGTCGACGAGCTGACAGGCGACGACGAGGTCGCGCACGCAGAGCTCCAGGAGATAGGCCGGTGGTTCCCCAGCGTCGACATGCTTACGAACCACGCGCGGGGCCTCATCAACGCGATGACCGATGACGAGAAGAGGCACGCTCTCGTGGACGGCCCAGGTACCCCTCCGGCCAACATCCTCTGTTTCGCAATGGCGGAGACGCGCTCCGACGATCCAAGGAAGCGTGTGCATTGGTGGATGTACAGGTCCGCCACCACGTCGCAGCTGGATCCGAAGCGCGTGTGGTAGGATGCAGCGCGTCCACGACATGGTTCTGGCCCTGCCTGCGCCGGCGCCCCTCGTTCACATCAACGACGATGACGTCTCTCTGTCGTCCGACTCAGAGTACTGCAAGGTGGACTCCAACAACGACTCGGGCTACAGAGGAGATTCGGACTCCTCTGACTCGTATGCCTCGTCTGACACAGTCGAGGTGTCGGTCGTTGTCCTGTCAGACAATGAAGAAGAGGCGGAGGAGGACGAGATCCAAATGGTCGCGCCAGTCCACAATGCCAGGGAGGGCGACAGAGACCTCCCGATTGATGTGGAGGTGCTCCCAGATGTGCCTGACATCGTCAAGCAGGAGCTGGTGGAGGAGGAGCCCAAGCAGGACGCGACGGCAGAGCCGGCAAGGATCGGCAACAAGAGATCTTCTGCAGTGTAGGTGCACCGCTCCGAGCGTCTTGAGCGACTGAAGATGTGAAGAACGACTGAAGAAGGAGTGAAGAAGAAGTGAAGAAGAAGGAGTGAAGAAGAAGGTCAAGTAGTTAGGTATGCTCCTTATAAGTTCAGCATATAAGTTAGTGCTATTTTGCATTTAGTTAAGTTAGGTGTGCTGCTTACAAGTTCAGCACATAAGTTATTTGTAATCTGCTGTGGGAACTGATGCAAAGTTATGCTTGATCTGCTGTAATGTTTGCTGAACTTATGCTATGATGATCAAATGATGTTATGCTGCAATGCTGCTATGCTTGCTATTTTGTTCTGTTAATTTTGGTTACAATGCTGCTGCTGCTGTGTTTGCCATTCTGCTGCTGCTGTGTATGGCATGTTGCTGTTGCTACTGTGTTTGCATTGCTGTTGTAGGTTTAACTCTAATTAGTTAACTGAAACAAATTCAGATAACTGCACTTATGTTAAGTTGTAATCTTAACTGACTTTGCAATTCACTGAATCTTCAGTGAACTGGATATTCAGATAACTGAATATTAAATTAGCTGAATCTTCAGTAACATAAACATGCAACTAACTGGATCTTAGGTTTATCTTAGGGTTATCTTAGGTTATCTTAGGGGTTATCTTCAGTAACATAAACAATGCACTGACACTATCTTCAGGTATGCAAATGTAATTAACTAAAAGTACTTAGTCTCAACTAGTTAAACACATCTTCAGTTTAACACATGTTAACTGAAACAAATACAGTTAACTCATCTTCAGTTAAACTCATGTTAACCGAAGCAAATTCAGTTAACTGAATCTTCAGTTACACTGTCAAAAATTCAACCAAGTTAACTGAATCTTCAGTTAACTGAAACTTCAAATTAAGACAAATTCAGAGCAGTCATACATAACTAAATCTTTAGTTAACTGAAACTTCAAATTAAGACAAATTCAGAGCAGTCATACATATAGGAAATAAGTTAACTTAGAGCAGTCATACATATTCAGTGCCATGGAAATAAGTTAACTTAGAGCAGTCATACATATTCAGTTCCATGGAAATTAACCAAGTTCACTACAGGAATAAAACTAATTAAAAGAACCATCTTAAGGCAGCATTACACCAGCAATGAATTACTCAAATTCATCTAAGATCTCCTTCAACCTCCTTATCTTGCTCTTGTTCTCCTCCTTGTGCCTGAATAAATCACCAATCATGTACTCAAGTTTCTTCTTCTCCTTCTTCAGGTCATCCCTCTGTGACACAACTTTGTCCAACTCTTCCTTCATGTTGTCCATCTGTTCCTTCATGCTGTCCATCTGTTGCTTCATCTCATCCCTCTCTTTCTCTGCCTTAGCCCTCACAACCTGATGAATGGTAGTGCTAGATTTATCAGACAGCTTCTTCTTCTCAAGCTCTTGCTTCAGGTCAGAAACAACAAGTCTTGCATTACCCAATTCAGTAATTGCCTTCTCCTTGTCAGCCACCATCTTAGCAAAATCTAGTTTAAAAAACCTCAGATCCTTTTCCATCTTTTCCTTCTCTTTCACAACCCTAAAATTCTCTTCATCATTAACTACATTTTCCCTGAGCCTTAGCTTGTTCTCATCTTGATACATGCCCCAAACCCTGGCTAAACTCATCTTCAGAGTGGTAGGCCATTCAGGGTTAATCCACTCCACAAAGTTGCATTTAGGTATTTCCTACAAAATAAGAAAGAAAACATTTTTAGATAAATGACAAAGCTTGTACCACTATTGATCTATTATTACAACACTATCTCAATTCTTAGCATAACCAAAACTTCTGCAAGTGAAAATTTCAGTTGACTAAATACTGTTTTCTTCAGTGAACTAATTTCCCTCAATAAACTATATTGATGCGCTAATCCACAGTTAAATGCCACACTATAAGATTATGCACATGACAGTAAGATGACACATTACAAATTTGTTGGCCTTAACTATAGATCTACTAACCTTTTGTGCACAAGCAAGATACCTCCTTCCACTGTCAACTAATTCAAAGGAAACAAACTTCTCACAGACACACTGGTGTTCACATCTAACTACAAGATCTAGAGCAAGGCATGTCCATTCAGAGCAGAAAATGGTGGCAGCAGCAAGAGCCTAGAAAATATTCTTGTCAGCAAAAATTCCCCAATGCTAACCCTAAATGCCAGTGAGTATGCATGTTATGTACTGGAGCTAACCTCACTTGTAACAGAGTACCCGTCGGACGAAGAGCTGGATCCTCACTCCAAGACACCATGGCGGCGAGCTTGACGGACGGCGGCGGCGAGCTGGACGGCGGCGACGAGCTGGAGAGCAGGGGATCGTCGAGAGCAGAGAAAGATGAATGGGTGGAGTGGAGTGGGCTGAGTAGAATATCCCAGGAATATACCCAGGCAGCTAAACTAAGGTGGTGTAGTGCGGGTTAATAATTGCTAAGTACAGGGGGCTAAATGCAAAGTGTGCTAGGCTGACGGGCTGTGCTGACTAGGCGCCACTTGTCGTGCTACAATTGGCTTGGACTAGATTTGCACATTGGGTGCAAGTTGTGGGACTCAATAGTTGGCTTTTGCAAGTTTGGGACCAAATCATCACATCCAGGACAAGTTGTGGGACTCCTGGTGCTATTACCTCTTACTAGTTTGTGGGAGAGAAGCCTCGAATGGTAGATTTTTTTCCAGCTTTCTTCTTTATGGGAATGATTATAAATTCTAGTACGACTGCTATGCTTTGGCGCTTTGGGTAAATGGTGTTTCCATAAGTATGTTTGCTATTTTTCCAATCAAATCCTTCTTAGTGGTGCTGCAAATCTCGTGTGCATGCAAATATTGGCCCAGCATGGCAAGGGACCCCTCGTGTTAGTCCGGTGGTAGTAGGGTACTGCCTGCAAAATCGGAAGGAATAAGCACAAGCCGGTGACAGTGATGCTGCCATGTTGGAGTGAGTGATGGACAACAGCCTACAGAATTTGAAAAAAAATTTGCCGAGCACAACCACGTGGGAACGAACAAAGTTTTAGGTGGCCCCACTCCCACGGCGCCGGCCATCTCCACCGCGCGACCCCATCTTGTCCGGTGCATCCATTTGGGGTAGAACAGACGAATAGCGCGGCCCAACGCGTGGCCCCAAACAGACAAATGTCCGGAATCCGTCCGTTTTCGACCCATCCCCGCCCAAACTTGCGTCGAGTTTGGGGCGAAACGGACATCACACGGACGGGCTCGCCGCACGCCCTTGTCCTCCCGTGGCCCGCCTGTCGGGGACACAAGTAGTCCCATTCGATTCCAACACCTCCATTCCCTCCCCGCCCCGCCCCACCAATGGCGCCGCCGCTATTCTCCAGCCGCCTTCTCCATGCAGCCCCTGGCCGTCCATAGCTAACCATGCCTCGACATGGCCGCCACCACGCCCGCTCTTTCATCGTAGTTTACGCCGTCGATTGGAGGAGGTTTGGCCGTCACCGTCGTAGCCGGTGGCAGAGGGGATACGACCGCCGGCGACGTACCACGGCGGCCACGACAACTTCCGACGAGTGCTCCAGAGCGGGCAGTAGCCGTCCGCCAACCACACCTGCGTCGAGGGGATCACCCCGGCTACTTTGCCACCACGACCGCAAGGTGTTCGACACTTTGCTCACAAAGGTATGGACAGTGATGATGAGTTTTTCTTCCACCACTTCATTTGTTCATCGGATGATTCGTCGTCGGATGATGAAGATCTTGTGGTGGCTGCACTGGTGGTTCACGAACAAATTTAACGACAGCTTCCTCGGTATAGGGGGTCAGTCCCTGGCCGTGCTCCCAACCTGAACCGCAACAGGGAGAGAGGCCACGCCCTACTCTATGCCGATTACTTTGCGAACACCCCGCTCTTCAAGCCGGATAAATTTCGTCACCGTTTTCGTATGGCAAGGCATGTGTTCAATCGTATCCGAGAGGGTGTGGTTGCTCATGACCCATACTTCGAGTGCAAGACGGATGCCCTTGGGAAGCTTGGATTCTCCTCTTACTAGAAATGCACTGCAGCCATCCGCATGCTTGCATATGGAATTCCAGGCGATCTGATGGATGGGTATGTGCGTATGAGTGAGACAACATGTTTGATGTCAATGCACAAGTTCTACCAGGCTGTGATTGAGGTATTTGGTCCTGAGTACTTGAGGCAGCCAACTGCCGCTGATACAGAGAGATTGTTGGCAACCAACGCAGCTAGAGGCTTTCCAGGTATGCTTGGCAGCATAGATTATATGCACCGGGAGTGGAAGAACTGTCCATTTGCTTGGCAGGTCCAGTACAAGGGGCATGTCAAAGCTTGCACTGTCATATTAGAAGCGGTGGCTTCGCAAGATCTTTGGATATGGCATTCTTTCTTCGGCATGGCAGGTTCTCACAATGATATCAACGTGCTGCAGTGTTCTCTAGTCTTCGCAAGGCTTGCAGAAGGCCACTCCCCACCTGTCAACTTTGAGATCAACGACCACCAGTACAACAAGGGAAACTATCTAGCTGATGGTATATATCCTCAGTGGTCAACTTTTGTGAAGACAATCTCGAAGCCCCAAGGTGAGAAGAGAAAGAGATTTGCCCAAATGCAAGAGAGTGCTAGAAAGGATGTGGAACATGCTTTTGGTGTGCTTCAATCCCGATGGGGTATCGTTCGATCCCCTGCACTGTCATAGGATGAAAGGAAGCTTTGGGAGGTAATGACTGCTTGTGTGATCATGCACAACATGATCGTCGAGGACGAGTGTGATGACAGTATCTTTGACCAAGGATTTGATTTTCAAGGTGATAATGTTGAGCCCCTGCACCAAGAACCGACCACGTTTGATCAGTTTGTCCAGTTCCATCGTGAGCTGCGTGATTGGCACACTCATTTGGATCTTCAAAATGACTTGGTTGAGCACATGTGGGATCATATTGGCAACCAATAGATGTATTGGTTCATTTTATGTTCATTCAAGACAATTTCGATTTGGTTGTAAAACTATTTTTATTAGAGACAACTTCCTATTTTAATTTTCAAACAATTAATATTTGGACGTGCAAACTTGTTTTGATATGAAAATATAGGCCCTAGCGGACGGGATGGGGCAAACTGATGCGGCCGCGCGCTGGGCGCACGGCCACCGCATCCCAGGACAGGCCCGGACACGACCCCATCGTCCTACCCAAACTGACAAAATCCAGGCAAAACGGACGTCCGTTTGGGGTCGCGCGGTGGAGTTGGCCTTAGGCCATCTCCACCGCGCAACCCCATCTTGTCCGGGTGTGTCCGTTTGGGGTAGAACGGACAAATAGCGCGGCCCAACGCGCGGCCCCAAACTGACAAATGTCTGGAATCCGTCCGTTTTCGACCCATCCCCGGCCCAAACTCGCGCCGAGTTTGGAGTGGAACGGACATCGCGCGGACGGGCTTGCTGCACACCCTTGTCCCCCCGTGGCCCGCCTATCAGGGACGCAAGTAGTCCCATTCGATTCCAACACCTCCATCCTCCTCCCCCGCCCCGCCCCGCCGACGGCACCGCCGCTATTCTTGGGCCGCCTTCTCCATGCAGCCCCCGGTCGTCCATAGCCAACCACGCCTCGACATGGCCGCCACCACACTCGCGCTTTTGCCGTAGTTTAGGCTGTCGATCGAAGGAGGTTTGGACGTCACTGTCGTAGCTGGCGGCAGAGGGGATACGACCGCAGGCGATGTACCACGGCGGCCACGCCAGCTTCTGATGAGTGCTCCAGAGCGGCCAGTAGCCGGCCGCCGACCACACCTGCGTCGAGGTGATCACCCCGGCCACTTTGCCACCACGACCGCAAGGTGTTCGACACTTTGCCCACAAAGGTATGGACAGTGGTGATGAGTTTTTCTTCCACCACTTTATTTGTTCATCGGACGATTCATCGTCGGATGATGAAGATCTTGTGGTGGCTGCACTGGTGGTTCACGACCACATTCAACGGCAACTTCCTCGGTACAGGGGGTCAGTCCCTGTCCGTGCTCCCAACCTGAACTGCAACAGGGAGAGATGCCACGCCCTACTCTGTGCCGATTACTTTGCGAACACCCCGCTCTTCAAGCCGGATAAATTCCGTCATCGTTTTCGTATGGCAAGGCATGTGTTCAATCGTATCCGAGAGGGTGTAGTTGCTCATGACCCATACTCCGTGCAAGACGGATGCCCTTGGCAAGCTTGAATTCTCCTCTTACCAGAAATGCATTGCGGCCATCTGCATGCTTGCATATGGAATTCCAGGCGATCTGGTGGATGAGTATGTGCGTATGAGTGAGACAACATGTTTGATGTCAATGTACAAGTTCTGCCAGGCTATGATCGAGGTGTTTGGCCCTGAGTACTTGAGGCAGCCAACTGCCGCTGATACAGAGATATTGTTGGCGACCAGCGCAGCTAGAGGCTTTCTAGGCATGCTTGGTAGCATAGATTATATGCACTGGGAGTGGAAGAACTATCCATTTTCTTGGGAGGTCCAGTACAAGGGGCATGTCAAAGCTTGCACTATCATATTAGAAGCGGTGGCTTCACAAGATCTTTGGATATGGCATTCTTTCTTCGGCATGGCAGGTTCTCACAATGATATCAACGTGCTGTAGCGTTCTCCAGTCTTCGCAAGGCTTGCAGAAGGCCACTCCCCACCTGTCAACTTTGAGATCAACAACCACCAGTACAACAAGGGATACTATCTAGCTGATGGTATATATCCTCAGTGGTCAACTTTTGTGAAGACAATCTCGAAGCCCCAAGGTGAGAAGAGAAAGAGATTTGCCCAAATGCAAGAGAGTGTTAGAAAGGATGTGGAATGTGCTTTTGGTGTGCTTCAATCCCGATGGGGTATCGTTCGATACCCTGCATTGTCATGGGATGAAAGGAAGCTTTGGGAGGTGATGACTGCTTATGTGATCATGCACAACATGATCGTTGAGGACGAGCGCGATGACAGTATCTTCGACCAAGGATTTGATTTTTAAGGTGACAATGTTGAGCCCCTGCACCAAGAACCGACCACGTTTGATCAGTTTGTCCAGTTCCATCATGAGCTACGTGATTGGCACACTCATTTGGATCTTCAAAATGACTTGGTTGAGCACGTGTGGGATCATATTGGCAACCAATAGATGTATTGGTTCATTTTATGTTCATTCAAGAAAATTTCGATTTGGTTGTAAAACTATTTTTTATTAGAGACAACTTCCTATTTTAATTTTCAAACAATTAATATTTGGATGTGCAAACTTGTTTTGATATGAAAATATAGGCCCTAGCAGACGGGATGGGGCAAACTGATGCGGCCGCGCGCTGGGCGCATGGCCACCGCATCCCTGGACAGCCCGGACACGACCCCATCGCCCTACCCAAATGGACAGAATCCGGGCAAAACGGACGTCCGTTTGGGGTCGTGCCGTGGAGTTGGCCTTAGCCGTACAATCTTGTTCGTGTCTCCAGGAGTCGTCCAACTGACGATGAGCGGCGAGCGATGGCGCCATGCACATCCAACCGTCTAGGATGCAAGGTGAAGACTTTTACCAGTAGGGTGTGTGTAGGGCTAGAATTTTAACTCGAAATTCGCGAGTTAACGACTCGTCTCGAGTTGAGTCAATTTTAATCTGAGCTCATTCACATACCGAGTTTAAGGAGCCGAGCTAATGAGTTACCCCCTCTGTATTTAATGATCTAAACGCTCTTATATTTCTTTATGGAGGGAGTACTTGTTTAGCTCATTAAGCTCGTTAATTAGAGGAGGAGTGAGATAAGTACCAACATTTTTGTTGATTGTTGCCATTTATAGTGTATCAAGTGTTCTTGTAGTGTAAATTGTTGGTTGTTATGATTTGTGAAGAAAAATATGTGTCTACATATATACTTTGTAAATAAATCACATACATAATACATATATTTTGTTATTCACGTCTATAATTAGCTTAACGTGTTAACAATCTAGCTCACGAGTTATAAGAGTCGAGCTGAATTTAAATCTGAGCTCGTTATGTTAATGAGTCGAGTCGAGCTAACTCGTTCCATAAATATATCTTTTCATTGATAAAGAAGTTAGAATATGTTCAAAATGAGGTACATCATATGACACATACGCAACGCAAGGAGGCGTTGATGATCTACCTAGAACAACGAGACATGGGGTGCCCATCCCAAATTCCCAATACATCATGAGTCTTAATTCTCAGGCCAAATGTTCTTAATCCCAGTGGCGACGACGCGCACCCAAAGCCTCACGTCATCCTAGGTAGTCTGCACTAGGTGAGCAGCGAAGGGGCGCTGGCCGTTGAATATGTAGCCATTTTGGTGCTTCTCGTGCCACTAGGTTGTGAGCATGATGATGGAGGAGAGCCCATGACGATGCGAGATGGCAGCATGAGAGCAAGTGGAAGTCCACTAGTCCGGGAAGAGTTCCGACCGAAGGGTGTGAGCGTGGATTGACACCATGAAAAAATTCCGTGCCATACCTGCTGAGAGAAGGAGCAACCTACGAGAAGATAGTTAATGTCCTCAAGGACCTGATTACAGAGTAAGCAGAAATCATCATGGGGAAGCCCGTGATGGTGAAGCCAGTCTAACAATGGTCCTCCAAGGCCAGCCAAGAGAAGACCTTGACCGCAGTAGGGGAGGGGGGGTCTTCTAGGAGAGCCGCCAATGAGGGTCGGGGATAGATCCTTAATTAAAATTTGGCAATGATGGTGGCAGGTGCCACCCATTACACCAGACTTTGGTAGAAGTTGTGTGGGTGCATCCTTGTAGTGGTGTGCTTGTGTGCGTCTATGTTGTGCCCGTTCTTTTCTTCTTCTAAAAAGGCATCATCATGTTCCACAACCACAATCCGAAAAAAGTTTTCAACGTGTGATGGGTGGTATCATTGTATGGAATTCTATAACGACCATGTTATGGTTTCGTTGGGTGTTGAGACTTAGTATCACCCGATATTTTGATCATATGCACAATACTCCCACCGCCCCAATAGGTGGCCTATAAACTGAGTCAAAAAGCCAATGCTTTCTAAGTTTGTCGAAGCATGTATAAAAAATATGAAGATAAACAATATCAAATCAATATCAATGTATCCTCCATTCGATATATCTTCACAATTTACTTATATTTGATATTATGGTTGTTGATTTTTGATCTTCCATATATTTGATCAAACTTAGAAATAATTAACTTTTACCTGAGTGTATACGCCATCTATATGGGGATGGAGGGAGTATCAAGCATTTCAACCGCTCAGAATAGATGAGACACTTTGAGTGAAAATGAATTATGTATAGGAAACAACAAAGGGAAATCCATATGCCACAAACCAGGTTAAAAGCCAACTAATTCTCAGAGTGCACACCAATCTTTTTCCAAAGGAGTGGAAGCTCTATATTAATCAAGCACCGTCGTTATAGGAAAACCCCTGAAGGAAAAGAAAATTACAATCCCTCCATTGGTTAGTCATCCATAGTATCCATCCCGCACAAGAAGATGGCCTGCCGTTGTGCTGTTGATGAAGTTCCGCATCGCCGTCTCGACAAGAAACTAGTATCCATCCAGGTGGCCAAGACAACAATGATCTCTATCGAGAAGTTTTGGCGATGTCGACCCCTAAGGATCCGCAACTCCTGAAAGAAGACGACAATGGGTCGATCAATGATATTTACAGGGGAAACAAAATACCCCATGCCTTGGAGCCACCCGGGTTATTTTGGTTGCAGGCTATCTCCCAATCCGGTGATATTTACCAGGGGACTTCCTCGGTCAATATTGGTGATGGCTCTTTCCCCCTCCTGTTTTGGAAAGACATGTGGCAACCCTAGATTGGAGTTGATTCTTACCTAGAGTCTTTTTCTTCGCGATGAATGAAGATCTCTACATGCAAAAAACTGGGTATGATTGAACTACAACAAGGCTTGCAACTCCCTCTCTCCACCCAAGTGCATGAAGAAATCAGACATATTAAAACCCTAATGATTCTTCTTTAAAGATGGTATATTTAATCATGCATTCAGTTCATATGGAAGTCAAAATGAAAAATGAAGTTTAAAGTGTTTTCTTTACTCCTCCTTGTTGATTGACTCAACACTAGAAATATGCTTCATCGTCAACAATATAATATAGGAAATGATCATACATGCCCACTGTACTCCATTGCGGTTGATAAAATAGTGCAACACCTCTTCTTTCGCTGCTCCTTCAGTACTTATTTATGGGATGCCCTTCATATGACTTGGCCCCTAACCAATGATAGACTTCGTGCTATAAAGGAGGCCAGGGTTGGGTGTCTAGGCTAATGTATATGGAGATTTTCATCATGGTGTCGTGGAACATTAAGGAAGGAAAGGATAATCTCCTGTTCCAAGGGACCCTCCCCCCATAAATACACATTGAGATCCTAGAGGGATATGTTTAAGAATGACTTTGCTCTCCTTGCCCATATAACAGAACCTGGCCTAAAGCCTTTCTGTTTCTCTTGTAATTTCCTTCTCTTAGACTCCCCCACCCTCTCTAGTTTCCCTTTACAATCCTTACCCCTCTTTGGTTCAACCTCCACCGCTTCTTCAAGGGTGGGGGAGGGGACACGTACGACTTGTAAAATGAATGTAATTTTGGCGGCGACACATTAATACATGTGTGGATAAGAGCCTTTCTGCTTGTCTTCAGGTTAAAAAAATGCTCGGTCGGTCACACCTAAACATCCACCCGAGTCAACAGAATAGCAAGACTGATGTTATTAATGGTGAAGCACCACACAACCAACGAAGATGCATCCATGTCCCGCTGCTTCCACATAAGGAAAGGCAATTTTTCTACCTGATCTCGTTGCTAGATCTGACAACACACACACTACCGGAGAAGAGACCTTATTGAGCACCACCGCCGCCACCACCAGAATGGACGAAGCGACGAACAACGAAGACCTACATGTCCACCCGATATCACCGCTAGAATCAAACAACACACGCACTGCTAAAGCCGGAGTATAAGCTAAAGGAAGGATTATTGAACACCGCCACCACCATCACCGAAAAGGCCAGAGCAAGAGACAAGCGAATACCTACACAATGTCCCACGAGAAGGTAACCACATCGATCCCACCAATAGATTGGGACCTCACCACACACCCCACCAATAGAGTCAGGCAACCGGTAGGAGGCGGCAGAGGAGGATGCAAGCGATCTACCAATAGAGGATGAGTGGCAACATGGAAACCCTAGATCGCCTACTAGAGACATTAAACTAGTACACTCACCACATATGGTTATGTTTCTAATGTTACTTATCAATCCAAGCCCGACACTGAACAAAATATTTTTCCTGATATCAGTCTTAAAAAATGGAGCCCTCCATCGGCCGGATGGATTAAACTCAATGTTGATGGCTCATACTCACATGAGGACCGGAGTGCAGGTTCAGGTATGGTGTTACGTGGCCATGATGGGGCCATCCTCTTCTCGACGTGTAGGTCCGTGTGGTCGTGGCCGGACCCCTTGCATCCGGAGCTCGCCGGTTGCATGGAAGGCCTAACCCTTGCTCACCAATGGACGGAGTTGCCGATCATCGTCGAGAGTGACAGTCTGCAAGCAGTATAGATGATCAATGCCCAAGGCCAAGATCGGTCTCAGTACGCTATGATAATTTTTGAGGTGAAGCGTCTCATGGGTCTAAGGGAGTGTCATGTTACTCATATCTCTAGAGAGCAGAATAATGTAAGTCACACGTCAGCAAACTTCGGGAGGACGGAGGATCGAACTATGGTATGGATCCGTTCTGATCCTGATTACATCCCTAGTCTGTGTAGGGATGAACTTGTGAAAGCACAAGTGCTCCTTGGGTGATTTTGGTAATTAATGTCAACATATCTCTTGTTGGACTAACGTTTTTATCTAGTATATTTCAGACAAGTTCAACAATGGCGTGGAAAGGACAAAAGGATGTGGAACCCCTTCAAAATGCTAAGGACACATATTGGCAAAAGCTCAAAGACTCTTCATTTATATTTTAGTGATCCAAGATCACATTGAGACCATAGGAAAGTCAATACTATTAAAATGGGATGAGGTGTTGCTTAATGGTATACTTGCTCAAGTGCTTAGTGATATTGCTCCAAAGCCCCCAACCACTTTCTCATTCCAAATATGTCAAAACCCCAACTCCAACTCGGCCCCACCAATTCTTTCTATCCGGTGCCACCGAGTTCATATGACATAGCCACTGCCAAAAACCCTAAAAGTCCGGTCACACCGATACGGATCTCGGTTCCACCAAGATGGCCTTGCCAATTCTTTGTTGCCTATTGCAATTATTTTGGTCTCACCAAAATAGCAATCGGTCTCAGCGAGTTGGCTTGACAATTTCTCTATTGCCTTATTGCTTCACTTCGTTCTCACCGAGTTGATGTTTGCCCTAAGCCCTAGCACATCAGTCCCACCGAGTTGTTCCAATCGGTCCCACCGTGATTCCTAACATTCACATTTTGAACTGAATCGGTCTCACCGAGTTCTTCTATTCGGTCTGACCGAGTTGGGTCAAATGAGTGTAACGGTTGGATTTTGTGTTATCCACTTAACCAGCCCACGACATGCGGTACTATCGCACCAGACAAGCGGTACTACCGCAAGGCGTTGTGGTACTACCGCACCAATGGCAGATACCAGAAGAAGCCCTTTTGCATTGACGCTACGAGCGGTAGAATCGCCGAAGCGGTACTATCATGCGCCCTTGGGGTACTACCGCAAGGCAGGGTTCGACTGGGCTGGGAAGGCACGGATGAATAATATTACATCCGTCACTACTTCCGCTGAGTTTAGATCAGTGCAAAAATCCGACACGGTACTACCGCATCCAGGGAGCGGTACTACCTCATAGGGTGCGGATGTAAAAAATTACATCCGCCCCTACTTCTGCGTGAGTAGCTGTGCTGGACTAGAAGTCACGGTACTACCGCGTCCTAGGAGCGGTACTACCGCAAGGTGGTGCAGTACTACCACATCCTCGGACGGTACTACCATGAGCCTCTACGGTACTACTGCTCCCTTGAGCAGTACTACCGAACGCCACAACACACTACCACTTGGAGTCGTTCATTTTGCAAAGACACGGATAACAGATCGGTGCTCCAAAGAGGCAAGGGAAAGGTGGTGCAAAGGAACAGACGTGTACGTGATGATTCCACCCTAACCTTTGCAAAGCGGACCCCCTCTTAATAGTACGGCTTTCCTACGATTCAAATCCACCAAAAGGAAACGTAGAGAAACGCCGTCTTCACTAGGCTCCGAGGGGCATCAAATCGTCTTGTGCCAAAACATGAGATATCTGAAATGCTCAATGCACACGATTAGTACACAAAAGCATTGTCATCAATCACCAAAACCACTTAGGGTGAAATATGCCCTTACAACGTGCCTACACTTCCAGCATACATTTTCTGAGAGAGAACCACCTACTTATGTGTTGAGATCCAGATATACCAATCCTACCACAAGAATCTTGATTTCTAGCCTTCCCCAAGTTGCTTTCCACTAAAATCATCTTTCCACCATATCCAAATATGTGTGAGAGAGTTGAGTGTTGGGGAGACTATCATTTGAAGCATAGGAGCAAGGAGTTCATCATCAACACAACATCTATTACCTTTTGGAGAGTGGTGTCTCCTATATTGGAGGTGTCGCTTGGGAGCCTCTGGCAAGATTGTGGAGTTGAACCAAGAAGTTTGTAAGGGCAAGGAGATCACCTACTTTGTGAAGATCTACCCGAGTGAGGCAAGTCCTTCATGGGCGATGGCCATGGTCGGATAGACAAGGTTGCTTCTTCATGGAGCCTTCGTGGGTGAGCCCTCCGTGGACTCGCGCAGCCGTTACCCTTCATGGGTTGAAGTCTCCATCAACGTGGACGTACGATGGCATCACCTATCGAAACCACGCCAAAAATCTCTGTGTCTTCATTACATTTGGACACTCCAATCCCATCCCTTTACATTCTTGCAAATAACATGTTTTACTCTTTTTGCTGCATATACTCTTGCCATGCTTACTTGAAATGTATTGTGAATGCTTAAACTTGTGCTAAACTCCACCTCAACTTGAAGAACTTAAAAATTGCCACTTTTACCTGTTGAGGGTCTAATCACCCCCCTCTAGACCCCTCTTCTCGATCCTTTCAACTTGTTTGCTCTTGAGTAATATACTCCTTTTACCCCCGCAAAGAAATAAGGATAGTAAAAGAGCTAATAATTCCGGAATACAACTATGTCTAACTAGATTTTTTTTCTTACGTCGTGGAGGGAGATTTTGTATTACTCAAGGTGGATCATCATCCTTGCAAATTCTCAAAACCGCATCTGCACCCCTTCCTAACCACACCACTATGCGAGAGGTACTGCGCCCCTAACCCGCCAAATGGTGACTAATTTTATTTTGTCCGCGGTTAATATGCGTAAACAAAATCTTCGTATCAGTTGAAATTAGCTCTTGGATATCTCAAATGGTGGCCATATGTCGTGATCTGTCTTGGGACATGTCTAAGGGCATCTCCAACGCCGATCCTCAAACCGTCTAAACCGCGCGGTCCGGACGTGTTATGCCATCCAAAGCGGGCTTGTATCGGGTCCACGGGGCGATTCAGATGTAGCTTTTTCCCCAAACCGGAGACAAATGTGGGGGGCTTTACAGGCGTGGACAACAGCCACTACCGCTTTTGACCACCCTGGCCCACCCAAACCCCATTCTCCCTCGCTCCACTACTAGGAAAACCTTATACACAGAATCTTAGCAGCTGCGCAGTTCAGGGGGAGGCGCTACTGCTAATTAGCAGCAGCGCAGGAAAAAATATGCGCTACTGCTACTAACTTAGCAGTAGCGCGGCTGGGCGAAGCCACGCTGTTACTAAAATCGACCGACAGTTCCCGCCAACCTAGGTTTAGTAGTAGAGCCATCTTTATAAGCGTGTTGCTGATAAATTCATAGTAATAGCACGCTTTTTCTGGGACGTGCTACTGCTAATTATCGCTATTTTTGAAATTGGCCACATGGCGGACCCACTTAGCAGTAGCACGTAAGGCATAAGCGCGCTGCTGCTACGTTAATAGCAGTAGCGTGGTTTATGAATAGCGCTACTGCTAAGTCGCAACATATACCACCTTTTTCCCTCCCCCTCATCCTTCCCCATCCTCTCTTTCTCACTTTCCCCTACCTCCCACGTCCTCTCTCCCTCACTTTGCTTCTTCCTCACTATTTCTCCCCCCATTACTCTCCTTCTTCTACCTACCTTTCTGTCTCTTTATTTCTCCTAGCTAACTTACACCACCTCCATTAATGCATCTCCTTTATCTTCTTCCTCTCCCTCCACTAGAGAAAGTCATCTCCTTCCCCAACTAGCTTGGTAGATCTACCCATTTAATGAAGTGACCTATGTACCTCCCTAACTAGATCTAGCCATCTCAAGAAGTAGCTTTGTCCACTTTTGATCATTACCCAGGTGTGTGGTGACACCGATCGACATCATCATCACCGTGCTCGATCTCGAGATAGGTGATTAAAAATTTTGTGCTTTTGCAAGGATGGGAATATGTGTATGTGTGCGATATGACATAATCGCGTGATATGATGAAAATTGTGTGTGTGGCTTGAGTTGCAACTGAATTGTGCTTGAGTTCCCTATGTTTTGCCGAAATGTCGATTTATTTCCGTTTCGGCGAATTTCGGGAAAACTCTATATGTCCTATTTTTAGGGAAGGTCATGCCGAATTTTTGTATGACTTTGATGCATGCATGCATTTTTATAATCAATTTGTTTATTATTACCGTGCAGGCATTCATGATCATCAGTGGAATGATGGTGGACAGGTGGTTGCGGTCGGCGGCGCAGGACATGAAAGAAAATAACCTGAGAGAGGTTTTATGTCCGTGTCGAAGATGCAAAGGAATATTTTGGTTCGACCCCTATGATGATGGTCGTGCCGAAGCGCACTTGCTCATGACTGGTTTCGTGGATGGCTATAATTGGTGGATAATTGAAGATGAGGATGATGATGTTGAGGACGCCGACGGGGCAGGCAGTGACGACACTGGGCAAGACAAACAAATGATCAATAATGGCAGCGGGGAACAGTCCGGACATGGCGACGGAGAAGGGGTGGGACATGGCGGAGGAGAAGGGGCCGGACATGGCGGCGGAAGGGGCCGGACATGGCGGTGGAGAGAACATGGACTCCACGCCGCAGAGTTTGTCGGTACTAAGTTCAATCGTGCGGGACCCTCATGTTCAAGCACTACTTCGCAAGGAGACAAGTACTAAGAGAGCTACTTCTAGAGAGGAGGCTAAGCTGCAGTAACTGGTGGTAGACTCGAACACTCCATTGTATGATGGTTGCAATCCTGAGGTGACCCGCTTGAGTTTCACGCTCCAACTCCTGAAGACGAAGGCTAAAAACGAATGGACCGACACTAGCCTTGATGAGCATCTCAAGTACCTAAAGGATGTTCTTCCTGCAGGGAATCTATGTCCTACTAGTGTGGATGAGGCCAAGAAGATCGTGTGCCCTCTTGATCTACCGCACGTTAGATACCATGCATGCATCAACGATTGCATAATTTATCGGAAGGAGCACGTGGAAAAAACAAGTTGTCCAGTGTGCAATGCTTCTCGATATAAGAAGGCCAGGAAGAAATCTCCCCAGAAAGTTGTATGGTACTTATCGATCACTCCCTGTCTCCAGCGGTATTTCATAGATCCCAAGGAAGCAAAGCTCATGCGCTGGCACATGGAGAGGAAGAAGCCCGACGATGGAGATGATCTGAAGCTGAGACACGTCAAGGATGGAAGCCAGTGGAGAGCATTGAACGACTTCTATCGGTATTTCAAATGTGATGCAAGGAACATCATGCTCGGCGCGTGTACCAATGGCATGAATCCATTTGGCAACCAGAACACCAACCATAGCACATGGCCCGTGTTTGTATGGATGTACAACCTCCCCCCTGGTTGTGCATGAAGTCGAAGTACATTCACATGAGCATGCTGATTCAAGGGCCGAAACAACCGGGAAATAATATTAATCTATATTTGGGGCTACTTCAAGAGGAGTTAGACACGTTATGGAAAACACCGGCCAAGACATGGGACACCAGCAAAGGCGAGTATTTATAGATGAGAGCCGCGCTGATCATGACGGTCCATGACTATCTCGGTTACGGATATGTCACAGGCTAGGTGTTCCATGGATATTGCGGATGCACGCGGTGCATGGATGATACGCCGTCTCAACAGCTAACGTCAAGGAAAGAGGGCGGGTCTGGGAAAATCGTGTACATGGGGCATCAAAGATGGCTCGAGAAGGACGACCCATGGAGAAACCATGGAGATCTGTTCAATGGTCACACTCAGCATCGAGGACCTCCACGTAAGCGGAGCGGCACCAAAATCGATGAGCTGTTGAAAAACTGGGAACAGTGCCCCGCGCCAGGAAAGACGATGAAGAAGGCGCCGGAGCCGCTGCTGAAGGTATGGAAGACGAGGTTTGTGTTCTGGGACTTGGAGTACTGGCACAAACTCGACACACCTAATTGCCTTGATCAAATGCATATCTGTAAGAATGTCCTTGAGAGCTTGCTCGCAACACCGATGAACATGCCGGATAAGACCAAGGATGGGCCGAATGCAAGAAAAGACTTGCAAGATTTGGAAATCAGGGAAGATCTGCACATGTCGGCCCGTAAAATGTTAGACAAGACAGAGACGGAGGCAGAGGCGTGGGATAAGAAGGGAAACAAGTAAAGGGAGAGGATTATTGCCCCCTTCTTGCTTCACCTTAAGTCTGGCTAAGATCGATAAATTCTTTAAGTGCCTTACATGAGTCAAAGTTAGTTCCGGTTACTATGGCAAGATAAGCAGATATCTAGACACGAACAAGAAAAGGTTCAGTGGGATGAAGTCCCATGACTATCATGTGATGATGACGCAAATACTACCTGTTGACCTTAGAGGGATAATGGACAAGCACATCGTGACACGCTTATTGGTCTCTGCAACTTTTTCGATGTCATCTCTCGAAAGTTGATCAGTGTGAAGCAGCTTCGAAGGCTACAGGAAGAGATCGTTGTGATACTGAATGAGCTTGAGATGTACTTCCCGCCCGCATTCTTTGACGTCATGGTGCATCTGTGTGTCCATATTGTGGACGACATAATAGACCTGGGGCCGTCATTCCTGCACAACATGATGCCGTTTGAGAGGATAAATGGGATCGTCAAAGGATTCGTTCATAACATGTCTTGTCTAGATGGAAGCATCGTCCAGGCTATCTAACACAAGAGTGCATCTCTTTGTGCGAGAATTTTCTATATGGCGCGGACCAGCCGCCTGGTGTTGGTGTTTGTTTGCCCGTTAACAAGCACGATGGGAGGCTCGAAGGAGAAGGTCACACTAACGATCGCAGGGAATTGCACGTGGCATACTCAGATCGATGCAACAACTTTGACAGAGCAAACTTGGTAGTGCTATAACACCTAGAAGAGGTAGATCCTTTCGTGGCACTGCACAAAGAAATTATCTCAAAGAAGTATCATGACCGGGGGTATGCAGGACAGACGCTGAAGTTACTAGAGAGCACAACTCCACTTTCCTGCATTGGTTCAAAGAGCATATTATTGCTAATCCCTCGGAAGAGGGCTCTAAGGACGGATTGCTCATATACGTCTTAGCACATGGCCCCTCGCCCAACCTCGCACCTATCAGGCATATGATATCAATGGATACACATTCTACACGAGGCCAAAGATATGGATAGTGATGATTAGAACTCAGGGGTGACGATGGAATGCATGACCGACAGCGACAACGGTGCAACTGAGAGATTTTACGGAAGGGACGAGGAGATCTAGGAGCTTGACTACTCTGGACTGCACAACACGACGATGTTCCGTGTCAGATGGGCTAAGAATGTCAAAAGAGAAAACCGGTATTTCACTACCATGACTATACCCAATGCCAAGAGCGCTACCATGAACGCTATCGCAAAAAACGAGCCATGGGTACATGCTAAGCATGTGACACAATGCTTCTTCATAACCGACCCGTTCAATCTTGTGTTGTTGTGAGGAGAGGCAAAAGGAACATCATTGGAATGGATGGAGTCGTCAACGAGGAAGACTATGACCAGTACGACAACCCAATGAGGGAAGATGACGATGACGATGAAGTATATGTCAAAAGAAGAATCAATAGTACATTAACTAAGAAAGATCGTACTCCATGTAAAAGGAAAATTCACAATGAGGGGCTTAATTATTCTTCAACAAACAAGAAGGGAAAGACGCTCACTCAAAAACGAAAATGTCAACACTGAGGAACCGTACGTTATCGGTCAAATGATGTAATATATATGTTCCTATTTTGTGTACACACTTGGCAATTATGCACTGGTCAAATGATGTAATATATATGTTTCTATTTTGTATACATACTTAGCCGTCAAATGATGCAATATATATCGTCTTAGTTATATACATTGTATCACCTATATATCGCCTTAGTTATATACATTGTATCACCTTCCCTTTGTTCACTACTCTCGGAAAAAAGGAAAAAAAAATAAAAGAAAAGGGAGAGAAAATAAAGGAAAGAAAGTAGAAGAAACAAAAAGGAAAACTGCTATAGGTACTGGCTATAGCAGTAGCGCTTTCTGCAGGAAAACGCTATCGCTATCTGTAATAGCAGTAGTGCTTTCTGACAAAAATGCTATAGCTATCTGTAATAGCAGTAGCGCGGTCTGTGCAAAAGCGCTATAGCTGACTTAGCTATAGCGCATTTGTCCGGAATGCGCTACTGCTACCTTGACTTAACCCTCAAAATCCTCACTCTCTTTGCTTCTTCCCGCCTCTGCTTTTCCCCCAAATCCCCACTCTCTCTTCCCTCGTGTCGTCGTCGCCGGAGCCCTCGACCCCGATCCTCGCCCTCGACCCCGACGCTCGCCCCAACCCCGATGCTCGGCCCCATCCCAGCGCTCACCTCCGACCCCGGCGCTTGCCCCCGTCCCCGCGCTCGCCCCCGTCCTGACGCTCGCCCCCAACCCTGGCGGTCTCCCTCGACCCTGATGACCCTCGGTGCCGTGCCGTCTCCCCCGACCTCGCCTCGCCTCACTGCCGCGCTGTCTCCCCCAACCCCATCTCTCTCTCTGCCCTCTGTAAGCCCTCTCCCCTCCTCTCTTCTGTACTATTTAATGCTAATTAGTATGAAATAGTATGAACCCTAGGCTATTTTTAGTGTAAAAAAACAGAATTGATCATATAGGTTTCTTGCATTTTTTTAGTTAAATAAATTTTTGTTATTTAAATTTTATAGTGCTAGTTAGTTAATTAGAATTAGTATGAAACCTAGGACAGATTAGTTAAAGCAATTGTTTCTATTTAATTTTATAGTTAAAGCAATTCTTGCCATTAAAAAAATAGAATTTGAAGTGGACAGATTAGTTCTATATTTAAAGAAAAACACGACTTCTTGCATTTTTCTTCAAGTTCTATATTTTTCTTCCTTTTATATGCAAATTTGAAGTGGACATGTGATATGTGGACATGTGATTTGGACATGTCATATTTGGAATTTGTACATGTGATGTGCAGGGTAAATCATCCGAATGGCCTATGTTTCGCTGGAATGTTGATTCATATCCGTTCCGGTGAATTTCAGGCGCTCAATATGTCCACTTTTTTAGCAAAGGTCATGCCAAAATTTTCCATGAATTTTGGCATGACTTGTGCTAGAAAGTTGGCATATCGAGTGCCGGGAGTTGCTGTGAACGACATTCCGGCAAACATAGATCTTTTTATGTCATTTCTCATTTTTTATAGTTTTAGAATTAAACGAGGAGACATAATCATAGGAAACTTGTCAAACAATGAAGAAACCGGGCCTTCTGACCAAGATGCAGACAAGATGGATTATGAGGGTGAACAAGAGTACCTCGACCTTTTGTCTGCTAAGCACAATCAAGGTTTGTAGGTCGGCCTCGATGATGGTACTGACGCCGACATCAACACCGACGGCGCCGGTACCGATGGCGGCACCGAGACCGGCGGGGAAGGTACCGGCGGGGAAGATACTGGCACCGATGCCGCTACCGGAGAGAAAAAGCAGAGGATATGGAAACCTAACAAACTCAGCATCGGACGACTGGTGATCACAAAGATGGCATCTGGCAAGTTTGAGCCATTAGAGCCGGAAGAACCTCACAAGTGCTACGGGAACCAAGTAGAATGCATCCTACGGGAATGCGCAAGCATCAATGACGATGACTTAAGGAGTAAAGAACATTTGAGTCAGTTGCTCCCGACGAAGTTGCACAAGAGATTCAAGTTCCCCGACCGGGATGATAGCATAGAGCAACTGTGGGATGATCCGAAGATGAAAAAGATTAACAATCATGCCATGGGCATGTTCAACAATGATTTGGCCTCTTGGAAAGGGAGGTAAATGAGCTATTGAGGCTGAGGAACCCCTGTCCAAGATTCTGGAGGAAAATCCTACACTTACGAAAGAGGAGTTTGGAAAGTTCAAGGACACTTGCGCTACTGATGCAACCAAGGCTAAGGCTGCGAAATTCAAGAGCCTTCAGCAAAGGAACACAGGGAAGCATCGCCTCGGAAGCCGTGGCTACCTTGGCAAAAGGCCCATATGGGATAAGGAGGATGCGGAACGTGAAGCCGCGGGTCTCCCAGACCCCTTCGTGAAGTTCACCAACCCCTTGGAGCGTGACTTCATCAGGGCCCGCTACAAGTGGGACAAGAAAAAGAAGGTTTTTTACACGGACGAGATCACAAGGAGATTGATTAGATTACTGGTAATTATTCTTTTACCACCTTACATTTAGCTCCTGATCAAGTCGACTACACATTCGTAAACGGTTCACATTCCTTCTACAGGAGAAGCAACACCAGCTTGCAGCCGAAAGCCCTACTTCGCGGATGAGGCCCAAGTGGGACACCCCTCTCAACCGGGCCTTTAACGAACTTAAGGGACTCCCTTTGGGCCAGCGGCCACAATATGGACGTGTGCACGACTCCGGAGACGGTGCCACGTGGAAGGTGATTTACAACAAGGGCCCCGAGGCCAAGGAGTAGAAAAAGAAGTTTAGTCAGGCGGACATCAACGAGAAGGTGAAGCTTGCGGTCGAGAAAAAGAAGCCGAGGACACGCAAAAAGCAGCC
Source organism: Triticum dicoccoides (assembly GCF_002162155.2). Taxonomy (NCBI): domain Eukaryota; kingdom Viridiplantae; phylum Streptophyta; class Magnoliopsida; order Poales; family Poaceae; genus Triticum; species Triticum dicoccoides. Next base: position 351,556,505 of record NC_041389.1, read on the forward strand.
GAGGAGAAACATGATTTGCTACAACAGGCATTAGATGCAACTCTAAATGCCTGCAGAAATGATTTTGCTACTAACTTGGTCCCGGCTATCATCAACTGGATGTGGGCTGCTAAAAGTGATGTGGGCTACCATGCTCTTTCCCAAGTTCCAACTTGGTGCATCCAAGGTAAAATCAATGGGCTCCATTGTTGGCGCAAACGTCCTCCCAGGTACACGAACTTTGATCCTCCAGCGCTCCTCTTCTGATAAAGTTGTAGAGAAATTTCTAGTGAAGCTTGGTAGTCCGATGTTCAAATACTTCATGACTTCCTTCAAGTGTCGTCCGAAAGGGGTGTCGTCATCTGGCTGAGAGAACTTGTTCCAGGGGTCCGACATCTATAGAGTAGAAATAGAGGAGAATTAGAAATGAGCAAAGAAGAGTAATCCTGTGGCTTTTCCTAGTGGTCGTGTCCTACAGTCAGCGTGTGTTCTGATACCATCTTGTAGGGACCACGATCCCAATGGACCAAAGTCTCTGTGCTTAAGTGTCATCCCTGGATTGGTATGCTAACACACACAGTACTCGAGGAATTATAACAGAGTTCAATCACACACTTATTACATCGAGATCCTCATAAAGAGTATGTATTACACAAATAAAAATGGCTGAAGGTCATCTAAACTAAATAACCGCGGAAGCTTCAAAGATAAATGAGTCCATCAACTCCAACGGCATAGCTGAGTGCATGACAACGACCTATCGCACCTTATTCTTCATCGGTAAAATCTGCAACATGAGACGTTGCAGCCGTGTAGGTCAACACATGGAATATGCTGGCAGAGTTACACTGTAAAGCAATGAATGAAAGAAACTATATCTACATGCATATTTGGCTGGTGGAGGCTCTAAGTTTAATTTTGCATAAAGCTAATTTTTCCCTACAACAAAGGAATACATTTTATTTACTACAAAGTTATACAATTAGTTGAGAAGGTTCCTCCAACTCAAATCCCATCATTAATCAAGTACCATCATTAAACCCAATTTAGTTAATCAAAGGGTGATGAGATCAACAATAATATCTTATAGATACTCAAGATGTCCATAACTGGGGACACGGTTAACCATGATTTGTTTATACACTCTGCAAAGGTTGCACACTTTTCCCCACAAGACTCAACCGCATCCATGATTGGAAGATCGAGACATAGTCTTTCTGAAGCATTAACAATCTACTCTGGGTAGACCGGTACACCTACTTTCCCCTATATCTACTAGTCCACCTCTTCAAGAGCTCATACAACTTACTCAACTATGCCAGAGCCCATAATGGCTTGTGGCTGCACATGGAAGTTTCTAGGCATGAAATATCATATGATCCCATTGAGCCTGGGTGGTGAACCGAGGAAAAATCACACGGGTACTCCAGGATTTTCCAATGAGCAAGCACTGGTTTCTCCAGGTGCTCCAACCAATCCACCCAGATGTGTATTAAAGTTGCCACCTTAATGTTATCCAAAAATTAATATCTCTGACAACTTCCATGTGTTTCATGATCCAATCCCCGTCTACGAGCATGGCTAAGCAATAACTGAGCATAACGTATATTCCTGGGGTGATCAAAGGTAATAGGTTTCTACCTCCAATACTACAACCAAACCACATGTTTCCAATCCTACTCATGCAAATATTTGAGGGGCAATACTAATGCATAGTAAAAACTGGGTATTGAAGAGTATGATCAAAGGGTAACTTGCCTTGTTGATGATCAGAAAACTCTGGAGATTCGTAGTAACAAGCTTCACACTCCGGAAAATCTAGCATAGACAAACAGTAGCATACAGAAGCAATCAATCAAACATTGCAAAGAGAAATCAAGAAAAACTCGAAACAAGCAAACAACGAAACAAACCAAAAAACAACTTCTAATAGCATTATTTTCATGTGGATTAGATCTTAACAGTAGGTATATGTGATTAGCTGCGATTTGCAATAAGAATCAACTCAAACGGAGTTACGAAACTCAAGATACAAACAAAACAAGGTCAAATACCAATCTGAACTAAACTTAAATTTTATATTCTCAAAATCATGTTTAAGTTGGTTTAATGGATAGAGGGGATCGTTACAAAGAATTAGGTGTTGGTTTCATCTAATTTGGATAAACGAGCTAAAAGTTACGCTAGTTTGAAGATCAAGGGCTAAATCACGATAAAAGTATTCGCGTATACGTCCCTGGCTGAAAATAAACAGAAAAATAAAAATATATCGGACAAACATCCGCTAACAGAGGCTAACGAAAGAACTCATTCGTTAACTGAACCAATCGGGTGAACGCCCGTTATTTAACGAACTAAAAAAAAGATAAAACCGATCTAAACCAAAACAAAAAAACCGAAGAATAAACCGGCAAACCAGGACGGTTTTTATACCGGTTCGGTCAAACAACGAAGCGGTCAACGGTGAGGCGGGCGACATTTCTAGCGAGGTGACAGCTCCGGCGGCGGCGGGCTTGGCGACTACATGCGGTGGCTAGCGGAGGCGCGGGCGACAGCACGCAGCGGCAGCGAGCTGCGGCGACAACACGCAGCAGCGGTGCGAGCGGGACGGGGCGAAGAGGGGCGGCGGGGTGCGGCTTATAAGAGGACCGGGGGGGCTCGGCTTGCGCGAGGGGGCGACGGGTGGCTCTGACCCGGACTCCCTTGCCAGAGTCCGCGGGGCCACGGGGCGACGGCGAGGCGGTTGGCAAGCTGGGCCTTGGCCTGGCTTCGGCTGGGCCAGCCAAGTTGGCACGCACGACTTTTTTTTAAAACAGCGCCTCGAAGAAAAATTCGAATAAAAATAAAACAAAAAATCATAAAATTCTAGAAACAATTTTCACCATCCCCTCCTAATATTTGGGACAATGTGAACATTTTTTTGGACTAAATGCAATTTCTAAAAATGCATGTCTTTCCCTAATTTAAATAAAATACAACCGAATGAAATTGCAAATAAAACTCAAATAAAATAATTTGACTTCCAAATGTCTTTTCCAACATTTCTCCTATGTTTGGAAGAAGTACTTTTATCTTCTCTCTTTTATTTTTATTGTTTTGAAATAATTGGAAAAATTTGCTGAAATCAAATTGATCCACTTTTCCAATTTGAAATAAATTCAAAAATGAAAACTATATGAAACCTCCAACTCTCTCCTTGGGTCCTTGAGTTGCTTAAGATTTCTTGGATCACAACCACATAAAATCCAAGAATGAAATAAAATATGCATGCATATGAATGATCTATGTATAACATAGAAACTGAAAATTGGGATGTTACAAATTCCGTCGACACTCTCCTACGTCACCTCGATATGCTTGCTCAAATTCGAGATCTCGGGATCCCTGGCATTAAACTTCGTGAGAAATGCGGTCAACGACTCCTGGAGGTTCTCCGAACTCTCTACCATGGCGGAGATGGCCAGCTTGGTCTGCATGGACGAAAGGGGCAACTTCGATGGCGCCGTTGTGACTCACTCTGAGTCCAGCGAACCCCTGGGGATTTTGTGTGAATTATCCAAAAACCGAAATTTGCACTCTTCGTGGTGAAATTTTACCACCGGATCGAGATATTACAAGTGTAACAGATGCTAAATCAAGGCTTTGGATACAAATTGTGAGGCCCCAAGAGGAAATCACAGGTAACAGTGGAGGTTGGTGGGGAATTTGGGATAAGCAGGATAGAAAAGCAAGTGGAGAACAAGAGAAGCAAGAGAGATTTAGATGTTTTGTACCTCATTAGCTAAGACAACACACACAAGGTTCACACTTCAAGTACCCACACCCAACGGCACATGAGCCCACTGACACGACATGTTGGTCACCCGGAACCGGTCCAGCTCAACTAACCACTTGTCCATTTCCGCTCTGGAGCCCAGTTGTCACAGACACATTGCCCATCCATAGCGTTGATGTAGTCATAGGAGGGGATACGATAAAAGGCTATAATTGCTCCTAGTTGTGGCCGTAAAAGGAGATTTCATTAGATCCTAGGATCCAAATGCTACTTATTAGGACGAATTGATTTTCTTATTGAAATATATTGTCCATGGTTTATCCATAAATTTGGAATTCTAGAGCAACTAGCTGGAGTATGAATTCAATATGGTATCAGAGCCAAGAGATCTCGAGATCAAGATCCTGCTAACGCAATATTAAAAAAAAGATTCTGCAGTCTACATGGAGATCCCATGTCTAAAGACTAAAAAACGAGATGTAAGGGGATTTTCGAAATATATTGCCCATCCAGACTTTGGAGCAGCTGGCTGGAGTATGAATTCAATAATTCTGATCGGTCCTATACATCCTCTCCCTTCTCACGACATTGAACCAGGGTTTCTACGAACACCAAGTTAACAAAACTGTGGTGAGGTTGAACTGGCTGGTATGTTCTAACCATAATTTATACATCTATAGTTTCTTTATATTGACCAAGTCGATCAGCTTTACTGTTTGAGATTTCTATAAATTTTTAATTTCAGAACCAATAAGGACTTAGCAAGAGTAAGATACGAGATAATAGATCCTTCATCTCTTTTGCAGCTATTTGCTTAGAATTTTATTTATCTACTGCTCATTTGTGAGCAAATCGGTTCTAAATCCTTGAAATCCTGATGGCATATACAAACAAATAGAAAAGTACTACCCAATATGTTTCACTTCGCAGGGGAGGTGCAGATTGGGTTCAAAGCATTTGGATATTTTTGCTGCCTTTATTTTCAACTCGAGGAAACACACATTTGACTCATCGCCATCCATAGAATGGAGAATGGTATCAACCTCAGACTAACCTGCTGGTGCCTGAAAACATATATTGTTAGACATGGTTGTGACCGGTTGTTCATGGTACTTACAGTACCGTACTGCCGAGAAAGTGAAGGGCAGTCTATTAGCTGAACGTACATGTTCTGCTACTGGTACTACTATATATGTGCTTGACTTGGCACTGCACTAACAGGGTTTCAATATTTTCTTGTCTTTGCTCAGAAAATCTCAGATATCTCAGTCACATGCTTTAGTCTTCGATCCCCTTGTCTTGACTGACCAAAGCAAAGCCTAGCCAAGCTGGCTGAATTTCGTGCCCTACTACTTATTTGTAGGTATCTTGGTTCTTGCATTTACTTATTGCTTGTACCTTGTATTCCAACTTCATCTCCCTCGGTAGTTGGTTTACATCAAACTTCATCGTAGAGCTCCACCGATGATCGCCTGATCAAAATTCAAGTATGTATATCATGATCTTCATGATCAGCATGTCCTACCAATGCATCGCTCCCCTCGCTTCCGCAGTACCTACCAACTACACTACTTCTAACATGCTTGTTACTTCTGTTCATGGCCGCCCCGTTACGAACACCACAGTGGCAATGGCCAATGGCGTACCCTCCATAGACTTCTTAGAGCACGAGGCACCTCTCTTGTTACCCCCGAGCGAATCCAAAGGCTGGGCGGTTGATGATTCGAATCTGGCCACACATCGTGACAAAGTTCTTACTAGTAAGGCTCCTAGGGTTGATCTGGTAACCGGTTCTGCCCCTTGCAGAGGTAATTGCACAAGCCGAACGGACAGAGTGAGTCCTAGGAATCACATCCCTTCTCCTTTTGTTCCCCCCGTTGCTTCAAACGGTAGCATAGCTGAGCGGCTTCCTCCTATCCGCCGGCAAGTGCAATGAAGAGTGCACCGTCGACACAAGAAGAAAGGTGACAGCATCAAAGTAAGGAAATGACAGGGTGTATATCACTATCCGACGAGATTACAGAGTGATCCTACCAGCTCGAGAACTACCGCTGTAGCTGTAGGTTCTATGGTGTTGGTCTTGCTTTGTGTCCTTGCAGATTAATAGGTTTCTACCTCAAATACTACAACGAAACCACATGTTTCCAATCCCACTGATGCAAATATTTGCGGGGCAATACTAATGCATAGTAAAAACTGGGTATTGAAGAGTATGCTCAAAGTGTAACTTGCCTTGCTGACGATCAGAAAACTCTAGAGATTCGTAGTAACAAGCTTCGCACTCTGGAAAATCTAGCGTAGACAAACAGTAGCATACATAAGAAATCAATCAAACGATGCAAAGAGAAATCAAGAAAAGATCCAAACAAAAACTCGAAACAAGCAAACAACAAAACTAAATAGAAACCAACTTCTAACAACATTATTTTCATGTGGATTAGATCTAAACAGTAGGTATAGGTGATTAGCTACGATTTGCAAAAAGAATCAACTCAAACGGAGTTACGAAACTCAAGATACAAACAAAACAAAGTCAAATACTAATCTGAACTAAACTCAAATTTTAAATTGTCAAAGTCATGTTCAAGTTGGTTTACTGGATAGAGGAGATCATTACAAAGAATTAGGCGTTGGTTTCATCTAATTTGGATAAACGAGCTAAAAGTTACACTAGTTTGAAGATCAGGGGCTAAATTGTGATAAAAGTATTCGCGGATAGGTCCCTACCGAAAATAAACAGAAAAAGAAAAATCTATCGGACGAACATCTGCTAACAGAGACTAATGAACGAACTCGTTCGTTAACAGAACCAATCGGGTGAACTTCCGCTATTTAACGAAATAATAATAATAATAAAACCGATCTAAACCGAAACTAAAAAAACAAAGAATAAACCGGCAAACCGGGACGGTTTTTATACCAGTTTGGTCAATCTACGAAATGGTCAACGGCAAGGCGGGTGGCGGTTCCAGCGAGGTGGCGGCTCCGGCGGCGGTGGGCTTGGCGACGATGGGTGGTGTCATTGGCAAGCGGAAGCACGGGCGGCTGCAGCAGCGGCAGCGAGCAGTGGCAGCGGCAGCGTGGAACAGCGGTGGTGCGGTGCGGCTTGGTGGCGGTGGCTACAATGTTGGCGGCGCGAGCGGGACGGGGCGAAGAGGGGCGGCGGGGTGCGGCTTATAAAAGGGCCGGGGGCCTCGGCTTGCGTGAGGGGCCGACGGGCGGCTCCGACCCGGACTCCCTTGCCGGTGTCCAGCACGGTCACGGGGTGGCGGCGAGGCGGTTGGAAAGCTGGGCCTTGGCCTGGCTTCAGCTGGGCCGGCCCAGTCGGCACGCGCGCGGCCTTTTTTTTGAAACGACGCCTCAAAGAAAAATCTGAATAAAAATAAAATAAAAAATCCTAAAATTCCAGGAACAATTTTCTCCATCCCCTCCTAATATTTGGGACAATGTGAACATTTTTTCGACTAAATGCAATTTTTAAAAATGCATGTTTTCCCTAATTTAAATAAAATACTACCAAATAAAACTCAAATAAACGAATTTGACTTCCAAATTTCTTTTCCAACATTTCTCCTATGTTTTGAAGCAGTCCTTTTATCTTCTCTCTTTTATTTTGATTGTTTTGAAATAATTGGGAAGAATTTGCTGAAATCAAATTGATCCACTTCTCAAATTTTAAATAAATTCAAAAATGAAAATTATATGAAACCTCCAACTCTCTCTTTGGGTCCTTGAGTTGCTTAAGATTTCTTGGATCACAACCAAATAAAATCCAAGAATAAAATAAGATATGCATGCATATAAATGATCTATGTATAACATCCAAATTGAAAATTGGGATGTTACAAACCTACCCCCCTTAAGATGATTCTCGCCGTCAAGATTCGGGTTGGTCAGCAAAAAGGTGTGGGTGGTCCTTGCAGAGATCTTCTTCTCGCTCCCAGGTGGCTTCCTCCTCGATATGGTGGCTCCACTAAACTTTGCAGAACTTGATGACTTTCCTGCGGGTAACTCGGCTGGAAAACTCAAGAATCTTGACTAGCTTCTCTTCATAGGTCAGATCACTATCCAACTGAATTGCTTCCAGTGGCACTGTATCCCTTAGAGGAATGTCGGCCATATCTGCGTGGCACTTCTTCAACTAGGAAATGTGAAACACATCATGAACTCCTGACATTCCTTCGGCCAATTCCAACTTGTAGGCAACCTCTTCCATGCATTCCAAAACTCTGTAGGGTCCTACAAATCATGGCGCTAGCTTCCCTTTGACTCCAAAACCCTGAACTCCTCGAAGGGGGGACACACGAAGATATGCTCTGTCTCCTACTTCGTAGGCTACGTCCTTGCATTTAGTATCGACATAGCTCTTCTGCCGGGACTCAGCTATCTTGAGTCTATCTCAAATCAACTTGCCTTGTTGACGATCGGAAAACTCTGGAGATTCGTAGTAACAAGCTTCGCACTCCAGAAAATCTAGCATAGACAAACAGTAGCATACATAAGCAACAAATGATGCAAAGAGAATTCGAGAAAAGATCCAAATAAAAACTCGAAACAAGCAAACAATGAAACTAAACAGAAAACAACTTCTAACAGCATTACTTCCATGTGGATTAGATCTTAACAGTAGGTATATGTGATTAGCTACGATTTGCAAAATGAATCAACTCAAACGGAGTTACGAAACTCAAGATACAAACAAAACAAGGTCAAATACTAATCTGAACTAAACTCAAATTTTATATATCCAAAATAATGTTTAAGTTGGTTTACTGGATAGAGGGGATCGTTACAAACAATTAGGCGTTGGTTTCATCTAATTTGGATAAACGAGCTAAAAGTTACGCTAGTTTGAAGATCAGGGGCTAAATTGCGATAAAAGTATTCGCGGATAGGCCATTTGCCAAAAGTAAACAGAAAAAGAAAAATCTATCAAACGAACATCCTCTAAGAGAGACTAATGAATGAACTCGTTCATTAACAGAACCAATCGGGTGAATGTCCGCTATTTAACGAACTAAAAAAAGATAAAACCGATCTAAACGGAAACTAAAAAAACCGAAGAATAAACCGGCGACCCGGGACGGTTTTTATACCGGTTCGGTCAAACAACGAAGTGGTCAACTGCGAGGCAGACGGTGGTTTTGGCGAGGTGGCGGCTCCGGCGGCGGCGGGCTTGGCGACGACGGGCGGTGGCTAGCGGAGGCGCGGGTGGCAGCAGCAGCGGCAGAGAGTTGCGGCGGCAGCACGCAGCAGTAGCGGTGGCGCGGCGCGGCTTGGCAGCGGTGGCTACAGCAGCGGCGGCATGAGCGGGATGGGGCAAAGAGGGGCGGCGGGGTGCGGCTTATAAGAGGACCGGGGGCCTCGGCTTGCGCGAGGGGGCAACGGGCGGCTCCGACCCGGACTCCCTTGCCGGAGTCCGCGCAGCCACGGGGCGGCGGCGAGGCGGTTGGCAAGCTGGGCCTTGGCCTGGCTTTGGCTGGGCCGGCCTAGTCGGCATGCGCGACTTTTTTTTAAAACAACGCCTTGAAGAAAAATTTGAATAAAAATAAAATAAAAAAATCCTAAAATTCTAGAAACAATTTTCACCATCCCCTCCTAATATTTGGGACAATGTGAACATTTTTCTGGACTAAATGCAATTTTTAAAAATGCATGTTTTCCCCTAATTTAAATAAAATGCAACCGAATAAAATTGCAAATAAAACTCAAATAAAATAATTTGACTTCCAAATTTCTTTTCCAACATTTCTCCTCTGTTTTGAAGAAGTCCTTTTATCTTCTCTCTTTTATTTTTATTGTTTTGAAATAATTGAAAAAATTTGCTGAAATCAAATTGATCCACTTTTCAAATTTGAAATAAATTCAAAAATGAAAACTATATGAAACCTCCAACTCTCTTCTTGGGTCCTTGAGTTGCTTAAGATTTCTTGGATCACAACCAAATAAAATCCAAGAATGAAATAAAATATGCATGCATATGAATGATCCATGTATAACATCCAAATTGAAAATTGGGATGTTACAAATTCCGTCAACGCTCTCCTACGTCACCTCGATATGCTTGCTCAAATTCGAGATCTCGGGATCCATGGCATTAAACTTCATGAGCAATGTGGCCAGCGACTCTTGGAGGTTCTCCGAACTCTCTACCATGGCGGAGATGGCCAGCTTTGTCTGCATGGACGAAAGGGGCAACTTCGATGGCGCCGTTGTCACTCACTCCGAATCCAATGAACCCCAAGGGATTTTGTGTCAATTCTCCAAAAAAACAAAATTTGCACTCTTCGCGGTGAAAGTTTACCACCGGATCAAGATATTACAAGTGTAACAGACGCTAAATCGAGGCTTTGGATACCAATTGTGAGGCCCCTAGAGGAAATCACAGGTAACAGTGGAGGTAGGTGGGGAACTGGGGATAAGCAGGATAGAAAAGCAAGTGGAGAAGGAGAGAAGCAAGAGAGATTTAGATGTTTCCTACCTCATTAGCTATGACAACACACACAAGGTTCACACTAAGTACCCACACCCAACGGCACACGAGCCCACTCACACGACACGCAGTTCACCCGGAACCGATCTGGCTCAACTAACCACTTGTCCATTTCTGCTCTGGAGCCCAGTTGTCACAAACACATTGCCCATCCATAGCGTTGATGTAGTCAGAGGAGGGGATATGATAAAAGGCTATAATTGCTCCTAGTTGTGGCCGTAAAAGGCGATTTCATTAGATCCTAGGATCCAAATGCTACTTATTAGGATGAATTGATGTTCATATTGAAATATATTGTCCATCGTTTATCCATAAATTTGGAATTCTAGAGCAACTAGCTGGAGTGCGAATTCAATATGGTATCAGAGCCAAGAGATGTTGAGATCAAGATCCTGCTAACATAATATTAAAAAAAGATTCCGCAGTCTACATGGATCCCATGTCGAAAGACTAAAAAACGAGACGTAAGGGGATTTTCGAAATATATTGCCCATCCAGACTTTGGAGCAGCTGGCTGGAGTATGAATTCGGTAATTCTGATCGGTCGTATACATCCTCTCCCTTCTCACGACATTGAACCAGGGTTTCTATGAACACCGATTTAACAAAACTGTGGTGAGGTTGAACTGGCTGGTACGTTCTAACCATAATTTATACATATAGAGTTTCTTTATATTGACCAAGTCGGTCAGCTTTACTGCTTGAGATTTCTATAATTTTTCTAATTTGAGAACCAATAAGGACTTAGCAAGAGTAAGATATGAGATAACAGACCCTTCATCTCTTTTGTAGCTATTTGCTTAGAATTTTATTTATCTACTACTCGTTTGTGAGCAAATCGGTTCTAAATCCTTTCTTGACGGCATATACAAACAAATAGAATAGTACTACCCAATATGTTTCACTCCGTAGGAGAGGTGCAGATTGGATTCAGAGCATTTGGATATTTTTGCTGCCTTTATTTTCAACTCGAAGAAACGCGCATTTGACTCATTGCCATCCAGAGAATGGAGAATGGTATCAATCTCAGACTAACCTGCTGGTGTGTGAAAAGATATATTGTTAGACATGGTCGTGACCGGTTGTTCATGGTACTTACAGTATCATACTGCTGAGAAAGTGAAGGGCAGTCTATTAGCTGAACGTACATGTTCTGCTACTGGTACTACTATCTATGTGCTTGACTTGGCACTGCACTAACAGGGTTTCATTGTTTTCTTGTCTTTGCTCAGAAAATCTCAGATATCTCAGTCACACGCTTTAGTCTCCGATTCCCTTGTCTTGACTGACCAAAGCAAAGCCTAGCCAAGCTGGCTAAATTTCTTTCCCTACTACTTATTTGTAGGTATCTTGGTTCTTTTATTTACTTATTGCTTGTACCTTGTCTTCCAACTTCAGCTCCCTCGGTAGTTGGTTGACATCAAATTTCATCGCAGAGCTCCACCTATGATCGCCTGATCAAAATTCAAGTATGTATATCGTGATCTTCATGATCAGCATGTCCTACCAATGCATCGCTCCCCTTGCTTCCGCAGTACCCACCAACTACACTACTTCTAACATGCTTGTTACTTCTGTTCATGGCCGCCCCGTTACGAACACCACAGTGGCAATGGCCAATGGCGTACCCTCCATAGACTTCTTAGAGCACGAGGCACCTCTCTTGTTGCCCCCGAGCGAATCCAAAGGCTAGGCGGTTGATGATTCAAATCTGGCCACACATCGTTATAGAGTTCTTACTAGTAAGGCTTCTAGGGTTGATCTGGTAACCGGTTCTACCCCTTGCAGAGGTAATTGCACAAGCCGAACGGACAGAGTGAGTCCTAGGAATCACATCCCTTCTCCTTTTGTTCCCCCCATTGCTTCAAACGGTAGCACAATTGAGCGACTTCCACCTATCCGCCGGCAAGTGCAATGAAGAGTGCACCGTCGACACAAGAAGAAAGGTGACACCATCAAAGTAAGAAAACTACAAGGTGTTTATCACGATCCGACGAGATTACAGAGTGAGCCTACCGGCTTGAGAGCTACCGCTGTAGCCGTAGGTTCTATGTTGTTGGTCTCGCTCTGTGTCCTTGCAGATTAATATGTTTCTACCTCAAATACTACAACCAAACCACATGTTTCCAATCCTACTCATGCAAATATTTGAGGGGCAATACTGATGCATAGTAAAAACTAGGTATTCAAGAGTATGATCAAAGGGTAACTTGCCTTGCTGACGATCTGAAAACTCTGGAGATTTGTAGTAACAAGCTTCACACTCCGGAAAATCTAGCGTACACAAACAGTAGCATACATAAGCAATCAATCAAACGATGCAAAGAGAAATCAAGAAAAGATCCAAATAAAAACTCGAAACAAGCAAACAACGAAACTAAACAGACAACAACTTCTAACAGCATTATTTTCATGTGGATTAGATCTTAACAGTAGGTATATGTGATTAGCCACGATTTGCAAAAAGAATCAACTCAAACGGAGTTACGAAACTCAAGATACAAACAAAACAAGGTCAAATACTAATCTGAACTAAACTCAAATTTTAAATTTTTCAAAATCATCTTCAAGTTAGTTTACTGGATAGAGGGGATCGTTACAAAGAATTAGGTGTTGGTTTCATCTAATTTGGATAAACGAGCTAACAGTTACGCTAGTTTGAAGATCAAGGGCTAAATCCCGATAAAAGTATTCGTGGATACGTCCCTGGCCGAAAATAAACAGAAAAAGAAAAATCTATCGGTCGAACATCCGCTAACAGAGACTAACGAATGAAATCGTTCGTTAACAGAACCAATCGGGTGAATGTCCGCTATTTAACGAACTAAAAAAAGATAAAACCGATCTGAACCAAAACTAAAAAACCGAAGAATAAACCGGCGAACCGGGACAATTTTTATACCGGTTTTGTCAAACAACGAAGCGGTCAACGGTGAGGCGGGCGGCGGTTACGGCGAGGTGGCGGCTCCGGCGGCGGCAGTGGGCTTGGCGACGACGGGCGGTGGCTAGCGGAGGTGCCGGTGGCAGCAGCAGCGGCAATGAGCTGCGGTGGCAGCACGCAGCAGCGGCGGTGGCGGCGCGGAACGACGGTGTCGTGGAGTGGCTTGGCGGCGGTGGCTACAGCGGCAGTGACGCGAGCGGGACGGGGCGAAGAGAGGCGGCGGGGTGTGGCTTATAAGAGGACCGGGGGGGGGGCGTCGGCTTGCACGAGGGGGCTACGGGCGGCTCCGACCCGGACTTCCTTGTGGGAGTCCGCGCGGCCACGGGGCATCGGTGAGGCAGTTGGCAAGCTGGGCCTTGGGCTGGCTTCGGCTGGGCCGGCCCAGTCGGCACACGCGCGACTCTTTTTTTATAACAGCGCATCAAAGAAAAGTCCGAATAAAAATAAAATGATCCTAAAGTTCCAGAAACAATTTTCACCATCCCCTCATAATATTAGGGACAATGTGAACATTTTTTGGACTAAATGCATATTTTAAAAATGCATATTTTTCCTAATTTAAATAAAATACAACCAAATAAAATTGCAAATAAAACTCAAATAAAATAATTAGACTTCCAAATTTCTTTTCCAACATTTCTCCTATGTTTTGAAGAAGTCCTTTTATCTTGTCTCTTTTATTTTTTTTGTTTTGAAATAATTGGGAAGAATTTGCCGAAATCAAATTGATCCACTTTTCAAATTTGAAATAAATTCAAAAATGAAAATTATATGAAACCTCCAACTCTCTCTTTGGGTCCTTGAGTTGCTTAAGATTTCTTGGATCACAACCAAATAAAATCTAAGAATAAAATAAGATATGCATGCATATGAATGATCTATGTATAACATCCAAATTGAAAATTGAGATGTTACAAACCTACCCCTCTTAAGATGAATCTTGCCTTCGAGATTCTGGTTGGTCAGCAAAAAGGTGTGGGTGGTCCTTGCGGAGATCTTCTTCTCGCTCCCAGGTGGCTTCCTCCTCGATATGGTGGCTCCACTGAACTTTGCAAGACTTGATGACTTTTGCGAGTAACTCGGCTGGAAATCTCGAGAATCTTGAGTGGCTTCTCTTCATAGGTCAGATCACTATCCAACTGAATTGCTTCCAGTGGCACTGTATCCCTCAGTGAATGTCGGCCATATATGCGTGGCACTTATTCAACTGGGAAGCACGAAACACATCATGAACTCCTGACAATACTTCGACCAATTCCAACTTGTAGGCAACCTCTTCCATGCGTTCCAAAACTCTGTAGGGTCCTACAAATCGTGGCGCTAGCTTCCCTTTGACTCCAAAACCCTGAACTCCTCGAAGTGGGGGAACACGAAGATATGCTCTGTCTCCTACTTCGTAGGCTACGTCCTTGCATTTAGTGTCGGCATAGCTCTTCTGCCGGGACTGGGCTATCTTGAGTCTGTCTCGAATCAACTTAACCTTCTCCTCAGAATCTCTGATTAAGTCGGATCCGAAGAACTGTCTATCTCCAACTTCATCCCACGATAGCGGTGTCCTGCACCTCCTTCCGTACAAGGCTTGTTATAGGAGAACTCTGCATAGGGCAAATTATCATCCCAACTAGATCCATAATCTAGCGCACAAGCTCTCAACATGTCCTCCAGAATCTGATTGACTCTCTCGGTCTGTCCATATGTCTGCGGATAAAAGATTGTACTGAACTCTAGCCTGGTACCCAAAGTTTCATGCAACTGATTCCAAAACTTTGAAGTAAACTGTGTCTCCTGTATCTGATACCATGGTCCTCGGAAATGCATGCAGACATATGATCTTGGTCATGTATATCTTCGCCAACTTAGCACTCGTGTAAGTTGTCTTCACAGGGATGAAATGGGCTACCTTCGTCAAGCGATCGACTACAACCCAGATAGAGTCATAGCCTGCATGAGTCCTGGGTAATCCAGTGATAAAATCCATGCCAAGTTTATCCCACTTCCATTAGGGTATCGTCAAAGACTGAAGTAACCCTCTTGGTTTCTGATGCTCTGCCTTAACTCTCTGACATACATCACATACTGCTACATACTCAGCAATATCCTTCTTCATTCCTGTCCACCAGAAACTCTCCTTCAAATCCACATACATCTTGGTGTTGCCTGGGTGAATCGAATATGGCGAATCATGAGCCTCCTGAAGAATCAACTTCCTAATCTCAGGGTCATTATGCACGTAGATATGATCCTCAAACCATAAAGTCTCGTATTCATCCTCACCAAAACCTTTAGCCTTTCCTTTACTCATCCTTTCCTTTATCTCTGCAATCTCCTTGTTCGTCTTCTGGGCTTCTCTGATCTTTCCGGACAAAGTGGACTGAATTTCCAAAGCTGCAACATAACCACTCGAAACTATCTCCAAGCATAGCTCCCGAAGATCATCGGCTAACTCTTGAGGTAATCCTCCGGTTATGAGCGTGTTAACATAACTCTTGCGGCTCAACGCATCTGCTACGACATTGGCCTTTCCTGGATGATAATGCAATCTCATGTCATAATCCTTTATGAGCTCCAACCATCTCCTTTTCCCGAGGTTCAACTCCTTCTGTGTGAAGCTGTACTTCAAACTCTTATGATCCATGTAAACATCACAACGTTTACTGATGAGAAAGTGTCTCCATGTCTTGAGCGCATGCACTATGGCTGCTAACTCCAAATCATGTGTAGAAAATTCAACTTGTGAGGTCGAAGCTGTCGGGAGGCGTATGAAACAACTCTTCCATCCTGCATAAGCACACCTCCAAGTCATTGATGTGAAGCGTCGCAATATACTTGGAAATCCTTGCGTATGTTTGGGAAAATCAGCACCGGGGTTGTAACCAAACGTTTCTTCAACTCCTGAAAACTGACCTCAGAATCCTCTGTCTATTTAAACTTGGTGTCCTTCTTCACTAAATCCGTCATTGTCTTCGCTATCTTGGAAAAATTCTCAATAAATCTCCAGTAATAACCCGCGAGTCGAGAAAACTCCCGATCTCTCCAACTGAGGTGGGTGCCAACCACTCAGTCACAGATACAACCTTAGTAGGGTCTATTGCTATTCCTTCTCCTGATATAACATGTCTGAGAAATCCAACTTCTTTCAACCAAAACTCACATTTGCTGAACTTGGCATACAACTGATGTTCCCTGAGCTTCTCGAGAACCAAGCGCAAATGTTCCTTATGCTCTTCTTCATTCTTCAAGTAGACCAATATATCATCAATGAACACCACAACAAACTTGTCCAGAAACTCCATGAACACCTTGTTCATCATACTCATGAAATAGGCAGGGGCATTAGTCAAAACAAATGACATAACTATATACTCATATATCCCATACCTCATGGTAAAAGCTATCTTAGGTATATCATGCTCTCGGATCTTCAACAGGTGATAACCTGATCGAAAATCAACCTTGGAGAAAACCTTAGCTCCATGCAGCTTGTCAAACAAGTCATTGATCATCGACAGAGGGTATTTGTTCTTGATCGTGACCTGATTCAACGCACAATAATCAACAACCATGCTCAAAGATCCATCCTTCTTCTCCACTAGAAGCACTGGGGCTCCCGAGAGTGATGAACTTGGTCGAATATAACCTTTCTCCAGTAACTCCTTAATCTTCTTCTTCATTTCCTCCAGATCATTTGCAGGCATCCGATACGGTCTCTTGGATATTGGTCTGGTGCCTGGCAATAACTCAATCAAAAACTCAATATCTCGATCTGGTGGCATGCCTGGTAACTCCTCCCGAAATACATCGGGATAATCCTTCACCACTGGTACTTCTTCCTGAACAACTCCTGATTGGGAATTTACCCGAGTCCTCCTCAGCACATGCCTAGACACATACTTGATCCTCCTTCCTTCTGGGGTGGTGAGAAGAATTGATTTACTGGTGCAAACGATGTTTCCTTCAAACTTGGATAGCCAAAACATGCCTAGGATCATGACCAATCCTTGTGACTCCAAGACAATAAGGTCGGTGGGGAAAACGTGTCTACCTATAGTTATTGGCAACTGATAACATCCCCGACTTGCCATATACTCTACTCCTGGGGAACTCACTAACATAGGTGACTTAAGGGCTACGGTTGGCAATTTAAACTTGTCCATAAATCCCCTTGATATGAATAAATAAGATGCACCAGTATAAAAAATAATAAGGGTTGTAAATGCATTAATCAAAAATTTACCGACAACTGCATCGGGCTGCTCCTCAATCTCCTCCACACTGATGTGGTTCACCTGACCTCTGGTGAAAGGGTTGAGCTTCTTTCTAGAACTTCCATTGCCATTTCCATTGTTTGCTTTAGAACATTCAGTGGCATAATGTTCAGTCTTCCCGCACTTGAAACAAGTAATGTGACTCAGATCCTTCTTGGCGGGTGTCGCGGGGTTGGAATGGTTCTGACTGTTGCTTCCTCCATTCCCATTGCCATTCTTAGGGCCACTGTGGTTGTGTGAACTTCCTCCATTGTGCGAATGTGTCCTCCATGGTTATGAGTATGTCCTCCCGAGTACGGGGAATAGCGGGGCTTCTACTGAGCTCCAGAAGTGTACCTCCCCTGTCCATACTTCCTCTTGTGATTATCAATCTATTGCTGCCTGCCTTCTATCATGAGAGCCCTGTCTACCAACTCCTGGTAGTTGTTGAAAGTTGTCACCATCAACTGCATGCTTAGCTCATCATTGAGTCCCTCAAGAAACTTCTCCTACTTTGTGGCATCTGTGGCCACATCCTCTGGGTCATAGCGTGCTAACTTGCTGAACTCATCCACATACTGTCCCACTGTATGACTCCCTTGGCGCAAGTTGTGAAACTCACGCTTCTTCAAACTCATAGCTCCAACTGAAACATGTGTGGTGCGGAAGGCCTGCTGAAACTGATCCCATGTAACTGTAGCAATGGGGTAAGTGGTGGTGAAGTTCTCCCACCAAGATGATGCGGGTCCATCAAGCTGATGTGCGGCAAAGCACACTCTCTCCGCATCAGTGCATACGGTAGTGGTCAGCTCTCTCCCAATCTTGCAGAGCCAATCATCTGCAACAATCGGCTCGGTGCTGCTAGAGAACACCGACGGATTCAACCTAAAAAAACGGGCTAGGGTGTCAGCAGGGGGTGGTGGCAGTGGGTTGTTGTTGTTGCCTTGGTTCTGATTCTGATTCTGGACTAACATCTGCATCAAGGCATTCTGCTGTTGGATCAACTGGGTGAGCTTCAGTGGGAACACGAATCCGGTGTCACGTCTCGGAGGCATCTAATGGGTTAGAGGGGGTGAGAAAACAAAATAGAATAAGGTCTAAGAGAGCTTTCACTACCCATATGCATATGAGGCAAAATAATCAATTCACTTCATTCAATATCAAACAAGGTGCACACAAACGATCCAAACTACGATTACAACTCGATCGATACTAACTACTTGGAAGAATACTACTAGTAGCATGGTGGTCGTCTAGAAATTTTGATCGGTGGAAGACTCCATAATATCTGCTCCAGCTTCGTCTATGTAGTCATCATCACTATCATCATTTGCATCACTGTCCATGTCGGTGTCGTCCAAGATGATGTAGTCCTCCGAACGAAGCTCCACTTCAGGCTCTTGCTTCAGGTTCTCCGCGGGTATTCCTAGCTTCTTCTTCAGGTCTTCATGCTTCTCCAGTAGTACAAAAATTTCTTCCTCATATCCATCGCGCATTGACTTGATTTCCTCTTCTAGCTCGATATTCCTCTTCATCAACTTCTTGGTCTTCTTCATGATAGCGCACATTTGCTTCTCATATCGACGAATGTGCTGATCCATCTCCTGAATGTATGCTGCAATTGATCCATCCTTCCTGGTGTGAATCATCTCCCATTCCTCGTCTCGGCGTCCACATATCTGGTAGACGGTGTCTTCAAGCTCCTTGTGGTACACCTCACAAATGCGTCCAAAAGTGATGTGGGCTGCCATGCTCTTTCCCAAGTTCCAACTTGGTGCATCCAAGGTAAAATCAATGGGCTCCGTTGTTGGCGCAAACGTCCTCCCAGGTACACGAACTTTGATCCTCCAGCGCTCCTCTTCCGATAAAGTTGCAGACAAATTTCCAGTGAAAGTTAGTAGTATGATGTTGAGATACTTCGTGACTTCCTAAAAGTGTCATACGAAATGGGTGTCATCATCTGGCTGAGTGAACTTGTTCCAGGGGTCCGCCATCTATAGAGTAGAAATAGAGGAGAATTAGAAATGAGCAAAGAAGAGTAATCCTGTGGCTTTTCCTAGTGGTCGTGTCCTACAGTCAGCGTGTGTTCTGATATCATCTTGTAGTGACCACGATCCCAATGGACTAAAGTCTCTATGCTTAAGTGTCATCCCTAGATAGGTATGCTGACACACATAGTACTCGAGGAATTATAACAGAGTTCAATCACACACTTATTACATCGAGATCCTCATAAAGAGTATGTATTACACAAATAAAAATGGCTGAAGGCCATCTAAACTAAATAAATACAGAAGCTTCAAAGATAAATGAGTCCACCAACTCCAACGACATAGCTGAGTGCATGACAACGACCTATTGCACCTTATTCTTCGTTGGTAAAGTCTGCAACATGAGACGCTGCAGCCGTGTAGGTCAGCACATGGAATAAGCTGGCAGAGTTACACTATAAAGCAATGAATGCAAGAAACTATATCTACATGCATATTTGGCTGGTGGAGGCTCTAAGTTTAATTTTCCAATAAAGCTAATTTTTCCCTACAACAAAGGAATACATTTTATTTACTACAAAGTTATACCATTAGTTGAGAAGGTTCCTCCAACTCAAATCCCATCATTAATCAAGTATCATCATTAAACCCAATTCAGTTAATCAAAGAGTGATGAGATCAACAATAATATCCACTTATAGATACTCAAGATGTCCACACACTACAAAAAAATACACTTCCGTGATGATACGTGTTTGTCACAGTAGGTCATGTTTTTTGTCATGCATGTACATCCATGATGATTTTATGACAGAATCAAGATAGTCATACCTGTGGTGTCGTAGAAGTGTTCCATGACATTACCAAAATTATCATCACGGAAGTGTCCACTTCCATGACAATAAATCGCGCGTCATAGAAGTGCTTTTGTCAAGGGTGACTGACACGTGGCATCCACCGTAATGGAACATCGTTAAGCTATCGGGTCCGGTTTTGGATCCGATAACCCGTTAACAACCCAGACCAATGGGAATTTTCCACGTGTAAAATCATCATTGGCCGCAGGAAACACGTGTTGCCTCACCGTTGGGACAGATGTCATCCACTCATTGGACAGGAGGCGCCTATGATAGGTCGACATGTGGCATGGCCCAACAGTGGCCCATTCCGGTGAAAAAGGCCGACCCAGTAAAAATTAGCAGGCCGGCCCATATAAGGCCTACTTGTGTCAGGTCCATTTAAGCCCACGACCCATATGAGATGTGCCAATTCGGTCCGTCAAAGGCTCGTTAAAGATTTGACACTATTGTAGCCCATCGTTAGTTCGAGCCCGTTAACAGCCCGCTATATATTTAGGCTCAATATTGACCCGATGAGATTTCGGCCTGTTAACGGCCCATTTAATGGATGGGCCAATTTTCAGGATGTACCTCTTTCGGTCTTTTAGCGACCCATTTAAATATTGGGCTAATTTCCGGCCCGGTATGTCTTTCAGCCTGTTGACGGCCCATAAATCTGTTGGGCCATTAGTAGTCAGACCTGAGTTTCGGCCTTTTAGTGGCCCATTTAAGTGTTGGGCCAATTTCTAACCCGGTGTCACTTTCAGCCTGTTGACGACCCATAAATCAGTTGGGCCATTTGTAGTCGGACCTAAGTTTTGGCCTTTTAGCGACCCATTTAAGTGTTGGGACAATTCCCAGCCCTGTGTGCCTTTCGGCCTGTTAACGGACCATAAATGAGTTGGGCCATTTATAGTCGGACCTTAGTTTTGGCCTTTTAACGCCCCATGCCCTTCATGGTCCAATACCAGCCCGGTTTCTCTTTCGGCCTGCTAAAGGCCCACAACATAGTTGGGCCATTTACAATACGACCTGACTTTCGGCCTCTTAGCGGCCCATACTCTTCATAGTCCAGTACAAGCCCGCTGTCTCTTTCGGCCTGCTAAAGGCCTACAGTATAGTTGGGCCATATGTAGCCCAAACTTAGTAACGGCCTGTTAATGGCCCGTGAAATAAATTGGGGCCACCTGTTGCCCGCTTCGATGTCGGCCTGTTAACGACTCGGGAGGTGAGAGGGCCGACCATTAACTTTCGGCCAAGTATCGACCCATTAACTTAATGGGCCCACTAAAGTTCGTACATGTCTTTAGGCCAAATTAGATAATTTGAGCCCATTACGACGAGCAATTATGCACAGGACCAAAACCGATCAAGCAAAGGTACGGCATACAGGGAATAACGTTGCACATCCAGCATATATTACAGGAAATTACATCCACTGGGAAATCAAAGATTGATGCCAGTGCAAATAAATGAGCAGAACCTAACCATCTACAACGTCACAATCTGCAACCTCAGCACAGATGACGCCCATAAGCATGTGGGAAAGTTCTTGCTGCTTTGCTACACTGTCTCTGAAAACATTGATCATTTGTTGTGTCGCACGACTCTGCATCTCTGATTCATCCACCATTTCCATCATTGCTTCAGCCATTAATTGGTTCACAAACATACATTTATTCCATTGCATTCGAGACAAAGGATACTGAACAGATTTAGATGGCGAGCTTGTATTATTGATAGTGGAGAGTGTCTCGACCACTGCATCATAACATAAATTAGCACAGGAACCAAATAGATTAATCATGAGTTATTGCCATATTACCTGGCCTAGATTTACTAGAAAGAAACAATGGGGTTGCCTTGCTGTTTTTAGAGTTTGTCTTCTTATCTTCAACAGCCTGCACAAAATTAACACACTAGCATTGCTACCATTGGCCAAGTCAGATAATAAGAAAGCAACATTGACATAACGAACGTTTGGGCAACTATCCTACACCAAATTAACACAATATAGCGCAGCTATCATCAGCCAGGGAAGGTAGTACGAAAGCAACATTGACACAATGAATGAATGGGCAACCAGAGAAGCACTATAATTCAGTAATGTGCGTGATATGAGATAGTATATTCATGCAGCTCAGTATGGAAAACTACCAGGCAGTTTTCCTTACAAAAATCAACATTGGCGCCTTTAACATTTTGCTACAACTAATTTTAGATCATATAAAGGTTAGATTCACGCCGATTAACAAAATACATGTTGATGTAAAAATATAGTGATATACAACACGTACTTACATCAGCATTGGAGCACAGAGAATTCCCGCAAGATAGTTTCGTCGAATACGATCTCAATGGAGGAAGTCTTCTATCGTTTAACCTTATTTTCTAAAAGAGAGATGGGTAAGAAACATGTAGAAAATATGATTAGAATGCTATAAAATTTCATGATGCGAGGATACACACTCGCTTCTTAGAATGAGTTGACATTCTTTTGCTGGACTGGAGCGGACTAGTTCTTTGGCCACTGGAATCTGCTTATTATCAGTGGGAGTTGGGTTTCTCTGTGCTGGAGCAGTATCTATGAAAAATGAAGTTGCTTTATTATCTCCTGGCGTTTGGATCTTTTGCAAAGGCCTGGTTTGTAACCCTTCAGATTCTAACATAGCTGTCTTCCCCTTGCATGCCTTATATAGAAGAATGGTGATTCAGTTATAAAACATGCTACAGTAGAGATGGAATAGGTACTGAAGAATATAAAGGCATGACATATTGACATGTATTCCCTCCATCCAGAAATAAATGGATGGGTCTAGGCGTATTTCAGTTCTAGATACATCCAGTTTTATCCATTTCTGCGACATTTAATCCGGACGGAGGGAGTATGATGTAAGAGCTAGGGATACGATAGGACAACACAGTAAAACACACACTGAAAAACCCACTGCAGAACCAAAGTATTCAAACCCACTGATATGAGATAGTACACTCATGCAGCTCAGGATGCAAAACTACCAGGCAGTTTTCCTTACAAAAATCAACATTGTGGCCTTTAATCATACATTTTGCCACAACTAAATTTAGATCAGATAAAGGTTGGATTCACACCGATTAACAAAATACATGCTGATGTAAAAATATAATGATATACAACAGGTACTTACATCTACATTGGAGCACAGAGAATTCCAGCAAGAATCTTTCCTCATAAACGATACCATTGCAGAAACTCTTCTATCTGTTAAGCTTATTTTCTAAAAGAGAGATGGGTAAGAAACATGTAGAAAATATGATCAGCATGCTATAAAATTTCTTGATGCAAGGGTACGCACACGCTTCTTAGAATTGAGTTGACATATTTTTGCTGAACTGGAGCGGACTAGTTCTTTGGCCACTGGAATCTGCTTATTATCAGTAGGAGTTGGGTTTCTCTGTGCTGGAGCAGTATCTATAAAAACTGGATTTAGTTTATTATCTCCTGGCATTTGGATCTTTTGCAAAGGCCTTGTTTGTAACCCTTCAGATTCTAACATAGTCGTCTTCCCCTTGCATGCCTTGTATAGAAGAATGGTGCTCTAATTATAAAACATGCGACAACAGAGAGATGGAATAGGTACCGAAGAACAGAAAGGCATGACATGTTGACATGTATTCCCTCCATCCGGAAAAAATGGATGGGTCTAGGCGTATTTCAGTTCTAGATACATCCTTTTTTATCCATTTCGGCAAAATGTAATCCGGACGGAGGGAGTATGGTGTAAGAGCTAGGGATACAACAGGACAACACAGCAAGAAAACACTAGTTGAATGTAAAACTATATGCTAGCAGAATACATACAGAAATAACTAAGGCAACATACACATGTATGATTGGGAAAATAAGATGGCATTGCAACAGAGCACTAGAACAACACTTCAATGTAAAAAAACATGGTATGGCAGACAGATGAAGTACATACTGATGAATAACAATGCATAAGATATTCAGAAGCATGATGTCCAAATTAAGCAGATGGCATTGTGATAGAGTAGAATGACAGTAGTTGAATTTGGAAACATGTTATCATGAATGGAATAGGTACTGAAAAACAGGAAGGCATGACATATTTACATGCATGATCAACATGCTAAGCACATGGCATTGCAATAGAGTAGATACACTCCAGGACATTATATGCATGTTGTACCCATATCACAGGCCAAGTTAGAGCAAGGACCTTGTGGGGTGAAGAGGATTCATCATCTTTCTGCAAGTCTTCTGAAGAACTGCCTTTACATGTTCCATCATATTGGGTATCATTGACATCAAGTTTATTGGCCTTTACATTGCTCCGTGAGGTTCTTGTGGATATATGAGTGTTTGCAATTATATCTGACATGCATGGAAGACAACTAGTAGTTAGATTTATGTAATGAGTGCATGTAGGAGACGACATAAATAGTAGGACTGGGGTTAACTAGCAGCAACAGGTCTCATAAACTAAAGGGAGAACACAGATGAAAGCTACAGAATATGTATCGTTTGTACTCGAGATTAACTAGATGGCACACAAAAGTATTAAAGAACAAGATAGGTAATACTAGAAGTGGTATAATACTATAATCACCAGCCTGCGGGATAACATTGGCTGACGGATGATAACTATGGAACAACGTTACCAAAAGAACAAGTATCTTAGCTGAAGTATGGAACATCGTGAACTCCTGAACAAGACCCGTAAGAGATCAACATGAATATACAGTGAAATGTGATGATCTCTTTTCCATGCTTAGATGAATAACAAAGCCATAAATGTTGCACACAAGTAAGATGAGGGTACAACCTATATGGCTGCCATCCATAGGAGTGAGCATCATGTGCTGACTTGTCGATGGCCCTGCAGTTGTTGTGGCTGTCCATGTCGGGCACGCGCATTCGATGCAGGGAACTGTTGAAGTGGGACTATAGCTCCCTTCTGGTGGATGCTTCCCTTGTTGGAGCAGCTGCGGTGAGTCGGAAGATGGTGTGTCTGAAGATGCAGATAACGCATAATGTTAAGAACGACATATCTCTTTGATATGAAGAAATACACTAAGAGATCAACAGCAAGGTACGAGAGTAGTCACACGTCTGTTGACTGAAGACTAAATTGGGGTCACACGATTTTGTTTTATTTTGGTACTGTCCGATCTACGCCGGATGGCTTGATGGCCGTCTTGTTCCTCCCAGCTGACACTGTTCAGAATCTTCCCCAAAGAGCCAGCGACCAACAACAGAGCAGCCTACCTCCGCCGTCCGTGGCCCCGGCCAAAACCCCGCTCCCCGCCCCATTGCACTGCCATGGTTGCACCGCCCCCGGGCTAATCCACAAAGACTCCCCGTCATCCAGATCCGGCGGCGGCAGTACCTTCAACCCACGCAACTCTAAAAGATAGCCATCTAAGCGCTGCTTCCGCGGCGAACTTGCGGCCCCACACCCTTATGTTACACACTAGCCAATCGGCAGCCTAGGAGCTCCGTCGCCTCAAGGGGTGCTGCTTCCCATTGGGAATCGATTGGCCCAGAATAAAAATTCAGACAACTGACGCCTAAATAAAGTGATTTGAGATGAGGGTGCGACCTATCTGGCGGCATGGTGAAGTAGGCAGGTCCAGCTGCCGAGTCGGTGAGGCCGGCGCGGTTGCGGTGGCGACCGGCGGTAGGGAAAGAGCGATGTTGCGATGGTCGACGGCTACGCGTAAGCAGCGCCAGGACTCTAGACGGATCCGAAGTTGGAGCCGCTCCGGCGCTGTGAACAATGGCGGGGGTGAATCGGCTCTGGTATGGTTCACGCGACCATCGTCGAGGCAGTACCAGCAGCACGGAGTAAGAGTCACACAGCCCAGTGCACAACGACAAATGGACATCGTCTCCGGCATTAGGGAGGAGGGTGGCTGTGAAATTGGTGCGATGGGGGCGCCATGGAGGTGGGGCTGAGGTTTCGCGGCTCGGGAGAAGGGAGCTTCCTGGGAAGAAGGTTATTTGGCGCCCATGAGGTATGA
>NC_041389.1:351583133-351584154 GCF_002162155.2 Triticum dicoccoides
GGGGAACCATGTCTTACGGACGCATTTGTCTAAAATGTGAGGGGGAGTTACAGTTCTACCCTTGCCTATAGGCTTCTCGGCTTGGGTCTATGTACTGAGGGTCGGGGATAGAAGAGTAACTTTGCTTCTCCCTAAATAGTGGGCAGGAGCGATTTCGGGCGAGGAGGGCGTGTTTTGAACTATAGTGGGCGCGAGCGATTTCGGGCGAGGAGAGCGTGTTTTGAAATAGTGGGCGCGCGCTATTTCGAGCGAGGAGAGCGTGTTTTGCCGACCATGGTTTATGAATTATTCGGCACATGTCATTTCAGCCGAGGAGAAGGCGCGCTTGGATGAAGTTACGAACCTACCCTTGATGTACAATGGGCCAATTGATGCCTGTCCCACATAGGACGATAATTCCGCGTCTCCCATTTATTTGCTCGGGCGAATTCCACCGAGCAGAGAAGATGTTTAACGGTTCGTTCAAATTTTGGGAGAACGAGCATCCACGTCTACCTTACCAAGTCAATTCGAATCAAATTTTGAAATATTAGCTTGCCACTTCTTTTTTAGATGGAGAGATGATGCTCGGGAGTAATGTGTTTTTACATGCTCGTTGCTAGCGATTTACTATATGACAAATAGTTGACCCACTCAAAAACACGAATCAAACCCAAAATGAAATATCTCGATTCAACGAAATAGCTCATTCAGTTGGTCAAAATAGTGAACTAAATCCAAAATTGAACACCTCAATCGAGTAGCATGTTGTACAGTATTATAGTACTCCATGAACATGTTGAAAGTCAAATTAATGAACTTGTTTGATATACGCATATATCCGTTCCATGTGTGGATTGCAGACAACATGTTCTCCAATTCAAATATTTGAATGCAAGTTTATATCGAAACATGGTTTATATCAGTCTTTGATGCATAAAACGCGACCTCCCCCTCTCCCGAACTCCTGTTCTCTCTCTCTCTCTCTCTCTCTCTCTCTCTCTCTCCTCTCTCTCTCTCTCTCTCCGACAATCTTCAATTC
>NC_041389.1:351584422-351615983 GCF_002162155.2 Triticum dicoccoides
TCCATCTCTCTCTCTCTCTCTCTCTGTGTGTGTGTGTGGGGGGGGGGTCTTCCTAGTTCGCATGCATATATACACCATCTATAGGTCTCTCTCGCACACTATGTATGATACTCTAGCTAGTCCAAGCTAGATATCTTGGGTGCACTCATCGTACGCACACAAATTCCTTGGCCCTTTGCCCGTAACTCTCCCACGCACCACTATATCGTCTCAGAGCTCTTCCCCCCTCTCTCAAACTCTCCATCCACCTGGGTCACACATACACATGCATATCTCACTCGCACTAGATAGGCCCATCTAAAACTCTATCTCTCTCCCTCGTTCTCTCTCCATCTCACACGCACACACACACAATCTCATGCCCAGCTAGCTAAGTATGAAGGTCTCTCACTCAATTGTAGGCACACGCAGTCCCCCCCATATGTATATGACTAGCTAATCTTAGTCTCCATCATAAACATGTGCATGGTCTATCTTGATTTCTCTCGGGGCATCTTTCTATCGCGCACGCACTCCCTCGATCTCCCACCCATATAGTCCCCTCACAATCTCGAGGGGATCTCTCTATCACAAACACACCCTCTCTCCCTCCCCATGCGTCCATGCCATCCATGTGTCCCTCTCGACCTTTTTTCCTTGTTGGCCAAACCTCTATTGGACATGTGCTACAGGGGTGTCTCTCTCCGATGCAAACAATCACACACTACCTATCTTCGTGTATCTCCTCGCCTCGCTTTTCCATCTCGGAGATGCATGCGTGATATGTTCGCATAAGAAACGAAAAAACACACTCTCTCTCTAATTTATTGTTTGTTGTCACTTTCTCTTTCACACACATACTCTTTTTGCACACTTACTCATTCTCCTTCACACGCACTTGCTCTGTCTCGAGTGAGGCACTCTCCTTGGTCCATATCATATAGATTTATTGAAAAGTCAAACATCACAAAGTTTGACCATGTACGTGGAGAAAAAGAATTACATCTAGTATGACAAACATATACCATTAGATTCACCATGAGATGTAGTTTTGTATGATGTATCTTTGGTATTGTAGATATAAATAACATTTGCGTAAACCTGATCAAAGTTTCCAAGGTTTGACTTCTAAAAAATTTACATGCACTACATTATCGAGCGGATGGAATATCTCTTTCCCCCTCTCAGCTATCTAACGCAGCACTCAGCCTTATCGGGCTCCTCAATCTCTCTCAAACTTTATTGGTCAGTTTGGTTCGTGACCCGACCCTCATGCCTTGATGGCCGGTACTGCCTGGTGTGGATGTGAGATGTAAAATATTTCTGCCTGGCCAGGCTTGTGTGGTGCTGAAGCATTTGGTTCATGCCTGGGCCAGGCAAAGCATCAACATCCCATCAATCAATCCATGCACCAATAATTTAATGCTAATATCCATCCATGTTGCTGTTAGCCTCGTGGCCGCACGACCAGGCACGGCTAGGCGTTCGAAATCAGTCGCCTGGGCCAGGCTACTTGCAGTGTCTGGAGTTCAGCCAGGCTAATTAAAGTGCAAGGGAACCCAGGCCAGGCGGGCTTTGTTTTTCACAGGGTAGCAACCAAACAAGCATGCATGAAATCCAGCCACAACCCTAGGCCAGGCAAAAGATGCTCAGGATGCAAGCCAAACTGGCCTTATATCTCCCTGGTTCACACATACACATGTCTCGCTCGCGCTATACATATAGACCCATCCAACACTCTCCGCCCTTGTTTTCTCTCGATGTGACACGCACCCCCCTAAGTACCATAATCCCTCACTCCATCATAGGCGCAAGCACTCCCCCCCTCATAAGTATGATTATCTCTTACTAGCCATCAAGAACACACGTATTGTCTCCTACCATCCATACGTCTATCTCGATATCTCTCGGGGCATCTTCTATCGCGCACACACCTTGTCACTCGATCTCCCACCCATGTAGTCCCATCACGATCTCCAGGGGATCTCTCTATGACAAACATACACTCTCTCCTCCCCATGTCTGCATTTTCTCCGTACGTATCTCTCGACCTCTCTCCCTTGTTTGTCAGACCCCTCTTGGCCACGTGCTAGGGGTCTTGCTCTCTTGGTTCCAAACAACCACACAGTATCTCCTCACCTTGCCTCTGTTGTCGAAGATGCATGTGTGATATGTTTTCATAAGACACGCATGCTTTTTCTCTACTTTTATCGTGTGTTGTCCATGTCTCTTTCACACACGCACACACACTTTTTTCACTCACTCCCTCACTCTCTCTCTCTCTCTCTCTCTAGTTAGGGACTCTGTCACGTCCATAAGAATATGGATGTTTTGAGAAGTCAAACCTTAGAAAAGTTTGACCAGGTATATGTGGAGAAAAACATTTACATCTAGAACGATCATTAGATTCATCACAACATGTACTTACTTCATACTATCATTTATCTTTGGTATTGTAGATATAAGTAATTTCTTTATAAACTTGGTCAAAGTTTCAAAAGTTTGACTTAAAAAATGTTGGAATTACATTATCGAACGGAGGGAGTAGCTCTTTCTCTCTCTCTACTATCTCTCACAGGCCTCCCCTCTCACTCGAACTCTCTATACCGACGAATTATACGCTCACTGTGTCAGCGTATAGCTCCGTATATTGTTTAGTTGACCGGTTAACCAATCCACATGCTGCCTTGTCAGCTCGTGTTCTGTATCTTCGTGTGCTGGCCCATGTGGCAGTGGGTGAAAATAAGTAAACTAGAGGCCCATCTGACACGCGGTGAAGTAAACAAAGTTGAAACCACTCGGGGTAGTGATATCTACTACACAACCTTCTTCTTGTAGATGTTGTTGGGCCTGCAAGTGTACAGGTTTGTAGGATAGTCACAAATTTCCCTCAAGTGGATGATCTAAGGTTTATCAATCGTGGGAGGCGTAGTATGAAGATGGTCTCTCTGAAACAACCCTGCAACCAAATAACAAAGAGTCTCTTGTGTTCCCAGCACACCCAATACAATGGTAAATTGTATAGGTGCACTAGTTCGGCGAAGAGATGGTGATACAAGTGCAATATGGATGGTAGATATAGGTTTTTGTAATCTGAAAATATAAACACAACAAGGTAACTAATGATAAAAGTGAGCGTAAACGGTATTGCAATGATAGGAAACAAGGCATAGGGTTCATACTTTCACTAGTGCAAGTTCTCTCAACAATAATAACATAGATAGATCATATAACAATTCCTCAACATGCAACAAAGAGTCACTCCAAAGCCACTAATAGCGGAGAACAAATGAAGAGATTATGTTAGGGTACGAAACCACCTCAAAGTTATCCTTTCTGTTCAATCTACTCAAGAGTCCATAGCAAAATAACATGAAGCTATCCTTTCCGTTCAATCTACCATAGAGTTCATACTAGAATAACACCTTAAGACACAAATCAACCAAAACCCTAATGTCACCTAGATACTCCATTGTCACCTCAAGTATCCGTGGGCATGACTATACGATATGCATCACACAATCTCAGATTCATCTATTCAACCAACACAAAGTACTTCAAAGAGTGCCCCAAAGTTTCTACCGGAAAGTCAAGACGAAAACGTCTGCCAAGCCCTATGCATAGGTTCATGGGCATAACCCGCAAGTTGGTCACCAAAAGATACATCAAGTGGCATGTGATATCCCATTGTCACCACAGATAAGCACGGCAAGACATACATCAAGTGTTCTCAAATCCTTAAAGACTCAATCCGACAAGATAACTTAAAAGGGAAAACTCAATTCATCACAAGAGAGTAGAGGGGGAGAAACATCATAAGATCCAACTATAATAGCAAAGGTCGCGATACATCAAGATCGTGCCATCACTACAAAAAAAATAAACTTCCGTGATGATACGTGTTTGTCACAGTAGGTCGCGTTTTTTGTCATGCATGTACATCCATGACAAATTTATGACAGAATCAAGATAGTCATACCTGTGCTGTCGTAGAAGTGTTCCATGACATTACCAAAATTGTCATCACGGAAGTGTCCACTTCCATGACGATAAATCGCGCGTCACAGAAGTGCTTTCGTCAAGGGTGACCGACACGTGGCATCCACCGTAACGGAACGCCGTTAAGCTATTGGGTCGGGTTTTGGATCCGATAACCCGTTAACATCCCCGACCAATGGGGATTTTCCACGTGTAAAATGATCATTGGTTGGAGGAAACACGTGTCGGCTCACCGTTGGGACAGATGTCATCCACGCAATGGACGGAAGACGCCTATGGTACGTCGACACGTGGCATGGCCCAACAGAGGCCCATTCCTGTGAAAAGGCCGGCCCAGTAAAAATTAGCAGGCCAGCCTATATAAGGCCTACTTGTGTCAGGTCCATTTAAGCCCACGGCCCATACGAGATGAGCCAATTCGGCCCGTTAAAGATTTGACACCATTGCAGCCCATCGTCAGTTCGAGCCCTTTAACAGCCCGCTATATATCTGGGCTCAATATCGGTCCGATGAGATTTCAGCCTGTTAACGGCCCGTTTAATGGATGGGCCAATTTTCAGGATGTACATCTTTCGTCCTTCTAGCAACCCATTTAAATGTTGGGCTAGTTTTTGGCCCGATGTGTCTTTTAGCCTGTTGACGGCCCATAAATCTGATGGGCCATTTGTTGTCGGACCTGAGTTTCGGCCTTTTAGCGGCCCATTTAAGTGTTGGGCCAATTTTCTGGCCCGGTGTTACTTTCAGCCTGTTGACGGCCCATAAATCAGTTGGGCCATTTTTAGTCGGACCTGAGTTTTGGCCTTTTAGTGACCCATTTAAGTGTTGGGCCAATTCCCGGCCCTGTGTGACTTTCGGCCTGTTAACGGACCATAAATGAGTTGGGCCATTTGTAGTCAGACCTTAATTTTGGCCCTTTAATGGCCCATGCCCTTCATGGTCCAATACCAACCCGGTTTCTCTTTTGGCCTGCTAAAGGCCCACAACACAGTTGGGCCATTTACAATACGACCTGACTTTCGGCCTCTTAGCGGCCCATGGTCTTCATGGTCCAGTACAAGCCCACTATCTCTTTCGGCCTGCTAAAGGCCTACAATATAGTTGGGCCATATGTAGCCCAAACTTAGTAACGACCTGTTAACGGCCCGTGAAATAAACTGGGGCCACCTGTTGCCCGCTTCGATGTCGTCCTGTTTACGACCCGGGAGGTAAGAGGGCCGACCATTAACTTTCGGCCTAGTAACGGCCCATTAACTTAATGGGCCCACTAAAGTTCGCACATGTCTTTAGGCCAAATTAGATAATTTGAGCCCATTACGACGAGCAATTATGCACAGGACCAAAACCGATCATGCAAAGGTACGGCATACAAGGAATAATGTTGCACATCCAGCATATATTACAGGAAATTACATCCACCGGGCAATCAAAGATTGATGCCAGTGCAAATAAATGAGCAGAACCTAACCATCTACAATGTCACAATCTGCAACCACAACACACATGACGCCCAAAAGCATGTGGGCAAGTTCTTTCTGCTTTGCTACACTGTCTCTGAAAACATTGATCAGTTATTGTGTCGCATGACTCTGCACCTCTGATTCATCCACCATTTCCATCATTGCTTCAGACATTAATTGGTTCACAAACATACATTTATTCCGTTGCATTCGACACAGAGGATACTGAACAGATTCAGATGGCGATTTTGGCAGGCTTGTTTTATTGATAGTGGAGAGTGTCTCGACCACTGCATCATAAATAAATTAGGACGAGAACCAAATAGATTAATCATGAGTTATTGCCATATTACCTAGCCTAGATTTACTGGAAAGAAACAATGGGGTTGCCTTGCGGTTTTCAGAGTCTGTCTTCTTATCTTTAGCAGCCTGCACAAAATTAACACACTAGCATTGCTATCATTGGCCAAGTCAGATAATAGGAAAGCAACATTGACACAACGAACGTTTGGGCAAGTAGCCTACACCAAATTAACACAATATGGCACAACTATCATCAACCAGGTAAGGTAGTACGAAAGCAACACTGACACAATGAATGAATGGGCAACCAGAGAAGCACTACAATTCAGTAATGTGCGTGATATGAGATAGTACATTCATGCAGCTCAGTATGCAAAACTACCAGGCAGTTTTCCTTACAAAAATCAACATTGGCGCCTTTAACATTTTGCTACAACTAATTTTAGATCAGATCAAGGTTAGATTCACGCCGATTAACAAAATACATGTTGATGTAAAAATATAGTTATATACAACAGGTACTTACATCAGCATTGGAGCACAGAGAATCCCCGCAAGATATTTTCCTCGAATACGATCCCATTGGAGGAAGTCTTCTATCGTTTAACCTTATTTTCTAAAAGAGAGATGGGTAAGAAACATGTAGAAAATATGATCAGAATGATATAAAATTTCATGATGCGAGGATACGCACACGCTTCTTAGAATGGAGTTGACATTCTTTTGCTGGACTGGAGCGGACTAGTTCTTTGG
Source organism: Triticum dicoccoides (assembly GCF_002162155.2). Classification (NCBI taxonomy): domain Eukaryota; kingdom Viridiplantae; phylum Streptophyta; class Magnoliopsida; order Poales; family Poaceae; genus Triticum; species Triticum dicoccoides. The sequence continues at coordinate 351,590,914 of NC_041389.1, forward strand.
CCACTGGAATCTACTTATTATCAGTGGGAGCTGGGTTTCTCTGTGCTGGAGCAGTATCTATGAAAAATGGAGTTGGTTTATTATCTCCTGGCATTTGGATCTTTTGCAAAGACCTGGTTTGTAAACCTTCAGATTCTAACAGAGTCGTCTTCCCCTTGCATGCCTTATATAGAAGAATGGTGATTCAGTTATAAAACATGCTACAGCAGAGATGGAATAGGTACTGAAGAATAGAAAGGCATGACATATTGACATGTATTCCCTCCATCCGGAAATAAATGGACGGGTCTAGGCATATTTCAGTTCTAGATACATCCAGTTTTATCCATTTCTGCGACATTTAATCCGGATGGAGGGATTATGATGTACGAGCTAGGGATACGATAGGACAACACAGTAAAAAAACACTGAAAAACCCACTGCAGAACCAAAGTATTAAAACCCACTGATATGAGATAGTACACTCATGCAGCTCAGGATGCAAAACTAACAGGCAGTTTTCCTTGCAAAAATCAATATTGTGGCCTTTAATCATACATTTTGCTACAACTAAATTTAGATCAGATAAAGGTTGGATTCACGCCGATTAACAAAATACATGCTGATGTAAAAATATAGTGATATACAACAGGTACTTACATCTACATTGGAGCACAGAGAATTCCTGCAAGAATCTTTCCTCATAAACGATACCATTGCAGAAACTCTTCTATCTGTTAAGCTTATTTTCTAAAAGAGAGATGGGTAAGAAACATGTAGAAAATATGATCAGCATGCTATAAAATTTCATGATGCAAGGATACACACACGCTTCTTAGAATCGAGTTGACATATTTTTTCTCGACTGGAGCAGACTAGTTCTTTGGCCACTGGAATCTGCTTATTATCAGTAGGAGTTGGGTTTCTCTGTGCTGGAGCAATATCTATAAAAACTGGAGTTGGTTTATTATCTCCTGGCGTTTGGATCTTTTGCAAAGGCCTTGTCTGTAACCCTTCAGATTCTAACATAGTCATCTTCCCCTTGCATGCCTTGTATAGAAGAATGGTGCTCTAATTATAAAACATGCGACAACAGAGAGATGGAATAGGTACCGAAGAACAGAAAGGCATGACATGTTGACATGTATTCCCTCCATCTGGAAAAAATGGATGGGTCTAGGCGTATTTCAGTTCTAGATACATCCTTTTTTATCCATTTCGGCAAAATGTAATCCGGACGGAGGGAGTATGGTGTAAGACCTAGGGATACGACAGGACAACACAGCAAGAAAACACTAGTTGAATGAAAACTATATGCTAGCAGAATACATACAGAAATAACTAAGGCAACATACACATGTATGATTGGGAAAATAAGATGGCATTGCAACAGAGCACTAGAACAACACTTCAATGTAAAAAAACATGGTATGGCAGACAGATGAAGTACATACTGATGAATAACAATGCATAAGATATTCAGAAGCATGATGTCCAAATTAAGCAGATGGCATTGTGATAGAGTAGAATGACAGTAGTTGAATTTGAAAACATGTTATCATGAATGGAATAGGTACTGAAAAACAGGAAGGCATGACATATTTACATGCATGATCAACATGCTAAGCACATGGCATTGCAATAGAGTAGATACACTCCAGGACATTATATGCATGTTGTACCCATATCACAGGCCAAGTTAGAGCAAGGACCTTGTGGGGTGAAGAGGATTCATCATCTTTCTGCAAGTCTTCTGAAGAACTGCCTTTACATGTTCCATCATATTGGGTATCATTGACATCAAGTTTATTGGCCTTTACATTGCTCCGTGAGGTTCTTGTGGATATATGAGTGTGTGCAATTATATCTGACATGCATGGAAGACAACTAGTAGTTAGATTTATGTAAATGAGTGCCTGTAGGAGACGACATAAATAGTAGGACTGGGGTTAACTAGCAGCAACATGTCTCATAAAGTAAAGGGAGAACACAGATGAAAGCTACAGAATATGTATCGTTTGTACTCGAGATTAACTAGATGGCACACAAAAGTATTAAAGAACAACATAGGTAATACTAGAAGTGGTATAATACTATAATCACCAGCCTGTGGGATAGCATTCGCTGATGGATGATAACTATGGAACAACATTACCTAAAGAAAAAGTATCTTAGCTGAACTATGGAACAATGTGAACTCATGAACAAGACCCGTAAGAGATCAGCATGAATATACAGTGAAATGTGATGATCTATTTTCTGTGCTTAGATGAATAACAAAGCCATAAATGTTGCACACAAGTAAGATGAGGGTACAACCTATATGGCTGCCATCCATAGGAGTGAGCATCATGTGCTGACTTGTCGATGGCCCTGCAGTTGTTGTGGCTGTCCATGTCGGGCACGCGCATTCAATGCAGGGAACTGTTGAGTGGGGACTGTAGCTCCCTTCTGGTGTATGCTTCCCTTGTTGGAGCAGCTGCGGTGAGTCGGAAGACGGTGTGTCTGAAGATGCAGATAACGCATAAAGTTAAGAACGACATATCTCTTTGATCCGAAGAAATACACTAAGAGATCAACAGCAAGGTACGAGAGTGGTTACACGTCTGTTGACTGAAGACTAAATTGGGGTCACACGATTTTATTTTATTTTGGTACTGTCCGATCTACGCCGGATGGCTTGATGGCCGTCTTGTGCCTCCCGGCTGACACTGTTCGGAATCTTCCCCGAAGAGCCAGCGACCAACGGCAGAGCAGCCCGCCTCGCCATCCGTGGCCCGTCCAAAACCCCGCTCCCCGCCCCACCGCACTGCCGTGGTTACGCCCCCCAGGACAATCCACAAAGACTCCCCGTCATCCAGATCCGGCGGCGGCAGTACCTTCAACCCACGCAACTCTAAAAGATAGCCATCTAAGCACTGCTTCCGCGGCGAACTTGCGGCCCTGCACCCTTATGTTAGACACCAGCCAACCGGCAGCCTAGGAGCTCCGCCGCCTCGAGGGGTGCTGCTTCCCATTGGGAATCGATTGGCCCAGAATAAAAATTCAGACAACTGACGCCTAAATAAAGTGATTTCAGATGAGGGTGCGACCTATCTGGCGGCATGGTGAAGTAGGCAGGTCCAGCTGCTGAGTCGGTGAGGCCGACGCGGTTGCGGTGGTGACCGGCGGCAGGGAAAGAGCGATGTCACGACGGTCGACGGCTACGCGGAAGCAGTGCCAGGACTCTGGACAGATCCGAAGTTGGAGCCGCTCCGGCGCTGTGAACAACGGTGGGGGTGAATCGGCTCCAGTACGGTTCACACGGCCGTCGTCGAGGCAGCACCAGCAACACAGAGTAAGAGGCACACGGCCGAGTGCACGACGGCAATTGGACAGCATCTCCGGCATTAGGGAGGAGGGCGGCTGTGAAATTGGTGCGGTGGGGGGCACCATGGAGGCGGGGCTGAGGTTTCGCGGCTCGGGAGAAGGGAGCTTCCTGGGGAGAAGGTGATTTGGCGCCCACGAGGTATGAATGGGGGTGGGTGGGGGGGAATTGGGAGGGGAGAGGAACCATGTTTTACAGACGCATTTGTCTGAAATGTGAGGGGGAGTTACAGTTCTACCCTTGCCTATAGGCTTCTCGGCTTGGGTCTGTGTACTGAGGGTCGGGGATAGTAGAGTAACTTTGCTTCTCCCCAAATAGTGGGTGGGAGCGATTTCGGGCGAGGAGGGCGTGTTTTGAACTATAGTGGGCGCGAGCGAATTCGGGCGAGGAGAGCGTGTTTTGAAATAGTGGGCGCGAGCTATTTCAGGCGAGGAGAGCATGTTTTGCCGACCATGGTTTATGAATTATTTGGCACATGTCATTTCGGCCGAGGAGAAGGCGCGCTTGGATGAAGTTATGAACCTACCCTCGATGTACAATGGGCCAATTGATGCGTGTCCCACATAGGACGGTAATTCTGCGTCTCCCATTTATTTGCTCAGGCGAATTCCACTGAGCAGATAGGATGTTTAACGGTTCGTTCAAATTTTGGGAGAACGAGCATCCATGTCTACCTTACCAAGTCGATTCGAATCAAATTTTGAAATATTAGCTTGCCACTTCTTTTTTAGATGGAGAGATGATGCTCGGGAGTAATGTGTTTTTACATGCTCGTTGCTAGCAATTTACTATATGAAAAATAGTTGACCCGCTCAAAAACGCGAATCAAACCCAAAATGAAATATCTCGATTCAATGAACTAGCTCGTTCAGTAGGTCAAAATAGTGAACTAAATCCAAAATTGAACACCTCAATCGAGTAGCATGTTGTACAGTATTATAGTACTCCGTGAACATGTTGAAATTCAAATTAATGAACTTGTTTGATATACGCATATATCCGTTCATGTGTGGATTGCAGACAACATGGTCTCCAATTTAAATATTTGAATGCAAGTTTATATCAGTCTTTGATGCATAAAACGCGACCTCCCCCTCTCCCGGACTCACGTTCTCTCTCTCTCTCTCACACACTCTCTCGCCGACAATCTTCAATTCTGTCGCACGCATCTGACACAAAAACCTTGTTGGTCTCTCTCTCTCTCTGTGTGTGTGGTTTTTTTTCTAGTCCGCATTCATACATACACCATCTATAGGTCTCTCTCGCACACTATGTATGATACTCTAGCTAGTCCAAGCTAGGTATCTTGGGTGCACTCATCGTACGCACACAAATTCCTTGGCTCTTTGCCCGTAACTCTCTCATGCACCACTATGTCATCTCGGAGCTCCCCCCTCTCTCAAATTCTCCATCCACCTGGGTCACACATACACATGCATATCTCACTGGCACTCAATAGGCCCATCTAAAACTCTATCTGTCTCCATCGTTCTCTCTCCATCTCACACGCATACACACACACACAATCTCATGCCCAGCTAGCCAAGTATTATGGTCTCTCACTCAATTGTAGGCACATGCAGTCCCCCATATATGTATATTACTAGATAATCTTAGTCTCCATCACAAACATGTGCATGGTCTATCTCGATTTCTCTCGGGGTATCTTTCTATCGCGCATGCACTCCCTCGATCTCCCACCCATATAGTCCCCTCACGATCTCGAGGGGATCTCTCTATCACAAACACACCCTCTCTCCCTCCCCTTGCGTCCATGCCATCCATGTGTCCCTCTCGACCTTTTTTCCTTGTTGGCCAAACCTCTATTGGACATGTGCTACAAGGGTGTCTCTCTCCGTTGCAAACAATCACACACTAGCTATCTTCATGTATCTCCTCGCCTCGCTTTTCCATCTCGGAGATGCATGCGTGATATGTTTGCATAAGAAACAAAAAACACACACTCTCTCTAATTTATCGTTTGTTGTCACTTTCTCTTTCACACACATACTCTTTTTGCACACTTACTCATTCTCCTTCACATGCACTTGATCTGTCTCGACTGAGGCACTCACCTCCGTCCATAGCACATAGATTTATTGAAAAGTCAAACATCACAAAGTTTGACCATGTACGTGGAGAAAAAGAATTACATCTAGTACGGCAAACATATACCATTAGATTCACCATGAGATGTAGTTTTGTATGATGTATCTTTGGAATTGTAGATATAAATAACATTTGCGTAAACCTGATCAAAGTTTCCAAAGTTTGACTTCTAAAAAAATTACATGCACTGCATTATCGAGCGGATGGAATATCTCTTTCCCCCTCTCAGCTATATGATGCACCACTCAGCCTTATCGGGGCTCCTCAATCTCTCTCAAACTTTATTGGTCAGTTTGGTTCGTGACCTGACCCTCATGCCTTGATGGTTGGTACTGCCTGGTGTGGACGTGAGATGTAAAATATTTCTACCTGGCCAGGCTTGTGTGGTGCTGAAGCGTTTGGTTCATGCCTAGGCCAGGCAAAGCATCAATGTCCCATCAATCAATCCATGCATCAATTATTTAATGCTAATATCCATCCATGTTGCTGTTAGCCTCGTGGCCGCACGACCAGGCATGGCCAGGTGTTCGAAATCGGTCGCTTGGGCCAGGCTACTTGCAGTGTGTGGAGTTCAACCAGGCTAATTAAAGTGCAAGGGAACCCAGGCCGGGCGAGCTTTCTTTTTCACAGGGTAGCAACCAAACAAGCGTGCATGAAATCCAGCCACAACCCTAGGCCAGGCAAAAGATGCTCAGGATGCAAGCCAAACTGGCCTTATATCTCCCTGGTTCACACATACACATGTCTCGCTCGCGCTATACATATAGACCCATCCAACACTCTCCGCCCTTGTTCCCTCTCCATGTGACACGCACCCCCCTAAGTACCATAATCCCTCACTCCATCATAGGCTCTGTTTGGATCCATGGGTTAGAGTTAGTTTGGGTTAGTTTGGAGCCAACTAACCCAAAAAGATCCAAACAGGAGGGTTAGTTTAGGTTAGAGGCATCTAACCCATCCAAAAAAACTAACCCATCCAAGAGGTGCTTATTTGGGTTAGTTCTTCTCGGGACCACTAATAAACACTTTTTTCTCTCGTTCTCCCCATAGCAGATCCCTCCCCACTTCCTTGAAGCTTCTCGTCCTCTCCGTCCCTCCCTCTCGCTCCGCCCGTGAAGGTGCCTCGCCGTATCCGCGCTCCATCTAACCCTGCCATCCAAACACCTCTTTACTTAGAGTTAGTTCAGGGTTAGAATCTAACTCTAACCTCTAACTGAGTTAGAGTATCCAAACAAGGCCATAGGCGCAAGCACTCCCCCCTCCTAAGTATGATTATCTCTTACTAGCCATCAGGAACATATGTATTGTCTCCTTCCATCCATACGTCTATCTCGATATCTCTCGGGGCATCTTCTATCACGCACACACCTTGTCACTCGATCTCCCACCCATGTAGTCCCATCACGATCTCCAGGGGATTTCTCTATGACAAACATACACTCTCTCCTCCCCATGTCTGCATTTTCTCCGTACGTCTCTCTCGACCTCTCTCCCTTGTTTGTCAGACCCCTCTTGGCCACGTGCTAGGGGTCTTCCTCTCTCGGTACCAAACAACCACACAGTATCTCCTCACCTTGCCTCCGTTGTCGAAGATGCATGTGTGATATGTTTGCATAAGACACGCACGCTTTTTCTCCACTTTTATCGTGTGTTGTCCATGTCTCTTTCACACATGCACACACACTTTTTTCACTCTCTCTCTCTCTCTCTCTCTCTCTCTCTCTCGTCAGGGACTCTGTCACGTCCATAAGCATATGGATGTTTTGAAAAGTCAAACCTCAGAAAAGTTTGACTAGGTATATGTTGAGAAAAACATTTACATCTGGAACGATCATTAGATTCATCACAACATGTACTTACTTCATACTATCATTTATCTTTGGTATTGCCGATATAAGTAATTTCTTTATAAACTTGGTCAAAGTTTCAAAAGTTTGACTTTAAAAAAATGTTGTAATTACATTATTGAACGGAGGGAGTAGCTCTTTCTCTCTCTCTCTCTGCTATCTCTCACGGGCCTCCCCTCTCACTCGAACTCTCTATACCGACAGATTATACGCTCACCGTGTCAGCGTATAGCTTTGTATATTGTTTAGTTGACCGGTCAATCAATCCACATGCTGCGTTGTCAGCTCGTGTTCTGTATCTTGGTGTGCTGGACCATGTGGCAATGGGTGAAAATAAGTAAACTAGAGGCCCATCTGACACGCGGTGAAGGAAGCAAAGTTGAAACCACTCGGGGTAGCACCGCGCACGCTAGTAAATTGAGGGCGCATTGAGGACAAACTTCTTGCATGCGAAGGACGCACTCGCGCACAATTCACCACTGCGCGGCGGCATGCATAGAAGGACGCACTCGCGCACACCCAGCACACAACACACATCAGCACACGTGTACACCGGCGTCGCCGCCGGTTGAGATGGACTGCGAGGCAGCCAACAAGCGGAGGCCGCTCGAGCCAAAACCACATCTGGCGAGCCTGGACTTCATCAGCAGCCTCCCCGACGACATGCTGCTCGTCATTGTCGGCCTCCTCCCCACCAAATCTGCCGTGCAGACTGCCCTACTCTCCCGGCGGTGGCGCCCCCTCTGGCGCTGCGTCCCCCTCAACCTCACTGTCGACAACTGCCTCTGCGACGGGGATTGCAAACGCATGGCCGCAGTCTCTAAGATCCTTTCATCGCTCCCTGGGCCAGCCAGACGTCTTGACATCCACATGTTCAGTACCAACTGCAAGGTCCAACCCAAGTTCGACGAGTGGTTCTTATCCCCTGCCCTAGATCAGCTCGAGGAGCTCAGCTTTGAAGCTGGACGATGTCACTCTCTACCGTCGTCCGTGCTTCGCCTCACGCCAACGCTGCGCCGCGCCAGCTTCAGCTCCTGCTATCTTCCCCAGATTAATGCCGCGCCCGCCATTCTTCTCCCTCAACTCAAGCAGCTCGACCTCTTCGACGTTGTCATCTCGAAGAAGGCTATGGAGCACCTGCTCTGCAGCTGTACTGTGCTCGAGTACCTTCGTCTTGAGTAGATCCACGGGTTCATTAGCCTCCACATCGCCTCGACGAATCTCCGATTGATTTATGTGTCTTGCTGGCCCCGCAACAAGACATCAATTGGGAAGAGATCACTCCAGCTGTTCCACGTTATGGTCATTGAGAATGCACCTTTCCTTGAGAGATTGCTTGTATCGGATCTAGAAGGTCCAACAAAAATCAGGGTCATTGAAACTCTTTATTGGATCCGTAATCGTTCAGGTACATCACTCATCTTCTTCTCCGTCTTCTTGAAATTCACATTTTTAAATTTCTTCTTGATGTATTTACGACCGTCTTCCAGAAAATGATTCCCACAAGCTTGACCCAGTCCATGCGCACAGTGAAGATCTTAGCACTAAAATCTATCGGCCCCAATCTGGATCAAGTTGTTGGATTCCTTACATGCTTTCCATGCACGGAGAAGCTACTCGTCGAGGTGAAACTTCTTTCCTATTAGTAAATGGTAATCACAACGTAGCTCAATTTTTTCATAATTTTCCCAAATTACGATGACAAGTGTAGTGTTCAAAACTACATCCACGCACTGCACCGAAAGAAATGTTTTTAGTATTTTTTCTCACGTGATCACCTGCATCATTTTTATGCTGTACTACTATAGTACCCTAGGCTAGTCATAGTGGAAAGTAACTTAGACTACTCTAGTAACTCTATGGTTACCCTAAGGGCAAGTACTACCTCCGTCCTGGTTTATGCTTCCAATTTTGTAGTATCAAAATTTGACCGTAGATTTAACTGCCAAAATGTTAATGCATGTCACTAAGAACTATATCGTTGGATTCGTATTTGAACATAATTTCAAATGGTGTAATTTTTAGTGACATGCATTGGCATTTTCTTAGGTAAATCTATGGTCAAAATTTTATACTAAATACGAGGTAGTATTCCCTCCGTCCCAAAATTCTTGTCTTACATTTGTTTAGATACGGATGTATCTAACACTAAAATGTAACTAGATACATCCATATTTAGACAAATTTAAGACAAGAATTTTGGGACGGAGGGAGTACAAAAGTGGGCTATGTAGGCCAAAACATGTGCCAAATTCACTTGTGATGCATTTGGCATCGATGCCCCTCCATTGCTCACCTGGTGCCCCAATCTGGAGCACCTACTTTGCTCCGGTGCCAAATTAACTCACACAATGAAAAAACACTACATGGGAGAGAGAGAGGACTGAGGCAATAAAAAAACACTTGTTTGGGAGAGTGAGAGGTTGGTGTAGTTGGTTTGATTGATTTGTTTATACATGTGGGTCTGTGTGCACAGTGGTGCCAACTTTCTCACATCGCGAGAGCGGTGCCAAAATCTTTTGATTTGACATTGAATCGTATTATGTGGCATACTTTTGCGAAATATGGCATCGGCCACATAGTGGAAGGCAACAAATGCCCAAGCTCTTCACGTGCTCCAAGTTAAATGAGAGGAAACAGAAAGAGAGAGAGAGAGAGAGAGGGAGAGAGAGAGAGAGAGTGAAAAAATATCACTAGCCAGCCAACCCTATCGTATGAGCGAATGATATTGGTACCTCTTGATGACACGGCAATCTTGTGCAGCCAGATGCTCAAATATGTTCTCTTCTTTTGCAGATAAAAAAGACCGAAAGTGAAAAATGTGCTGCACTATAACAATCTCATCGAAAGCCTTGATCTCCATCTTACAGAAATTGATTTGATCGACTACCGAGGTAGCACATCTGAGATTAAATTGGCCAGGTTCTTTGTTCTGGAGGCAAGTGTGCTCAAGGTAATGAGGTTTGGCATTCTCTGGCGCAACAATGAATGGCGTGCTGATCACCGCAAGCGTCTAAGCCTAAATGACAAAGTCTCCACAGAAGCTGAATTTGTTTTTGAAACATCAAGTGGCCAGAGACTGGAAAACTTATTTGCCCATTAGTGACTTGTCAGGGCGGTGGATTTTAGTTTGTACGATAACGCTGCATCCACCTAATGTAACGAAAGTTCTTACGTGAACTTCCTAGTAATTCCCTCTTCCTAGGTGCAACATTACTCCTAACATTTGTAATATCAGTTTGAAACTTGTAATATTGCCGTGTCCTATTCCTGCGTTTTCAAAATCCTGCGAATCAAACAGGTCCTGAGTTGGTGATGATGTTGTGCCTCCCATCTTTCACCAGTAGCCGTCGGATCTAGATCTGACGCATACAAACCAAGCTTCTCCATTTTTGCAAAAAGATGCCCGCACTTGTTCCCTATTTACACACAACTCCTTGTCTCTCACAATCAGCCTTATCTCCTCCCCACCACATGTAGAAGGCCGTGGAAAAATCTGGCGCGATGGCCGCTGCAGGAGCAGTCCACCCCAATCTTGGTGTTCCGTGCAATGCACGGGCATCTACGCACGGGAAATTATGTCAAACAGGGCTAGTTGTAAGCAAGCTAGCTCTACAGCCATGATGATAGTGACTGCAGATGGTGAGGCTGACTATGGTATGCCGAACACGACGCCTATACTCAGGTGTCATCTCCGGCGCAGGGTCTTGTCACTTCACTGTGAGGAGTAGCACGTAATAATTTGACCAACGGGTAGTACAGTGCTACTAGTACTAGTAGCACCACCGTCTGGATTTAGGAGTACTACCATGTCCATCTGGATTTTAATATTTGACTAGCAATATCAAGTAATGCATGTCACAAAAAATGTACTACTCCCTCTGTAAATAAATACATGGTGTTTTATTCCTATCGGCGAGAGAACTTAATGTTTTCTTTCTAACTAGAGTCTTAATAGGATTACATGCAATGAACTAAACACTGCATGTCATGTTTGGTAGTCTTAAGTCATTGAAAGCATGCACGACCCACATCTCTCATTGGTTGATATGTCACGAAATAAGAAACAAGGAGGGAGTTAATGCACCGTGCCTAAGTGTTTTGGGATTATTTGGTTTTCTTAATGTGACTTACACAACATTTTTGTTTACATGCATTAACATTTTATTAGTTAAATCAAAGGTCAAAACTTGGCGCAAAATGCAAAGGGGACCAATAAACCAGTAAACATCAAACTTCTCTCGTTTGGCCCCAACTAGAGGTCCGGTGAGATGACTATACATCAGCGACACGGAGGGGGGCACAGCTTCATTGACTTATGGCAACTGCCTTTGGGTGAATGACACGTGGGCCCAGGGGGTGGCTGGCCCACCTATCATACAGCCAAAGGCAGGTGCAGTAGAGGGCCGAGGAGTAGTACGAAATCCTACGCACCTACGCACGCTAACCAAGGGCAAGAGTGATCACTCGAATCGCAAGATCAGTTGACTAGTAGAAGCTAAGCTAGACCCATGGAGGCGATGAGCGCGAGCATCAGCCGGCTGTGCCAGATGGTCCACGATGTCGGCCTGCGGCCCGGCAACGAGGAACGTCTCCAGGTAGTATTGCTTGAGGCCGGTAGGGCGAGGGGCCGCTTGGACGACAGCTTCGTCTCCTTGTTCGATGAGGTCCTCGTCGGTTTCCTCGACAAGTTCACCGTCGTCAAGAAGCTCACGGACGACTTTGACGTAAGCCTTCATCCGACGCGCCCAGGCTCTGCGATGCCCGCCACCCTGAACAGCCACTATGGTGACAACCTCTTCGACGCACTGGTGGCCCTGCGACTGCCCGCCGTCGTGCCGGAGAATGTCCACCTTGAGGTCGCGCTCGCTGCGCAACGCCTGGCGCAGCAAGACACTATGGACATAATCACCCACGTCTACGCGCATGCAAGAGGAGGACGATAGGATGCTGGCCTTCTTGGACCGTAAGGTAACCTTGGACGCACTGTTCAGAAGCACCTTGAGCTCGCCGCCAACGCCGCTGCTCCTCACACGTCGGTTGGTGACCCGGCGCACTAGGGCGTGAGGATGTCGTTGATGGATCCGTATGTATTTTTATCTTTCCGTCAAATCCATGTAGTAGTATATGATACTACAGTAATTATCTTACCTTTCGCATCAACTTCATAATTTTCGTACGTACTCCATGCATGAACGGCGCCAGAACCAAACTTCTCATTACTCTAGGAAAAATTGTTATTTTCTATCTATCGATCGCGCCATGGAGCAGAACCAAAATTTACAAGTTACGAGTTCAAAAGGAAAAGCCTGCCGTGTTCGCGTCGCACCCCCACACGGTTGGTCCGGCACGCCGCTCAAGCGGGAATGCGTGCGGTGTTGCATTTTCACTTACAAGTGGGACCGTAGTTGAGCAAACCGACTATCGGCAAACCCCCACCCCGCCCACCACGTGATGGCTGAGAAAACAGGAGGGAGAAGAGATGGCTGTAGCATGGACTCCAAGAAAATTGGTGTCAGATGGGACTCGTGTGGGTGGCGTGTGCCGTAGTGCTAGACGTGAATGCTAGTTATGGCCCATGCCACCCCACTATATCGAGCCAATATCGAGGTACAGTACGTAGAACAAATTTCTTGCAGTCCGTGCTCAGCACTCCTCTATCTTTCTTCTCAGCCAGCCATCGGACACGCGGAGCCCATCGTCTATTTGCTCACATGCGGTCCCACATGTTAGTGAAAACGCAAGCGGACCCACTGAACCTGCACATCTTTCACCTCGACATGCTGGTGATGAAAAACAAATCCAAGAAAGATCTTCGGTGGCCTCTTTTGGAGTTACTCAAGAGTAGTAAGATTCTATTTACAGTTTAACCCAAGATGCACATCTCGTGGCTTCAACTTATCAACTACCAGTCTATTTTCTTTCATGACACGACCTGGATGCTGGATGTCCCACGTGTCGGCAAAAGGAGGAAGAACCCGACCAAATCTTCGGTTGTGCTCTCGGATTAGACTAGTTGTGCTAACTTAAAATTTTTATTGTGTACTCCCTCCGTTACAAAATACTTGACTTCCATTTGTCCAAAAATGGATGTGCGATATACTAAAACATGTCTAGATACATATATATTTTGACAAATAGAAGGCATGTATTCTGCCACGGAGGGAGTAGAATGGATGCAAGTTTTTGTATTGGGAAGAAGAGTACATCCATATATTGATAGAGCGTTGGAGTTGGCCTTACAAGTGGGACCGCAGTTGAGGAAACCGACTATCGGCAAACCCCCACCTCGCCCGCCGCGCGATGGCTGAGTTAGAGAAGCGATGAGGTTGGAGAGATTGCTCTAGTACGGACTCCAAGAAATATGGTGTCAGATGGAAGTCGTGCTGGTGGCGTGTGCCGTACTCCTGGACGTGAATGCTTGTTCTGGCCCATGCCACCCTACTACTCCTACTACTTACTATATAGTACTACTAGTATCGAGGATTCGAGGTGCTGGTTAGGTATGGCTACAGTAAAAACAGCCGCACGACGCGCGAAGCATGTGAAGCTAGTACAAATAGTGTACTACTATTGTTGATGATTGGCCTCATCTGATAACCTATTGCAATGCACGTCCAATTATGTATTCGGAAAATATTTTTTTGCCTCGTCGCACCACTCACTCACAGAAGCAACTCGAAAGCCATTCATAAATTTAGTAAGTTTATCACAGACATATCATTTTATTACATACAACAGGTCATCAACCCACATCGACAACGAGGATACATTATAAATACTAAAGTTTTCACCACACAACAAATAACAAGCAATGAAATGAACTTCAACACAACCATTCCTCGGCGTTGGAAACACTTGCTTTGAACCACAAGTGATTCTCTGGGACGGGCCATCCATTGTCGATCTGGAGACCAACGCTGGACTGATCATCCAGGCTGAAGCGGCCTACTATATCAGTACCAGGGCAGGGACCACCCAAATGTCCGAGGTATAGACATAGTTGCTTCTCATAAATGGTAGTAACATTGTGTCAACAGCAGTTGGATCGCCTTTCACCATCATTGGATAGTTTTGTCCAAGGAAGAGCGAATTTTCTCCAAGACTATCAATTCTGTACCAGGGAGAAGGAGTTCGCGCTAGCACACTAGTATCCATCCCGAATACCATGCAACGGGTGTTGGAATAGCTCCAGAGAGTGCGACCATGGGAGACTACACCTGCTTCCTTAGTAGTAACATCATCTGTGGGCTGTATACACACGAGAAGAGGTGATCCATCGGAATTAGTTGCCAGGCGCCAAATAGTATATGGGCGCTGCTCGTCCTCATGCTCGTGATCATCACCATCATCATCTCCCCCTTGGTTATAAAAATCTTCAAGTATAGGTGGTGGAATGTTCACAGGACCTTGGAAACACAAGAAGAAGGTTAATTAGTAAGGCTGGCCATAGTGGGGGTAACATAAGTAGTATCATGCACTTGCGACTCGCAAACATGCTTATGTGGCAGGCAATTAAGGAAGAGAGAGATGGTTATAGTTACATAGGTAGATACCGTAACATAATAAATGTGATGCTACTATGTGTCATGCATGGCAATAAATGAGACCACCTATGATACTAATCTAAGATACTATGCACTATAGAGGTAGTAACATAAACTAGTAACATATGCATGTTACTAGTCTAAGTTACTCCCCACTATGACTAGCCTTGCTAACGCGCATGCATGTGGATGAAACAATTATAATTACGGTGGAAGACAAACGTACCGAAACAACGAGGATGCCATGCAAAAACAGTGCCACGAGTGGTGGCAGCAAACACAAGGCCCTCGTATTCAATTGCATCACAGTACTCATCCGTGTATAGAAACTGATTTTTGAGCAATATCCATCCAGTCAAACCACTGACGACGGCAACAAGCTTGTCGAAGATAGCAACAACTTCATAGTTGTTGTAATTCCAAGAGCGGTTGGGGACTTGAGAAATTGCTATCTTCCGTAGAAGACAGTCACCATGATTGTATTTGAACGTGCGTATAATACCGGTGTGCTCAACCTCTGGGCAGTCTGCTGAGATTTTTGGAAGTGGAACCCGGTCACGAGTGTACACATTCACAAGTTCCCACTCGCAGTTGGACCCAATGTAAACAACCCAATCTCCATTTGCACCTGCCCAAGCCTTGCCCTCAAGCGATGGCATCTTAACATCATACGTATCATTATCAAGCGGCATCAACTTGCACATGGCGAGGCCTCCGTCGTGATGGCGCCAGTCATCAGGGTCACGGCGAAGAAGATAGGGGAGATCAAACCACTCCTTGACTCTTGGGTTCCTTGTAATGATGTTATTAGTTGAGTCGAGAATGGGCTTGAATGAACCTGCCATGCTAGCCGAGGTGATGACGTCGCACCGATCAATGAGTTCCTCCACCACGTCATCTTTCAGATTGGGGCAAGAATAACGGGGTCATTTCCATCCTGTTCCCTCCATGGAGAAGACGATCGAACAATGGCAGAAGAAAGGGTGAAGGGCTGAAGGAAAATGGAGGAGGGAGAGGAAGAGCGTGCGACAGCAGTTCCACATCAAGAGGGAAAGGCGAAGAGTCGGTGGACGGTTGCCAGTTTGCCACGGTTCACGAAGGGGCGCCCCGGCCTACACGTTGGTTCGGAAATACTCCTACTACTCGCCGTCGTCTCACTGATATGTGGAACGGGACCACATGTCAACGAGACATGGTGTGTAATTTCTCGTGCAAAATGCGATCTGGCCACGTTGGCCCGAGGTGCCGCATTAGTTATCGGCCTTTATTTTTTTAATGGCGCACCGTTCACTTTTGAAGCATGACTAACTGGTACTGTACGCAGAGAAAATATAAACTACTCTACCACTACTCCACCTCCAGTACTAGTAGTATAAAGAAGATATATAGGCTGGAGCTTCAGCGCTTTCTTGCCAAGGGCTGCCCACTTGCTTCTCACACTACCACCCTCTCTCCAGATCTAAAAAAGACGACCCCTCTCTCCCTCCTCACCGGTGGCCACAGATCCGCCGGGGAAGAAAAGAACGTGCAGCGTTGACGCACTCGTCGTCGGCGAGCGAGGTCACGCACTGATGACAAGGCCGTCCTCTCAGACCTAGCGCCCGCGCGGGATTGCTGCCGTAGTGTGTGCGGAGGACGACGACCACGAGCGAAGCCACTTCCCGCCGACCCTCAGGTATGCTACCTCTTTTCGAACCATACCCTTGTTCTATTGCCCCATCTGGCACGTCGTTGCATGTGGATCTTTTTCCACTCCACCATCTTCCCAATTTGCTATCCTCTACTCTGCTGGCCACGCAGACGGAAACCATAATTTGCACTATTAAAGGAAACCCTACTTCATGAAGACTAATGCATGTCTAGGTTGAATAAGGAAAGGAAGGGAGACTGTACTGTCCAAGAGAGTAGGTCGAACCCGCATCTCGGTTGAAAAGGGGAAAATCAGTAGCTAAGGAACGAGTCTCGTGTCTCTTGGTTGAAGATGGGTAGAAAGGCATGACAACGCAATAGAGAATGACCAGGTCGATCGGTTTGTTGTCCTCACATAGGAAAAAGGTGGCTAAAGAGAACAAAAATGGGACGTAATCCACATATGCTGCTTGGATATTTGTTGCTCTGGGCAACCATACCTCCCTCACCACTCTGCGTCCGTGGAGGTACATCGTACTGGTGCGCCCACTGTCTGAATGGGCCTCCCATGCTCTTATTGCCACTTTTTTTGCTATTAGTATAACGCCAGCAGTCAAGTCAAGCAATGCTACTGCTAAAGTGATGCCACATTTAACTAATGCCGCTCTCAGTCTAATGCCACAGATAAATTTAAGCAGTGCCATTTAATGTCACTGGATAATTTCAGGGTTAGCTGTTGATTGTGGATGTATTAAATATTTTTCAGCTAAGGCATTCTAATGCTGTTGCACAGCCAGTATACCAACGATGAAACTTGTTACTACCTTAAGATTTTTGCACTGTTAATGCTTATAGATTACATACCTCACTTTCATGAGATAAGTTAATTTTTTTGTACAGTGTCACCAAAATGCCAAGGCGTTGATGTCATTTTATTTTGGTTAAACTTCACAGACAATTATGAAGACAAGAGGAAAGGTCAAGAGTGGGCACCTCCTCCTCCAGCTGTTCTCTTGATTATCAAGAGGAAAGATCAAGTTTTTATGTTTGATCGATTATCAAGATTGGGATAGCAATTTTTAAGGTCCCCCCGAGTTCGAAATGATATTTACCTTGGAGGTACATGGTTTGCAATTTTTTTATACTGTCATTAGATAATAATGCTAGTTACCTTCAGACTTTTGTATTTGGTTTAATGCTCATGCAAAGCTAGTATACCAATGCTGAAACTTGTTACCTTTACATTTTGTATTGTTAATTCTTATAGAAACCTTCCAGTGCTAGAGTTTATTGAAATCTGTTTAGTAAAACCATTGTACTGTACCCTGTAATAAACTAACTACTCTACTGTTGCACTAGCCACTGGATTAGTGTATATTTGTAGTATTCGAATGGTGTTGCATTAGCGTATGGACATAAATAAAGTGTGGCAAGCTTTCCCAGATATGTGCTCAAGAAAACTACTACCTGTTTTTCTAAATACTAGACATTTGGGTACTTTAAATTGAATCGCGAAAACGTCTTATATTAAGGAACAGAGGGTGTAGAGTTCACTCAAATTATCCCGGTAAAGCTAGTCACACCTTTGTTAAAATTAATGTTCATTATGTTATCGGAGGAGGTCTGTATGTTTGTCTCTAATGCCTGTCTACTACATACCCGACATCATGATGTAATGTTAAGTCATTTCCTTTTGTACAGTGTAACTAAATTGTCAAGGCGGTGATGGCATTTTATTTTAGTAGAACTGCACAAAATTTTCTTAAAAGAAGAGGAAAGGTCAGGAATGGCTCAGTTTTTCAGAAAAAAACTATGTATGCCTTCCTGACATCAGCCGTTGTTGCTTTATTTATTCCTTCAAACAGGTGGTTAGAAATAGTCTTGCTACCTTTTCCCATTAAGAAATTGGAATGCTTATATTTGTGAGTCTATGCTTCAACTAGTGCCACTTTTATAGTAATCACACTTTCAATATCTACGCAAACAGGGATGCTCGATTTTAGTGGAGCTGCACAAAAAGTCCAACTGGTTCAACATTAGGAGCATGTTTTTTTCCAAACCTTTATATCCAATTAGTGGCACTATGAGCTGTTCATTACGAAGGTACATGGTTTGCTACTATCTTGCTACTATTTTTGTACTGTCATTTGGTAGTAATACTAGTGGTTTGCATATGAATTTATTGGTAGGGTGGACCTACATTGGAGGTGCAGGACAGGATTCAATGATTGGATGCTCAATTTCGGTTGTATCGATTTCACCTCTTCCATCACTGCGAACATGGTGTGGTATATGTTTACTAGCTGCTTGATATTTGTGAAGACAGAGATGTCTGCCCGTTGCTATTTGGCAAACAAACAAAGTGTCCGCAATTTTGGTTGAACTGCACAAGAGAATAGTATAGTCACTGCATGCAGTGCCATTTGAAAATAGACACAAAGATTGGATAGTCACTTCATGGACTGCAGAAAAGTGGTGCTGTACTATTTACTGGCCAACACTTGGTGCTTCATTGCTTTGGTCTGATTATACAATGGGCATCATTTTCCCTAAGTTAAAGTTTGTATTCCGAAAATAGTCTCGCGGTGTGATCAAGAAAAGACCAAATCATATTGCAGTGGATGTTCCTCCATCATGTGTGGTTCATTCTCATGGTTCCAGCTGTTGGTGAAACCACTTACGTTTGCAAGAGGAATTGTAGACTTCACAAACAAATTTGTCTTTCACTCTGTAATGAATGTTGGCCAAGAGAAGCATCCATGTTAGTAGGAAGAACATATGTTTTTTCTAGATCTTTGCTTTTGGAGCTACATATTTGTATATGATATGTGAATCATTGAGATGCATTAACATGTTGATCTTATGTATGGGAATCATACTAGTTAGTTTTAGTTGCGAGGCAAGATCCGAAGTGGCTGATCTTTGCTTTTGGAGCTACATATTTGTATATTATCTGTGAATCATTGAGATGCATTAACAGTTACTTATTTCTGTTCGCTCAATGTTTACAAGTTACTGATCGATCACTAGCTAGCCTATAAATGGGCACCTGGCAGTTTTATTTGCGACTCAAGATGCGAAGTGGCAGTTTTTTGAATAAAAATGCCTACCTCTGAAGAAACTGACAAGCTACACTATCAATCCTACACGGATAAAAATGCCTACCTCTGAAGAAACTGACAAGCTACACTATCGATCCTACACGGATAAATAGCGTATCACGCATGTACTACCTCATTTCCGGTTTATAGGGCTCAATTCAAGAAACGACCTACTCAATCCTACACGAATAAATAGTGGATCACGCACATACTAGTACCTCCTTTCCGGTTTGTAGGGCTTAATTCAAACCTCTCACCAACCAAGGTACTCCCTCCGTCCGGGTCTATTAGTCCCGTGAGCAAAGCAGCAAGACCAAGGCATGGCAATAATTAACGGCATGCAGAAGTTTAAGCCTAATTAATTCCAGCGATTTAAGTGGCTGCATGCGTGCCCTCAGCTGCGACTCGTTGCATGCTGCTTCGCGTACTGCCTGCGAGCGATTCTGAGTGCGTGCATGCAGCCGGCCATAATTAAGGCAGCTAACTGATGCGAAAAAAGATACGCTTTAATTGTTGCGGGCTTTTTAAATCTGTGAAATCATTATTGACAAGGAGGGAGATGATTCGAGTGCACTGTTTTGACCGCCATGCCGGCGTGCGACCCAGATGGGACGGGACGGCACAGTCATAATTTTAGTTTCCCTAGTTTTCCACAGCAAGCTGGCGCGCTAAGCCATTATGCATTGAATTCCGATGACCGTCGCGCTACCTTCCCCCTATAAGTATTGTTTCCCGGCATTCCTAGTGCCATCGTGACCCAACTCGCCATATCCTCATAAGCCCCCACCAGCCCGACGTCGCTCGCCACGTCCGCCATGCCCCCGCCCGTCTGCGGTAGGCGACGCTGGAGGCGGTCACCGCCGGAACTAGTGTTCAGTTTTTCACCAGAAAGCAGACGGAGGGAGGAGGCATTCTATCTGTCTTTAGATGGCAATGCGCAGATCGAGGAGTTGTTGGAGCGCGACCGCATGGCAGAGGAGCAGGAGTTGTTAGAGCGCGACCGCCTGGCGAAGGAGCAGCGTAACGCTGATTTGCGCCGCCAGCGGGACATGGAGCAGCAGCGCACCGACGCTCTGAGTCGCGAGCAGAGCTCCCGCAATTAGGCCGACTACGTGGAGGCCGGTGCCCGGCAAATAGCCCTGGAGGCTGTCGGGCACGCACGTGTTCGCGACGCCGATTTTTACTACCAGCTCGTCAAGTGGGTTTCCCGCTTGGAAGCCGAAGCTTCGGTGGACCACGCCGGCATGGAAAGGGCCAACGCGCGCGAGCAACGCGCCCTATCGCACCTCTGGCAAGTCCGAGGCGAGGTGCAGGACGCCGGTGCCGGCGTTTAGCGTGTACCGCCGGCATCGTCTAGTTAGCTAAGAGTAAGTTAGTACTTGTCTAGTGGGAGTAGATAGTTAACTTGGCTATGATGGTTGTCAACATGGAAGTTCAGTACTCTATATGTGGATCAGACCTGTTACTTTGCTCTGAATGTTGAACTTTCCGTTTGAACGTATGGAATGGGCTGTTATTTTTTTAAATGGGTTGTATTTGTCCTCCTCGTGTTTAGAGGCTGACTTGTGGGCCTAGCAAGTTGACGCGCACACAATCAGGAGATGATTGTACGTGGAGAGGATGACAGCAGGGACCCGCCAAGGTCATAGCAGTACGCAAGCAAGTGCCTCCTTATTTCAAGCCAATAAAAAATGGCTCCTCCTACTGGATTTCTGACATCTGGGTCCCATGCCATTGTCAACATAGTCAGTAAACGAGAGAATTGCACAACGAACGGCTGACACCAGGGACCCATCAGCTCGCCCAGTTATTTTTGTTTTGGGTTAATTTGATAAATGCGTCCGAGAAATGCCACTGCAATTTCCAAACTTTGAAAAATGCCATTTCATGCCATTTCTAGTGGCATTTTTTGAAGTCTGGAGTGGCGTTTTTCAAAGTTTGCAAAATGCAGTGGCGTTTTTCAAAGTTTGCAAAAATTGCAGTGGCATTTTTCAAAGTTTGGAAATTGCAGTGGCATTTTTATGAATCGCCATAATTGGAGATGTATTTATCTAATATGTTTTTGAGACGGAAGCAGGGTGTCAACTGGGCTGTGCGGGACACTCTGGCCTGTCTAGACAGCCTTTTCTTTTATGTTTACCACAGACCAGCCCAGTAGTTTTTTTTTTCTTTTTGAAAATGGCTAGCCTAGTTTTTTTTGTGATTTGTCAAGTAAGTCACTTTATCAGGCCTGTTGGGCTAGACGAGGAGAGCTTCATTCGGCTGGCCGAGAAAATGGCCTATCAGTAATGAGAAATGGGCTGTACATTTTTAAAACACATCAACCCGGCAATTAGTTTCAAATATCTTTTTTTCATTTCGAGATTTTAAATTGCATTGATTGTTATGCGTGGACAATTTATTGGATTTTATATTGATATACATTTATTTTTAAAATCAGTCTGAATGTGACTCGAAATTTCAGGATTAAAAACAGTTCAGACCGCACCGACATATGCAAAATTTTGTACAATTTTTTAACCGTGGCCACAATATGGGCTGTAATGCTAACAAAAAGAATATGGGCTCCAAAAAACCCTGTAAGAATTAGCAAATGGGCTGTAAACTATTTGAAATAATGGCAGATGGGCTGTATGCTGTTTTTCACAGATTTGAGGCTTTCCACAGATGGCATGTATACTGTTGGATGTCCATCCAACGGCCTGTATACCGTACTCCCATCGCTGGCCTAGCTATCCCTCTACACACCCTCAGTCCCACACATGTTGTTATTCTCCGGCGATGGCAGACGAACCAATAAACCCTCGTACTCCTCCGCGTGGGAAATAAATGCCGAGTATTCCCTGGCTCCGTGTCGTTCCCTTCCTAGGCCTCGCCATCGTCCACTGCCCTGGTGCTCTCGGCACGGCCTGGTCAATGTGGTCAATGAATGACATCCATCGGAAGTGGACTGTACGTGGAGAGGCTGACAGCTGGGTCCACGGCCGCACGCAAGGAAATGCCTCCTTATTACGCGCAAAATAATGATTCCTCCACCTGACATCTGGGACCCACCAAAAGGGCCTCTGTATTTTGCGAAAAAAAACGTTACCGCCGCTGACAGCTCGGACCCACCAGCTATATCTTCGCACGCAAGGAAGTGCCTCCTTACGCCCAAAAAAAAGAATACTCCTCCTGCTAGTTGGGACCCAGTATAGTGGGCCTACTAAGTTAACGTGGACGAAGGGCTTTGTCAACTTAGTCAATATGCACGATTCTAGCTCGACTGACCGTACGATGTCCATCCAACCGCCGTAGTGCTTCTTCAACCTTTGGTCTTCTTGCTCCAGCCGCCCAAAGCAGCGCCGGTCGTGCCGCCTGCTCCTGCCTCCCATGGCCGGTTGTGCTGCCGCGGAGGCCTCACCTTCCCCATACTACTCCCACCGCTGGCCAGGCCATCCCTTCACTCCACTCACCCACACCCCCTGTTATTCTGCAGCACCGGCAACGCAGCCAAACCAGTGAACCCTCACACTCCTCTCCGCGTGGGCATCCACTGCCGCGTCTTCCCCGGCTCCGCGTCGTCCCCTTCCTAGGCGTCACTATCGTCCACCGCCGTGGTGCTCTTGGCGCGGCATGGTCAATGTGGTCAACGACCGAATTCCATCGGAAGAATACTGTACGTGGAGAGGCTGACAGCTGGGTCCACGGCAGCCGCAAGGAAGTGCCTCCTTATTATGCGGAAAATAATTATTCCTCCACCTGACAACAGGGACCCACTGGACGGGCCACCAATATTTCGCGAAAAAAACATTTGCCCCTGACTGCTAGGACCTACCCGACGGGCCACCGTATTTCGGGAAAAAAACGTTCCCCCTGTTGTCAGCTCGGACCCACCGGAAGTGCCTCCTTATTACGCACAAAAAATAAATACCCCTCCAGCTAGCTGGGACCCGCCTTGGTGGGAGGCTGACTTGTGGGCCTACTAAGTTGACGGGGACGGAGGGCTTTGTCAACTTAGTCAATATAAACGATTCTAGCTCCAGTGACCATACGATGTCCATCCAACGGCCGTAGTGCTTCTTCAACCTCTGGTCTTCTTGCTCCAGACGCCCAAAGCAGCGCCGGTTGTGCCGCATGCTCCCGCCTCCCATGGCCGGATGTGCTGCCGCGGAGGCCTCACCGCCCCTACTATTCCCACCACTGGTCAGGCCTTGCGGCGACGGCAGCCTCACACCGCAGTCGAACCAGTGAACCCTCGTACTCCTCTCGGCGCGGGCTTCCACTGCCGCGTCTTCCCCGGCTCCCCGTCGTCCCCTTTCTAGGACTCTCCGTCGTCCACCGCCCTGGTGCTCTCGGCGCGGCGTGGTCAACGTGGTCAAGGAACGATTTCCATCGGACGTGGACTATACGTGCAGAGGCTGACAGCTGGGTCCACGGCCGCAGCAAGGAAGTGCCTCCTTATTACGCGCAAAATAATTATTCCTCCACCTGACAGAGGGGACCCACCGGACGGGCCACCGTATTTCACGAAAAAAATGTTCCCCCCTGACTGCTGGGACCCACCAGCTACACCTTCTCACGCAAGGAAGTGCGTCCGGGCAAAAAAAAACGATTCGCCCCCTGACTGCTGGGACCCACCAGCTACATCTTCGCACGCAAGGAAGTGCGTACGGGCAAAAAAAAACGATCCACCCCCTGACTGCTGGGACCCACTAGCTACATCTTCGCACGCAAAGGAAGTGTGTCCGGGCAAAAAACGATTCGCCCCTCTGACTGCTGGGACCCACCAGCTACATTTTCGCACGCAAGGAACTGCCTGACAGTCGGGACCCACCTGGTCGAAGCATACGTAGCGTTGTCATTCTGGTCGCCAACGTGTACGTACATACTGGTCGTTGTAGAGGCGCGTATGTGTCGTAGTAGAGGCGCGCACATAGCATGTACACGTACGTACAGCGGCTAGGGTGCAAGAAAGAAAATACGGCCACGTATGTGTACATACGGGCGGGGTCTCGAACGCCTAGTCGCGCATACGAACGGCGATGGCTCGTGTTCATGGGGAGGCAACGAAATGCGTCGTGTTCATGGGGAGGCAACGGAATGCGTCGTGTTCATGGGGAGGCAACGGAATGCGTCATGTTCATGGGGAGGCAACGGAATGCGTCGTGTTCATCGGGAGGCAACGGAACGCGTGGGAGCCAACCGGCTTGGACGGAACAGGCGATGGAAACGAGGCCTGGCGTACCGCACAATGGAGGAAACGACCTTGTGTTCGACTGGCCACGTTCGAAACGGGGTCCTATTGATCGGGAGGGGCCTGGCGTACTGCAAAACGGAGGAAACGGACCTCCTACGGTCGAAACGGGGGTCCTGTTGTTCGGGAGGGGTGTGGCGTACCGCAAAACGGAGGAAACGGACCTCCTACGGTCGAAACGGGGGTCCTGTTAATCGGGAGGGGTGTGGCGTACCGCAAAACGGACGAAACAGACTTGTGTTGGAGCGCTACGGT
>NC_041389.1:351616577-351623294 GCF_002162155.2 Triticum dicoccoides
GCAATGCTCACTGTTCATCCCAGAGGCAGCATCGATCGGCTTCAGTTAGCAGCAGTAGTGAAGGAATCGCTCCATGATCCATCGGGTTCAGTTAATAGCCATCAATCGATCGCTCGGGTTGAGTAACGCGTAGCCTGCAGTGTAATCGCTCGGGTTCAGTTAGAGCCCAACGCCTCGCTCGGCTTCAGTTAGAGCCAACGCCTCGCACACACGTGCGTACGTACGAGAGAAACGCGCGTCGCTCCGCCCCCGACCTCCCACCGTAACCGGCAACTCCCCGAAATTTTCCTCCCCCTTGCTTCTACCATGGTTTTTTCCGTCATGGACGGCCCAAAGAATGTCATGCAGCTGCGTCTCCGGCCCGCCCAGGACGAAAAGCCCATTTTCTGTCATGATTTTTTGTCATAGAAGTAGGAGCCCACCACATCTATGATGATACCGGGTTTTGTCACAATTATCGTCATAGAAGTGTCATATGTATGACAGAAAAAAAATTCGTTCAGCCCAAAATGTCACGGATGTGTCTTTTTTTTGTAGTGCATAGAGAGAACACGAGAGAGAGAGAGAGATCAAACACAAAACTACTGGTACATACCCTCAGCCCCGAGGGTGAACTACTCCCTCCTCGTCATGGATAGCGCCGGGATGATGAAGATGGCCACCGGTGATGGGTTCCCTCTCTGGCAGGGTGCCGGAACAGGCTCCTGAGAGGTTTTTGGTGGCTACAGAGGCTTGCGGCGGCGGAACTCCCGATCTATCTTCTATTCTGATGTTTTTAGGGTATAAGGGAATATATAGGCAAAAGAAGTCGGTCGGGGGAGCCTCGAGGGGCCCACGAGAGGGTAGGGCGCGCCCAGGGGGTGGGCGCGCCCCCTGTCTCGTGGCTCCCTCGATGATCCCCTGGCTTGCACTCCAAGTCTCCTTGGTCATAATCTTCCAAAAAATCACGCTGCCGAAGGTTTCATTCCGTTTGGACTCCGCTTGATATTCCTTTTCTTCAAAATACTGAAACAGGCAATAAAACAACAATATGGGCTGGGCCTCCGGTTAGTAGGTTAGTCCCAAAAATGATATAAATGTGTAAAATAAAGCCCATAAACATCCAAAAGGGGTAATATAATAGCATGGAACAATAAAAAATTATAGATACATTGAAGACGTATCAAGCATCCCCAAGCTTAATTCCTACTCGTCCTCGAGTAGGTAAATGATAAAAATAGAATTTTTGATGTGGAATGCTACCTAGCATAATTCTCAATGTAATTTTCTTTATTGTGGCATGAATGTTCAGATCCAAATGATTCAAAATAAAAGTTCATATTGACATAAGAAATAGTGATACTTCAAGCATACTAATCAAAGTAATCATGTCTTCTCAAAATAACATGGCTAAAGAAAGTTATTCCTACAAAATCATATAGTCTGGCTGTTGCTCTATCTTCATCACACAAACTATTTAATCATGCACAACCCCGATGACAAACCAAGCAATTGTTTCATACTTTAGTAATCTCAAACTTTTCAACTTTCACGCAATACATGAGAGTGAGCCATGGACACTATATGTAGAATAGAATGGTGGTTGTGGAGAAGACAAAAAGGAGAAGATAGTCTCACATCAACTAGGCATATCAACGGGCTCTGGAGATGCCCATTGATAGATATCAATGTGAGTGAGTAGGGATTGCCATGCAACAGACGCACTAGAGCTATAAATATATGAAAACTCAACAAAAGAAACTAAGTAGGTGTTCATCCAACTTGCTTGCTCATGTAGACCTAGGGCATTTTGAGGAAGCCCATCATTGGAATATACAAGCCAAGTTCTATAATGAAAATTTCCCACTAGTATATGAAAGTGACAACATAGGAGACTCTCTATCATGAAGATCATGGTGATACTTTGAAGCACAAGTGTGGAAAAAGAGATAGTAGCATTGTCCCTTCTCTCTTTTTCTCTCATTTTCTTTTTTTCTTTTTTTTCTTTTGGTCTTTCTCTTTTTTTGACCTTTTTTTTCTTTTTGCAAAGTCCAAAGTCTCAACCCGACTTGTGGGGGAATCATAGTCTTCATCATCCTTTCCTCACTGGGACAATGCTCTAATAATGAAGATCATCACACTTTTATGGATTTACAACTCAAGAATTACAACTCAAAGCTAGAACAAGATATGACTCTATATGAATGCCCCCGGTGGTGTACTGGGATATGCAATGAATCAAGAGCGACATGTATGAAAATTATGAAGGTGGCCTTGCCACAAATACGATGTCAACTACATGATCATGCAAAGAGCAATATGAAAAAAGTAATGCGTGTCATATGAACGGAACGATGGAAAGTTGCATGGCAATATATCTCGGAATGACTATGGAAATGCCATAATAGGTAGGTATGGTGGCTGTTTTGAGGAAGGTACATGGTGGGTGTATGGTACCGGCGAAAGTTGTGCGGCACAAGAGATGCTAGCAATGGTGGAAGTGCGCATAATCCGTGGACTCAACATTAGTCAAAAGAACTCATATACTTATTGCAAAAATCTAGAAGTCATCAAAAACCAAGCACTACACGCATGCTCCTAGGGGGATAGATTGGTAGGAAAAGACCATCGCTCGTCCCCGACCGCCACTCATAAGGAAGACAATCAATAAATAAAATTGTGCTCCAACTTCATCACAAAGCGGTTCACCATACGTGCATGCTACGGGAATCACACACCTCAACACAAGCATTTTTCATAACCACCCTAACTAGCATGACTTTAATATCACTACCTCCATATATCAAAATAGTTATCAAGTATCAAATTGATCATAGCATCCAATTCACTTTCTATGATAGTTTTTATTATACCCAACTTGGATGCTCATCATTCTGGGACCAACTTTGTAACCATTGCAAATACCATGCTGTTATAAAAGACTCACAAAATAATATAAGTGAATCATGAGAGACTAGAAATTTCTACAAAATATAACCACCGCCGTGCTCTAAAAGATATAAGTGATGCACTAGAGCAAAAGACAAACTACTCCGAAAGATATAAGTGAAGATCAATGAGTAGTCGAATAATTGTGCAACTATGTGAAGACTCTCTAACATTAAGGAATTTCAGATCTTGGTATTTTATTCAAATAGCAATCAAAACAAAATAAAATGACATTGCAAGGATAGCACAACTGAAGTGAAGAAGCAAAAACTTAGGCTCAACCGATACTAACCGATAGTTGTTGAAGAAGAAAGGTGGGATGCCTACCGGGGCATCCCAAGCTTAGATGCTTGAGAATTCTTGAAATATTATCTTGGGGTGCCTTGGGCATCCCCAAGATTGAACTTTTGTGTCTCCTTAATTCCTCTCATATCATGGTTTCTCTTTTTATCAAAAGCTTCATCCACACCAAACTCAACAAGAACTCGTGAGATAGGTTAGTATAAACCAATGCAAAACCTCATCATTTTCTACTGTAATAAATCACTAAAATTATTATTCAACATTGCATACTAAATTCCTCTGCATATTTAATACTCCTATCCTTAAATAGAATCGTTAAACAAGCAAACATATGCAAACAATGCAAACATAACAGCAATCTGTCAAAATAGTACAGTGTGTAAAGAATGCAAGATTCATCATACTTATCTAACTCGAAAAATTATAAGAGAACACTCCCACTGTAGTAAAGTTATCAGAGCTCATTATGCAAAAGGTTTCAACATTATATCATTCTCTGACTTTTCTAGGGAATTTTTGCAGCAGCGGTAAACTTTCTGTTTTCAAACAGCAACATGTATACTAGGAAAATAAGCATGGTAAAGGCTATCCTTGACATTTTTATTGAAAATAAAGAAGCAAAACATTATTCTGAATAACAGAAAGCAAATGCTAACAAAATAAATGGCGCTCCAAGCAAAACACATATCATGTGGTGAATAAAAATATAGCTCCAAGTAAAGTTACCGATGAACGAAGACGAAAGAGGGGATGCCTTCTGGGGCATCCCCAAGCTTTGGCTCTTGGTTGTCCTTGAATATTACCTTGGGGTGCCTTGGGAAACCCCAAGCTTAGGCTCTTTCCACTCCTTATTCCATAGTCCATCGAATCTTTACCCAAAACTTGAAAACTTCACAACACAAAACTCAACAGAAAGCTCGTAAGCTCCGTTAGTATAAGAAAATAAAACCACCACTTAGGTACTGTAATGAACTCATTCTAAATTCATATTTATGTAATATCTACTGCAATTCAACTTATCTATGGTTCATACCCTCTGATACTACTCATAGATTCATCAAAATAAGCAAACAACACATAGAAAACAGAATCTGTCAAAAACAGAACAGCCTGTAGTAATCTGTATCAAACGTATACTTCTGTAACTCCAAAAATCCTACCAAATTAGGAAGTCCTAAGCAATTTGTATATCAAACCAAAGCAAAAAAGAATCAGATCAATAGCACGTTTATGTGTATGAACAAAACTAATTTACTGGATGCAAAAGTTTCTGATTCTCAGCAGGATCAACACAACTATCACCGTAAGCTATCCTAAAGGTCTTACTTGGCACTTTATTGAAATAAAAGCTATAAAAAATGATTACTACAGTAGAATAATCATGTGTACACACAAAAACAGTAAGGGTAAATATTGGGTTGTCTCCCAACAAGCGCTTTTCTTTAATGCCTTTCTAGCTGGCATGATGATGGCAATGATGCTCACATAAAAGATAAGAATTGAAACGTAACGGAAGCATCATGAAGCACATGACTAGAAAATTTAAGCCTAACCCACTTCCTATGCATAGGGATTTTGTGAGCAAACAACTTATGGGAACAATAATCAACTAGCATGGGAAGGTAAAACAAGCATAGCTTCAAGATTTTAAGCACACAGGGAGGAAACTTGATATTATTGCAATTCCTACAAGCATATGTTCCTCCCTCATAATAATTTTCAGTAGCATCATGAATGAATTCAACAATATAACCATAACCTAAAGCATTCTTTTCATGATCTACAAGCATAGAAAATTTACTACTCTCCACATAAGCAAAATTCTTCTCATCAATAGTAGTGGGAGCAAACTCAACAAAATAATTATCATGTGAGGCATAATCCAATTGAAAACTAAAATCATGATGACAAGTTTCATGGTTATCATTATTCCTAATAGCATACAAGTCATCACAATAATCATCATAGATAGCAACTTTGTTCTCATAATCAATTGGAACCTCTTCCGAAATAGTGGATTCATCACTAAATAAAGTCATGACCTCTCCAAATCCACTTTCATCAATATAATCATCATAAATAGGAGGCATGCTATCATCATAATAAATATTCTCATCAAAACTTGGGGGACAAAAAATATCATATTCATCAAACATAGTTTCCCCAAGCTTGTGGCTTTGCATATCATTAGCATCATGGATATTCAAGGAATTCATACTAACAACATTGAAATCATGCTCATCATTCAAAGATTTAGTATCAAGCATTTTATAGACTTATTCTTCTAGCACTTGAGCACAATTTTCCTTTCCATCATTCTCACGAAAGATATTAAAAAGATGAAGCGTATGAGACAAACTCAAATCCATTTTTTGTAGTTTTTCTTTTATAAACTAAACTAGTGATAAAACAAGAAACAAAATGATTCGATTGCAAGATCTAAAGATATACCTTCAAGCACTCACCTCCCCGGCAACGGCGCCAGAAAAGAGCTTTATGTCTACTACACAACTTTCTTCTTGTAGACGTTGTTGGGCCTGCAAGTGCACAGGTTTGTAGGACAGTAGCAAATTTCCCTCAAGTGGATGACCTAAGGTTTATGAATCCCATGGGAGGCGTAGGATGAAGATGGTCTCTCTCAAACAACCCTGCAACCAAATAACAAAGTGTCTCTTGTGTCCCCAACACACCCAATACAATGGTAAATTGTATAGGTGCACTAGTTCGGCGAAGAGATGGTGATACAAGTGCAATATGGATGGTAGATATAGGTTTTTGTAATCTGAAAATATAAAAACAGCAAGGTAACTAATGATAAAAGTGAGCGTAAACGGTATTGCAATGATAGGAAACAAGGCATAGGGTTCATACTTTCACTAGTGCAAGTTCTCTCAACAATAATAACATAGATAGATCATATAACAATCCCTCAACATGCAACAAAGAGTCACTCCAAAGCCACTAATAGAGGAGAACAAACGAAGAGATTATGGTAGGGTACGAAACCACCTCAAAGTTATCCTTTCTGTTCTATCTACTCAAGAGTCCGTAGCAAAATAACACGAAGCTATCCTTTCTGTTCAATCTACCATAGAGTTCATACTAGAATAACACCTTAAGACACAAATCAACCAAAACCCTAATGTCACCTAGATACTCCATTGTCACCTCAAGTATCCGTGGGCATGATTATACGATATGCATCACACAATCTCAGATTCATCTATTCAACCAACACAAAGTACTTCAAAGAGTGCCCCAAAGTTTCTACCGGAAAGTCAAGACGAAAACGTGTGCCAACCCCTATGCATAGGTTCATGGGCGGAACCCGCAAGTTGGTCACCAAAACATACATCAAGTGGCACGTGATATCCCATTGTCACCACAGATAAGCACGACAAGACATACATCAAGTGTTCTCAAATCCTTAAAGACTCAATCTGACAAGATAACTTCAAAGGGAAAACTCAATTCATCACAAGAGAG
>NC_041389.1:351623654-351661626 GCF_002162155.2 Triticum dicoccoides
AGATCTGACTATAATAGCAAAGCTCGTGATACATCAAGATCGTGCCATAGAGAGAACACGAGAGAGAGAGAGAGAGAGAGAGAGAGAGATCAAACACATAACTACTAGTACATACCCTCAGTCCCGAGGGTGAAATACTCCCTCCTCGTCATGGATAGCGCCGGGATGATGAAGATGGCCACCGGTGATGGGTTCCCCTCCGGCAGGGTGCCAGAACAGGCTCCCGAGAGGTTTTTGGTGGCTACAGAAGCTTGCGGTGGCGGAACTCCCGATCTATCTTCTGTTATGATGTTTTTAGGGTATAAGGGAATATATAGGCAAAAGAAGTCGGTTGGGGGAGCCTCGAGGGGCCCACGAGAGGGTAGGGCGCGCCCAGGGGGTGGGCGCGCCCCCTGTCTCGTGGCTCCCTCGATGATCCCCTGACTTGCACTCCAAGTCTCCTTGGTCATAATCTTCCAAAAAATCACGCCGTCGAAGGTTTCATTCTGTTTGGACTCCGTTTGATATTCCTTTTCTTCGAAATACTGAAACAGGCAATAAAACAGCAATATGGGCTGGGCCTCCGGTTAGTAGGTTAGTCCCAAAAATGATGTAAATGTGTAAAATAAAGCCCATAAACATCCAAAAGGGGTATTATAATAGCATGAAAATTATAGATACATTGAAGACGTATCAGGTAGCACCCCGCACGCTAGTAAATTGAGGGCGCATTGAAGACAAACTTCTTGCGTGCGAAGGACGCACTCACGCACAATTCACCACTACGCGGCGGCATGCACAGAAGGATGCACTCGCGCACACCCAGCACACAACACACACCAGCACACGTGTACACCGGCGTCGCCGCCGGTTGAGATGGACGGCGAGGCAGCCAACAAGCGGAGGCGGCTCGAGCCAAAACCGCATCCGGCGAGCCTGGACTTCATTAGCAGCCTCCCCGATGACATGCTGCTCGTCATCATCGGCCTCCTCCCCACCAAATCTGCCGTGTGGACCGCCCTGCTCTCCCGGCGGTGGCGCCCCCTCTGGCGCTGTGTCCCCCTCAACTTCACCGTCGACAGCTGCCTCTGCGACGGGGATTGCAAACGCATGGCCGTAGTCTCCAAGATCCTTTCATCGCACCCTGGGCCAGCCAGACGCCTTGACATCCGCATGTTCAGTACCAACTGCAAGGTCCAACCCAAGTTCGACGAGTGGTTCTTATCCCCCGCCCTAGGTCAGATCAAGGAGCTCAGCTTTGAAGCTGGACAATGTCGCTCTCTGCCGCCGTCCGCGCTCCGCCTCACGCCAACGTTGCGCCGCGCCAGCTTCAGCTCCTGCTATCTTCCCTAGATTAATGGTGTGCCCGCCCTTCTTCTCCCTCAACTCAAGCAGCTCGACCTCTTCGACGTTGTCATCTCGAAGAAGGCTATGGAGCACTTGCTCGCAGCTGTACTACGCTCGAGTACCTTCATCTTGAGCAGATCCACAGGTTCATTAGCCTCCACATCGCCTCGACGAATCTCCGATGGATTTATGTGTCTTGCTGGCCCCGCAACAAGACATCAATTGGGAGGATACCACTCCAGCTGTTCCACGTTATGGTCATTGAGAATGCGCCTTTCCTTGAGAGATTGCTTGTATCGGATCTAGAAGGTCCAACAAAAATCAGGGTCATTGATGCGCCGAAATTGACAGCGTTGGTGTACTCGTCTGCCAAATTCTCCAAACTCTTTATTGGATCCGTAATCGTTCAGGTACAACACTCATCTTCTTCTCCGTCTTATTGAAATTCACATTTTTAAATTTCTTCTTAATGTATTTACGACCGTCTTCCAGAAAATGATTCCCACAAGCTTGACCCAGTCCATGCGCACAGTGAAGATCTTAGCACTAAAATCTATCGGCCCCAATCTGGATCAAGTTGTTGGATTCCTTACATTCTTTCCGTGCACGGAGAAGCTACTCATTGAGGTGAAACTTCTTTCCTATAAGTAACTGGTAATCACAACATATCTCAATTTTTTCGTAATTTTCCCAAATTACGATGACAAGTGTAGTGTTCAAAACTACATCCACGCACTGCACCGAAAGAAATGTTTTTAGTATTTTTTCTCACGTGATCACCTGCATCGTTTTTATGTTGTACTACTCAAGTAGCCTAGGCTAGTCATAGTGGAAAGTAACTTAGACTACTCCAATAACTCTATGGTTACCCTAAGAGCAAGTACTACCTCCGTCCTGGTTTACTCTTCCAATTTTGTAGTATCAAAATTTGACCATAGATTTAACTGACAAAATGTTAATGCATGCCACTAAGAACTATATTGTTGGATTCGTATTTGAATATAATTTCAAATGGTGTAATTTTTAGTGACATGCATTGGCATTTTCTTAGGTAAATCTATGGTCAAAATTTTATACTCAATACAAGGTACTATTCTCTCCGTCCCAAAATTCTTGTCTTACATTTGTTTAGATACAGATGTATCTAACACTAAAATGTAACTAGATACATCCGTATTTAGACAAATTTAAGACAAGAATTTTGGGACGGAGGGAGTACAAAAGTGGGCTATGTAGGCCAAAACATGTGCCAAATTCACTTGTGATGCATTTGGCATCGATGCCCCTCCATTGCTCACCTGGTGCCCCAATCTGGACCACCTACTTTGCTCCGGTGCCAAATTAACTCACACAATGAAAAAACACTGTGTGGGAGAGAGAGAGAGGACTGAGGCAATAAAAAAACAATTGTTTGGGAGAGTGAGAGGTTGGTGTAGTTGGTTTGATTGATTTGTTTACACATGTGGGTCTATGTGCACAGCAGTGCCAACTCTCTCACATCGCGAGAGCGGTGCAAAAATCTTTTGATTTGACATCGATGCGTATTATGTGGCATACTTTTGTGAAATATGGCATCGGCCACATAGTGGAAGGCAACAAATGCCCAAGCTCTTCACGTGCTCCTAGTTAAATGAGAGGAAACAGAAAGAGAGAGAGAGAGAGAGAAAATATCACTAGCCAGCCAACCCTATCGTATGAGTGAATGATATTGGTACCTCTTGATGACACGGCAATCTTATGCAGCCAGCTGCTCTAATATGTTCTCTTCTTTTGCAGATAAAAAAAGGCCCGAAAGTGAAAAATGTGCTGCACTATAACAATCTCATTGAATGCCTTGATCTCCATCTTACAGAAATTGATTTGATCGACTACCGAGGCAGCACATCTGAGATTAAATTGGCCAGGTTCTTTGTTCTGGAGGCAAGTGTGCTCAAGGTAATGAGGTCTGGCGTTCTCTGGCGCAACAATGAATGGAGTGCTGATCACCGCAAGCGTCTAAGCCTAAATGACAAAGTCTTCGCAGAAGCTGAATTTGTTTTTGAAACATCAAGTGGCCAGAGACTCGAAAACTTATTTGCTCATTAGTGACTTGTCCGAGCGGTGGATTTTAGTTTGTACGATAATGCTGCATCCACCTAAAGTAACGAAAGTTCTTACGTAAACTTCCTAGTAATTCCCTCTTCGTAGGTGTAGAATTACTCCTAATATTTGTAATATCAGTTTGAAACTTGTAATATTGTTGTGTCCTATTCCTGTGTCATCAAAATCCTGCGAATCAAATAGGTCCTGAGTTGGTGATGATGTTGTGCCTCCCATCTTTCACCAATAGCCGTCGGATCTAGATCTGACCCATACAAACCAAGCTTCTCCATTTTTGCAAAAAGATCCCTGCACTTGTTCCGTATTTACAAACAACTCCTTGTCTCTCACAATCAGCCTTATCTCCTCCCCACCACATCTAGAAGGCCGTGGAAAAATCTGGCGCGATGGCCGCTGCCGGAGCCGTCCACCCCCAATCTTGATGTTCCGTGCAATGCACGAGCATCTACGCATGGGAAATTATGTCGAACAGGGCTAGTTGTAAGCAGGCTAGCTTTACAGTCATGATGATAGTGACTGCAGACGGTGAGGCTAACTATGGTATGCCGAACACGGCACCTATACTCAGGTGTCATCTCTGGCGCAGGGTCTTGTCACTTCACTATGAGGAGCAGCACGTGATAATTTGACCAACGGTTAGTATAGTGCTAGTACTCCTACTACTACATTGGTGGTACTACTACTAGTACTAGTAGCACCACCGTCTGGATTTAGGAGTACTACCATGTCCATCTGGATTTTAGTATTTGACTGGCAATATCTAGTAATGCATGTCACAAAAAATGTACTACTCCCTCTGTAAATAAATACATGGTGTTTTATTCCTATCGGCGAGAGAACTTAATGTTTTTTTGCTAACTAGAGTACTAATAGGATTACATGCAATGAACTAAACACTACATGTCATGTTTGGTAGTCTCAAGTCATTGAAAGCATGCACGGCCCACATCTCTCATTGGTTGATATGTCATGAAATAAGAAACAAGGAGGGAGTTAATGCACCGTGCCTAAGTGTTTTGGGATTATTTGGTTTTCGTAAGGTGACTTACACAACATTTTTGTTTACATGCATTAACATTTTATTAGTTAAATCAAAGGTCAAAACTTGGCGCAAAATGCAAAGGGGACCAATAAACTAGTAAACATCAAACTTCTCTCGTTTGGCCCCAACTAGAGGTCCGGTGAGATGACTATACTGCACCGTCACGGAGGGGGACGCAACTTCATTGACTTACGGCAACTGCCTTTGGTCGCACCATGGAGGAGAACCAAATTTTACTAGTTACTCAAAAGGAAAAGCCTGCCGTGTTCGGGTCGCACCCCCACACGGTTGGTCTGGCACGCCGCTCAAGCAGGAATGCGTGCGGTGTTGCATTTTCACTTACAAGTGGGACCGCAGATGAGAAAACCGACTATCGGCAAACCCCCACCCTGCCCACCATGCGATGGCTGAGAAAATAGGAGGGAGAAGAGATGGCTGTAGCACGAACTCCAAGAAAATTGGTGTTGGATGGGACTCGTGTGGATGGCGTGTGCCGTACTTCTAGACGTGAATGCTAGTTATGGCCCATGCCACCCCACTATATCGAGCCTATATCGAGGTACGTAGAACAAATTTCCTGCAGTCCGTGCTCAGCCCTCCTCTATCTCTCTTCTCAGCCAGCCAGCGGACGCGCGGAGCCCATCGTCTGTTTGCTCACATGCGGTCCGACATGTCAGTGAAAACTCAAGCGGACCCACTGAACCTGCACATCTTTCACCTCGACGTCCTGGTGATGAAAAACAAATCCAATAAAGATCTTCGGTGGCCACTTTTGGAGTTACTCAAGAGTAGTAGATTCTGTTTACAGTTTAACCCAAGATGCACATCTCATGGCTTCAACTACCACTCTATTTTCTTTCATGACACGACCTGGATGCTGGATGTCCCACGTGTCGGCAAAAGGAGGAAGAACCCGACCAAATCTTCGGTTGTGCTCTCGGATTAGACTAGTTGTGCTAACTTAAAATTTTTATTGTGTACTCCCTCCGTTCCA
The DNA here is from genome assembly GCF_002162155.2 of Triticum dicoccoides. Lineage (NCBI taxonomy): Eukaryota > Viridiplantae > Streptophyta > Magnoliopsida > Poales > Poaceae > Triticum > Triticum dicoccoides. The sequence continues at coordinate 351,629,117 of NC_041389.1, forward strand.
AAATACTTGACTTCCATTTGTCCAAAAATGGATGTACCTATATACTAAAACATGTCTAGATACATATATATTTTGACAAATAGAAGGCATGTATTGTGCAACGGAGGGAGTAGAATGGATGCAAGTTTTTGTATTGGGAAGAAGAGTACATCCATATATTGATAGAGTGCAACTTAGTAGATGTTCTATCACTTTTAGCTAGCACAGAGGCTAGAGATGAGATTAGTGCACTTGTTGATACTCCTACTAGAATACAGACTAGACATGAGACTAGATGCGAGGAAGTAACGTCTACTTCTTTACGCTCGAATAAGAAAGAAGCACGCAAGATCGAGCCTCCGCAGATCAACAATGAATGCATCAAGAAGGCACTAATCCAACTTACAGGAGTATTAAAATGTATTCTTGTGATTCTTGTTTTCTTTGGTCTTGCTTTTCTAGTAAAAAATATCGTTGGAGTTTGTGCAAAACGGAGGTCTGTTTGGGGTCGTGCGTTGGAGTTGGCCTTACAAGTGGGACCATAGTTGAGGAAACCGACTATCGGCAAACCCCCACCTCGCCCGCCGCGCGATGGCTGAAGTTAGAGAAACGACGAGGTTGAAGAGATTGCTCTAGCACGGACTCCAAGAAATAATATGGTGTCACATGGATGTCGTGGTGGTGGCGTGTGCCGTACTCCTGGACGTGAATGCTTGTTATAGCCCATGCCACCCTACTACTCCTACTATATATAGTACTAGTATCGAGGATTCGAGGTGCTGGTTACGTATAGCGAACACATTAACATATGGCTACAGTAAAAACACCCGCCCGATGCGCGAAGCATGTGAAGCTAGTACAGTGTACTACTATTCTTGATTGGCCTCATCTGATAACCTGTTACAATGCACGTACAATTATGTATTCGGAAAATATTTTTTGCCTCGTCGCACCACTCACTCAGAGAAGCAACTCAAAAGCCATTCATAAATTTAGTAAGTTTATCACAGGCATATCATTTTATTACATACAACAGGTCATCAACCCACATCGACAACGAGGATACATTATAAATACTAAAGTTTTCACCATACAACAAATAACAAGCAATGAAATGAACTTCAACTCAACCATTCCTCAGCATTGGAAACGCTTGCTTTGAACCACAAGTGATTCTCTGGGACGGGCCATCCATTGTCGATCTTGAGACCAACGCAGGACTGATCATCCAGGCTGAAGCGGCCTACTATATTAGTACCAGGGTAGGGAACCACCCAAATGTCCGAGGTATAGACAAAGTTGCTTCTCATAAATGGTAGTAACGTTGTGTCAACAACAGCTGGATCGCCTTTCACCATCATTGGATAGTTTTGTCCAAGGAAGAGCGAGTTTTCTCCAAGACTATCAATTCTGTACCAGGGAGAAGGAGTTGGCGCTAGCACACTAGTATCCATCCCGAATACCATGCAACGGGTGTTGGAATTGGTCTGAAGAGTGCGACCATGGGAGACTACACCTGCTTCCTTAGCAGTAACATCATCAGTGGGCTGTATACACACAAGAAGAGGTGATCCATCGGAATTAGTTGCCAGACTACACCTGCTCGTCCTCATGCTCGTGATCATCACCATCGTCATCTCCCCCTTGATTATAAAATTTTTCAAGTATAGGTGGTGGAATGTTCACAGGACCTTGGAAACACAAGAAGAAGGTTAATTAGTAAAGGGAAACTTGCTAACCCACATGCATGTGGATGAAACAATTATAATTACGGTGGAAGACAAACATACCGAAACTATGTGGATGCCATGCAAGAACAGTGCCACGAGTGGTGGCAGCAAACACAAGGCCCTCGTATTGAATTGCATCACAGTACTCATCCGTGTACAGAAACTAATTTTTGAGCAATATCCATCGAGTCAAACCACCAAGGACGGTAACAAGCTTGTCGAAGATAGCAACAACTTCATAGTTGTTGTAATTCCAAGAGCGGTTGGGAACTCAACAAATTTCTATCTTCCGTAGAAGACAATCACCATGATTGTATTTGAACGTGCGTACAATACCGGTGTGCTCAACCTCTGGGCAGTCTGCTGAGATTTTTGGAAGTGGAACCCGGTCACGAGTGTACACATTCACAAGTTCCCACTCGCAGTTGGACCCAATGTAAACAACCCAATCTCCATTTGTGCCTGCCCAAGCCTTGCCCTCAAGTGATGGCATCTTAACATCATACGTATCATTATCAAGCGGTGATACGTCCATTTTGCATCTTGCTTTTATATCAATATTTATTGCATTATGGGCTATCATTACACATTATATCTCAATACTTATGGCTATTCTCTCTTATTTTACAAGGTTTACCATGAAGAGGGGGGATGCCGGCAGCTGAAATTCTGGCTAAAAAAGGAGCAAACGTTCGAAACCTATTCTGCACAACTCCAAAAGACCTAAGACTCCACGAAGCAACTTTTTGGATTTAATAAGAATTTTTGGGCAAAAGAAATAGGCCAGGGGGGCCCACCCCCTGTCCAGGAGACAGCCACCCCTGTAGGGCGCGCCCCCTATCTCCTAGGCCCCCTGGTGGGCTTCCGGCGTCCATCTTCTGCTATATGAAGGGTTTTATCCTGGAAAATATCATGAAAAATCTTATGGGACGAAACTCCGCCGCCACGAGGCGGAACCTTGGTGGTATCAATCTAGGGCTCTGGCGGAGCTGTTCTGCCGGGGACACTTCCCTCCGGGAGGGGGAAATCATCACCAACGTCATCACTAACAATCCTCTCGTCGAGAGGGGGTCAATCTCCATGAACATCTTCACCAGCACCATCTCATCTCAAAACCCTAGTTCATCTCTTGTATCCAATCTTGTATCAAAACCACAAATTGGTACCTGTGGGTTGCTAGTAGTGTTGATTACTCCTTGTAGTTGATGCTATTTGGTTTACTTGGTGGAAGATCATATGTTCAGATCCTTTATGCATATTATTACTCCTCTGATTTTGAACATGCATATGCTTTGTGAGTAGTTACGTTTGTTCCTGAGGACATGGGTGAAGTCTTGCTATTAGTACTCATGTGAATTTGGTATTCGTTCAATATTTTGATGAGATGTATGTTGTCTCTCCTCTAGTGGTGTTATGTGAACGTTGACTACATGACACTTCACCATTATTTGGGCCTAGAGGAAGGCATAGGGAAGTAATAAGTATATGATGGGTTGCTAGAGTGACAGAAGCTTAAACCCTAGTTTATGCGTTGCTTCGTTAGGGGTTCATATGGACCCATATGTTTAATGTTGTGGTTAGGTTTACCTTAATACTCCTTTTTTAGTTGCGGATGCTTGCAATAGGGGTTAATCATGAGTGGGATGCTTTTCCATGTTAGGTCAGTACCCAAGTGCCGGTCCACCCACATATCAAATTATCAAAGTACCGAACGCGAATCTGATGAACGTGATGAAAACTAGCTTGACGAGAATTCCCAATGTGTCCTCGGGAGCTCCTTCTTCATTATTAGAATTTGTCCAGGCTTATCCTTTGCTACATAAAGGATTGGGCCACCTTGCTGCACTTTATTTACTTTATTTACTTTTTGCTCGTTACTATTTATCTTATCACAAAACTATCTATCACCTACTATTTCAGTGCTTGCAGAGAAAACCTTACTGAAAACCGCTTATCATTTCCTTCTGCTCCTCGTTGGGTTCGACACTCTTACTTATCGAAAGGACTATGATAGATCCCCTATACTTATGGGTCATCAAGACTCTTTTCTGGCGCCGTTGCCGGGGAGCGTAGCGCTCTTGGTGAGTGGAACTTGGTAAGGAAACATTTATATAGTGTGCTGAAATTTTTTGTTACTTGTCACTATGGAAACTAATCCTTTGAGGGGCTTGTTTGGGGTATCTTCACCCCAACCATAAGAGCAAAGAGAGGCTCCTCAACCTACTGAACCTTATGAAAATATTCACTTTGAGATTCCTTCGGGTATGATAGAAAAATTGCTAGATAATCCTTTTGCAGGAGACGGAACATTGCATCCCGACTTACACCTTATCTTTGTGGATGAAGTTTGTGGATTATTTAAGCTTGCAGGTATTCCCGATGATGTTGTCAAAAGGAAGGTCTTCCCTTTATCTTTGAAGGGAGATGCAATGACATGGTATAAGCTATGTGATGATATGAGATATTGGAATTATAAGCGACTGAAGTTGGAATTTCACCAGAAGTTCTATCCTATGCATCTTGTTCATCGTGATCGTAATTACATATATAATTTCTGGCCTCGCGAAGGAGAAAGCATCGCTCAAGCTTGGGGGAGGCTTAAGTCAATGTTGTATTCATGCCCCAATCATGAGCTCTCTCGAGAAATGATTATCCAAAAAATTTATGCTCGGCTTTCTCTTGATAATCGCAACTTGCTCGATACTTCCTGTGCTGGTTCCTATATGCTGAAGACTATTGACTTCAAATGGGACTTATTGGAAAGAATTAAACGCAACTCTGAAGATTGGGGTTTCGACGATGGTAAGGAGTCAGGTATGACACCTAAGTTTGATTGTGTTAAATCTTTTATGGATACTGATGCTTTCCGTGGATTTATCTCTAAGTATGGACTTGACTCTGAGATAGTAGCTACTTTTTGTGAAACTTTTGCTACTCACGTTGCTCTCCCTAAAGAGAAGTGGTTTAAATATAATCCTCCTGTTGAAGTGAAAGTAGTTGCACCTATTACAGTCGAAGAGAAGACTATTACATATAGTGATCCTATTGTTCCTACTGCTTATGTTGAAAAACCTCCTTTTCCTGTTAGGATAAAAGATCATGTTAAAGCTTTGACTGTTGTTCGTAAGAGCAATGTTAGAACTTATACACCTCCTGAGCAAATCAAAGTTGAACCTAATGTTGCTATTGTTAAAGATCTCTTGTCTGATAATATTGATGGGCATGTTATTTATTTCTGTGATGAAACTGCTAGAATTGCCAAACCTTGTGCTAAAGATAAGCATAGACCTGTGGTAGGCATGCCTGTTATTTATTTTAAAATAGGAGACCATTGCTATCATGGCTTATTGTGATATGGGTGCTAGTGCTAGTGCAATACCTATTGACTTATACAAAGAAATTAAGCACGATATTGCACCTACTGAGTTAGAAGATATTGATGTCACAATTAAACTTGCCAATAGAGATACTATTTCACTAATGGGAATTGTTAGAGATGTTGAAGTCTTGTGTGGGAAAACTAAATATCCTGCTGATTTTCTTGTTCTTGGCTCCCCACAAGATAGCTTTTGTCCCATTATATTTGGTAGACCCTTCTTGAACACCGTTAATGCTAGGATAGATTGCGAAAAGGATGTAGTTACTATTGGTCTAGGTGATATGTCTCATGAGTTCAACTTTTATAAATTTCGTAGACAACACCATGAAGAGGAACCATCTAGTAAGGATGAAATTATTGGTCTTTGCTTCCATTGCTGTTCCACCAACTGATCTGTTAGAACAATATTTGCTAGACCATGAAAACGATATGTTTATGAAGGAAAGGGAAGAAATAGATGAAGTGTTCCTTAAACAGGAGCCTATGCTGAAACATAACCTTCCCGTTGAAATTCTTGGGGACCCCCCTCCACCCAAGGGTGATCCCGTGTTTGAACTCAAACCATTACCTGATAATCTTAAGTATGCTTATCTTGATGAAAAAGAAATATACCCTGTTATTATTAGTGCTAACCTTTCAGAGAAAGAAGAAGAAATATTATCGAAAACTCTGAAGAAGCACATAGCTGCTATTGGATATACTCTGGATGATCTTAAGGGCATTAGTCCCACATTATGCCAACACAAAATTTCAGTAGAGAAAGATGCCAAACCAGTTAGAGATCCTCAAAGACGATTAAATCCCAAAATGAAGGAAGTGGTAAGAAAGGAGATACTAAAGCTCCTTGAGGCAGGTATTATTTATCCCGTTGCTGATAGTGAATGGGTAAGCCATGTCCATTGTGTCCCTAAAAAGGGAGGTATTGCCGTTGTTCCTAATGATAAAGATGAATTGATCCCACAAAGAATTATTACAGGTTATAGGATGGTAATTGATTTCCGCAAGTTAAATAAAGCTACTAAGAAAGATCATTACCCTTTACCTTTTATTGATCAAATGCTAGAGAGGCTATCCAAACACACACATTTTTTCTTTCTAGATGGTTATTCTGGCTTCTCTCAGATACCTATATCAGCGGGGGATCAATCTAAAACTACTTTTACTTGCCCTTTTGGTACTTTTTCTTATAGACGTATGCCTTTTGGTTTATGTAATGCACCTGCTACCTTTCAAAGATGCATGATGGCTATATTTTCTGTTTTTTGTGAAAAGATTTGTGAGGTATTCATGGATGACTTCTCCATCTATGGATCCTCTTTTGATGATTGTTTGAGCAACCTTGATCAAGTTTTGCAGAGATGTGAAGACACTAGTCTCGTCCTAAGTTGGGAAAAGTGTCACTTTATGGTTAATGAAGGCATTGTCTTGGGGCACAAGATCTCCGAGAGAGTTATTGAAGTTGATAAAGCCAAAGTTGATGCTATTGAAAAGATGCCATGTCCCAAGGACATAAAAGGTATAAGAAGTTTCCTTGGTCACGCCGGTTTTTATAGGAGGTTCATTAAGGACTTTTCTAAAATCTCTAGGCCTGTGACTAATTTATTGCAAAAAGATATTCCCTTTGTTTTTGATGATGATTGTGTAGAAGCATTTGAAACACTCAAGAAAGCTTTGATCACTACACCTATTGTTCAGCCACCTGACTGGAACTTACCTTTTGAAATTATGTGCAATGTTAGTGATTATGCTGTAGGTGCTGTTTTAGGGCAAAGAGTCGATAAGAAATTGAATGTTATCCCGTATGCTAGTAAGACTCTTGATACTGCCCAGAGAAATTATGCTACTACTGAAAAAGAGTTCTTAGCAGTTGTGTTTGCATGTGATAAGTTTAGACCTTATATTGTTGATTCCAAAGTTACTATTCACACTGATCATGTTGTTATTAAATATCTTATGGAAAAGAAAGATGCTAAGCCTAGACTCATTAGATGGGTTCTCTTGCTCCAAGAATTTGACTTGCATATTGTTGATAGAAAGGGAGCTGAGAACCCCGTTGCAGACAACTTGTCTAGGCTAGAGAATGTTCTTGATGACCCACTGCCTATTAATGATAGTTTTCCTGATGAAAAATTAGCGGTTGTCAATGCATCTCGTACTGCTCCTTGGTATACTGATTATGCTAATTACATTGTTACCAAATATATACCTCCTAGTTTCACATACCAACAAAAGAAAAAGTTCTTTTATGATTTAAGACATTACTTTTGGGATGATCCACACCTTTATAAAGAAGGAGTAGATGGTATTATTAGACGTTGTGTGCCTGAGCATGAACAGGAACAAATCCTACACAAGTGTCACTCTGAATCCTATGGAGGACACCACGCTGGAGATAGAACTGCACACAAGGTACTACAATCTGGTTTTTATTGGCCTACTCTTTTCAAAGATGCTCGTAAGTTTGTCGTATCTTGTGATGAATGTCAAAGAATAGGTAACATCAGTAGACATAAAATGCCTATGAATTATTCTCTTGTTATTGAACCGTTTGATGTTTGGGGCTTTGATTATATGGGACCTTTTCCTGCCTCCAATGGTTATACACATATTTTAGTTGCTGTTGATTACGTTACTAAGTGGGTAGAAGCTATTCCAACTAGTAGTGCTGATCATAACACTTCTATTAAAATGCTTAAAGAAGTTATTTTTCCGAGGTTTGGAGTCCCTAGATATCTTATGGCTGATGGTGGTTCACACTTTATTCATGGTGCTTTCCATAAGATGCTTGCTAAGTATGATGTCAATCATAGAATCGCATCTCCTTATCACCCGCAGTCTAGTGGTCAAGTAGAGTTGAGCAATAGAGAGCTCATATTAATTTTGCAAAAGACTGTGAATAGATCTAGAAAGAATTGGTCCAAAAAACTTTATGATGCATTATGGGCCTATAGAACTGCATACAAAAATCCTATGGGTATGTCTCCATATAAGATGGTTTATGGAAAAGCATGCCATTTACCTCTTGAACTTGAACATAAAGCATATTGGGCTATTAAAGAGCTCAATTATGACTTCAAACTTGCCGGTGAGAAAAGGTTATTTGATATTAGCTCACTTGATGAATGGAGAACCCAAGCATATGAAAATGCCAAGCTTTCCAAAGAAAAAGTCAAACGCTGGCATGATAAAAGAATACAAAAGCGTGAGTTTAACGTAGGAGATTATGTGTTATTGTTCAACTCTCGTTTAAGATTTTTTGCAGGAAAGCTTCTCTCAAAAAGGGAAGGTCCCTACGTTATCGTGGAGGTCTATCGTTCTGGTGCTATAAAAATCAACAACTTTGAAGGCACAAATCCGAGGGTGGTAAACGGTCAAAGAATTAAACATTATATTTCAGGTAATCCTATCAATGTTGAAATTAATATTATTGAAACCATAACCCCTGAGGAATACATAAGAGATACTTTCCAGAATGTTCCAGACTCCGAAAAGGCATAGGTATGTGGTACGGTAAGTAAACCGACTCCAAAACAACCCTAATGGCAATTTTTATCAGTTTTGGATTATTTAAGAATTTTAGGAAGAAAGAAGTAGTCCGAAAGGGACACAAGGCTCCCACGAGAGAGGAGGGCGCGCCCCCCTGTAGGGCGCGCCCCCTGTCTCGTGGGCACCTCGTGTGCCTCTCGGACTCTGTTTTCTTGTATGTTACGTATTTTGGTCGGTAAAAATTCATTATATATACTCCTGAAGGTTTTGACCACTGTATCACGCAAATATCCTCTGTTTTTGTTTCGAGCTGTTCCTGTTGTAGATTTGGAATAAGATGTCGTCCCAAGATTCGGAGGGAGAGAGCTATATGGCTGATTATATTGCAAACCCAAAAGTATATGGGGATGTGGAGCATTATGGCTGGACCACAGAGGAAGAAGAAGACTATGATCCAAAGAGGAAGGAGAAGACAAGCTCCGATGAAGAGGACGATCCACTGCCTCAACCTGGTGATATGCATGTGGAGTTCAAGAAGTCAAGCCTCCCTAAGGTCCAATCTATCCCACCACATTTTTTGCAGGACAGCAAGGCAACACTATGCAAAAAGATAATGAAACTTGAGCTCAAGAATGGGGATCTGAGGGAGGAAAATTTTAGCCTCAGACGCAAGCTAGAGAAGAAAAATGCAACAACTCCACCGTCATCATCACCACCTTCACCACCTCCGAAGAACTAATCACATGGGTATGGGCACTCCCCTTGGCAACTGCCAAGCTTGGGGGAGGTGCCCCGGTATCATATCACCATCACACTCCTATCTTTACCGCTTTATTTAGGTCGATCCTTTAGTAGTATCTTGATCTATTAGTTCAAAGTTTTGATATCAAGTAGTTTTGAGTTTTTCATTGTGATCTCTTAATGTAATTGAGTCCGTATGCTATCTATAATGAAGATTAGTGTTGAGTCAAGGGCTTTGCTATGTTACTATGATTTTGAGGAAGTATAAAGAACAAAAGAGTTCATATTGATCTTATGGATAGTGATAACTTCACACATAGAAAGTATGAGGCATAAAAATTGTTGAGAGTTGATGAACGTAGCCTTGGTCATCGTTGCAATTAATAGGAAGTGATAAGGAAAGAGGGGTTCACATATAAATATATTATCTTGGACATCTTTTATGACTGTGAAGCACTCATTAACTATGACATGCTAAAAGAGTTGACGTTTGACAAGGAAGACAACGTAATGGTTTATGTTTTCCGACATCTCAGTTAAAGTATATTGTCATTGACCTTCCAAACATGTTGAGCTTGCCTTTCCCCCTCATGCTAGCCAAATTCCTTGCACCAAGTAGAGATACTACTTGTGCTTCCAAATATCCTTAAACCCGGTTTTGCCATGAGAGTCCACCATACCTACCTATGGATTGAGTAAGATCCTTCAAGTAAGTTGTCATTGGTGCAAGCAATAAAAATTTCTCTCTAAATATGTATGACTTATTAGTGCAGAGAAAATAAGCTTTGTACGAATTTGTTGTGGAAGTAATAAAAGCGACGGACTGCATAATAAAGGTCCACATACAAGGGGCAATATAAAGTGACGTTCTTTTGCATTAAGATTTTGTGCATCAACCCTAAACGCACATGACAACCTCTGCTTCCCTCTGCGAAGGGCCTATCTTTTACTTTATGTTTCACTTTATGCTTGAGTCAACGTGATCCCACTACAAAAAAAATACACTTCCGTGATGATACGTGTTCGTCACAGTAGGTCGCGTTTTTTGTCATGCATGTACATCCATGACAAATTTATGACAGAATCAAGATAGTCATACCTGTGCTGTCGTAGAAGTGTTCCATGACATTACTAAAATTATCATCACGGAAGTGTCCACTTCCATGACGATAAATCGCGCGTCACAGAAGTGCTTTCGTCAAGGGTGACCGACACATGGCATCCACAATAACGGAACGCCGTTAAGCTATCAGGTCGGATTTTGGATCCGATAACCCATTAACAGCCACGACCAATGCCGATTTTCCACATGTAAAATTCTCATTGGCTGACGGATCCACGTGTCAGCTTCGTGTTGGCACAGGTGTCACTCATCCAGCGGTCGTGATGGGCCTATGATATGTTGACACGTGGACCGGCTCAAAAGTGGCCCACAAAGTTTAAATGGGCCGGCCCAACCGAAGGCCCATAAGATTTAGCGGACCATAATGGGCCGGCCCAGCTAAAGGCCCACAAAATTTAGCGAACCATAATGGGCCGGCCCAGCTAAGTAATTGGGCCGAATTACGGCCCGATGTATTTTCGTCCTGTTAAAGGTCCGGCTACATTTGTGCCCATTTACAGGCCATCAAAACTTTCGGCCCATAAACGACCGTGAAGGATTTGGGTCATATTCGGCCATGTCTGTCATTCGGCCTGTTAGAGGCCCACTATAGATTTGGGCCACTTTCGGCCTGTTGTCATTTTCGGCCTGTTAAGCCGGACGTAAACCATGGGCCATATGTGGCCCAACGTCATATCGGGCCCATTAACGGCCCATATAAAAATGACGATAATCTAGCCCGACCAAAGTTCCGGCCTGTTAAAGGCCCGTGTATTAGGTCGGCGCATTTACGGCCCGTTCGAATTTTGGCCTGTCAAATATCCGCATCGTAAATGGGCCACCATTACGGCCTGCTGAGTCCAGTGGGTTATTTGGCACAATCAGGGCCCAATCTCACTTTTGGTCTATTAAAGGCCCATGTTTTTATGGGCTCGAGATATTTACACCTGTAAACAGCCTATTTTTACTGAGGGCCCAAATTATGTTTAGGCCTGTTAAAGGCCCACTATGGGCACAGGCCTACCAGAAAAATTTGAAAGCTTATGCTAATTTAAGCCCAGATATTTTTAGTGGGCTACATGCCAATTTCGGCCCGTAATCGTTTTTAGCCCTATTGGAATGGGCCCGACGAATGTTGGCATGTTGGGCTCCTACGAAGCTTTCGTCCGAATAAATTACTAAGATAAACCTACACTATACAAAAATAGCGTCATAATTACTGCAACCTGTGGTAGCATCATAAATGTTGTATCACAACAAAATAAATTCCAATCATACAACAAAAGGCCTGTTGGCATAAAGTTTACAGTCCTTCTAGATAAAAGCACCATCAGATGTATAGAAGCACAGATCATTTGACCTGAGTGCTAATCTTTCAAGCTGTAGAATCTGATGGAGCAGCACGATCTCCACCTTTTTTCCGCCATTGCTCTTCAACAACGAAGCGAATGTCTGATAGTGTGGTTTCAAAACCATTCATATCTTGACGACATTTCTCAACCACTATTCTTGTTTCCGAAACAACGTCCATTAGGGATTGGACTTGTGTCTGGAGCATAGATATATCACTCTGTCTAGCAGGAAGATTTTGTTCAGTAGGCGATTTGGACGAGGTTACCTTGACAACCAACCCAGAATTATGCAGGAAGGTGCTTTTTGCACTGTTAGTGGAGAGATAATGATGCACTACAGCAAGAGGTGACATTGTGCCTGTAGTAGCCTCGTCACCTTCAGGTGGTTGTGGCTGTTCAATCATTTGTTCCATAGCTTCCTGAAAGTTTGAACTTGTAGATTAGTGTACCAGTGAGTTACTAATGAGACAAAAACAAACAAAGTAGGTTAAACGTTTATACATAACTTATTTTGGTGAACTACTGTAATACATTAGCATGTATTGTAGTGCCAACTACATAATAAAATCACTTTCAGAACATATGTCCATGTAGCATGCCTATTGTATTGTCTATTTCCTCACATTCATTGACATCTAAGGATAAAGAGACATGGTTTAAAGTAGGATGAACATAGTATGACATCATTCATATCATGGGCAAACAGATATAAAACAAACAGGCTATTTTATCATTGTGTGCGCACATGAACACAACAACTAGATTACAGATCAAGACCAAAAGAATATCCTTCATCTTTTTTAAACCATGTAAGGTGAAATGATATGTTAAGACAACTGTGTATAAAAGTGAACAGAGTAACTGACATTGGCTGCAAACCAAGTAGTGAAATGAACACATCACAGTACCAATCAGTTCAAGGCAGGAGGAGTAAGGACTTACAACAGCGGCTTGAACTGGTGTGCTCATGCCCTTCATCTTGCTGGTGTGGCAATCCTTGAAGATTTGCACTGCATTCAGTTCAGGTTATTTTTGGTCCGCACGGGCTTTCCTCTGTATGTGGAACAAGTGAATATAGATACGATAATATGGCACAAAAAAGAAGGAAGTAGCAGCTATTTACAAGAGCCTCGCAGTGTGCAATATAGCTACGAGATCATGTTGTCTGTTAGAATTTCAGTTTAGAACGGTTGGTTTTGTTCTTCAAACAGTTAGCCTAGAAGAAGATACACTTGTAAGGCACATACATAAATACAAGTTCAATAAGTGGTCTGATCAAATACATATAGCCTACCTGATACTTTGGATCAGACCAGTGTTTAACGAGGGTTGTCCAGTCTTCATCTGTAATATATTCCACTGGAGATGTTTGGGCGATTTCATTGTTAGCCTTGCCTTCAAAGTGAGATTTTCTAAGGTGGTACAGATACTGTCACAGAGTAGACTGAAAAACATGAGTGCATGCTTGTTTAGTTGCATCATCTTTCGGATCCAACTTGAACCTCATCTGTTGAAAAAAGAATGTGAGTCTTATTAGGAGGAAGCTAGAAAGTATGGGACAGAGCAAGACAATATTACTAATTGCGATGAATAACATTACTTACAAATAAATGGTCAAGGAAGGTGTTAAACTGGGTATTGTCTTTCTCATTCCTGTACTGGATCCACGTTGGGAGGATACGCGCATGACACCTAACGGCAACAGCTGCCTCTGATACTAACTTGGCTGACTCTGTAGCATCACGTGACCTTTTTAAACCTGCCTCAAAATGGATCTCCATTCTTCCTCCTTTAGATTTTGTTAATCTGTCAAGCATTATCCCTGATGTCTGTTTCCGCTTGCGCCGTGGTGCTAGTTCAACAACGAATATGGAAAGTGTTAGTGTACATCAAACTATGAGAGTACATATAAAGGAGCATGCAACTGCAACTTGACTCAGTCAGGTACCGTCTTGGTGTTGATGCTCATGAGGTTCATCTGATCTTGCCAAGTCCTGTTGTGTCAGCAGTGCTTCGGAAGTAGTGTTAGGTGTGAAGGCATCTTGGGAACTGGCCAGTTCCGGAGCAAACGAACGAGTAACTGGTTGAGATGCTGGTACAGTTGAAGTGGATGCTGCAGCTGGTGGAGCAGGTGATACTGTGTTTGTAGATTTAGCCGGTGGACTTGGACCTTCTACTGCACTATAAGTACCAGCAGAATCTCGACGGGAGAACCTTTTCCGTTTCACCCGACGAGTAACAGCACTCCCTACTATATTATTTTCCTTGCTCTTTTTTGACTTTGCCATGTCAAGCTGTACCCACAACACAAAAGAATAAAATCACTCTTCAGAACTCATTGATGCATGATACAGACAAGCAATACTTTGATGTAAGACAACCGTATGAGGATGGAATATGTAAGAAAAACAGGATTGCATGACATATTCACAGCTACAATGTGCAAACTAAGAAGAAGGATTTTCAAGAAAATAGAAGTAATGCAAGCTAGACACCATATGAAAGATGCAACCAATATTACTCTGCCAAGTTAAAAGTGTCTTGTCATAAGTGGCAATTCGAAAAATTAGAAGCAGTACAACGTACAAATCAATGCAAGATGCAACCACTATCAAACTTCCATGTTAAAAGCGTCCAATCATGAGTTACTGATGCGGGATACACAACATCAGTACTTTGATGTAAGAACATGGTATGATAGATAGATGCAGTGTATTCTAGACACATAAAGCCATGTCATATGCACATGTATAACGTATAAACTCAGCAGGTGCAATTTAATCAAAATAGAAGAAATACAGGCTAGACAACATATGCAACATGAAACCAATTATCACACTGTCAACTTAGAGCAAGCACCTGCGATGGTGGAGTGCGGGAGATGAACTCATCATGTAGACTTGGGACTTCAACTTCATTAGCAGTAGCAGTGGCAAATCTAGAGAGTCTATGTTTGCGTCAGTGCGGAGTACCACCAACATCCCCTAACTTACTCTTTTCCTTCCTATTTTCTGATATTGCCTTATGAAGTCAAAACCACAAGAAGATGAATAAAATTAGCTCTACATAACTGGTTGATGCATGATACAGACGAACACTACTTTGACGTAAGGCAAGCGCAGGATAGGAGGATGGATTATATACAAAAAAGACAGCATTTCATATTCACACGTACGATAGGAGGATGGAATATGTATGAAAAAACAGTAAGCGGAAGACATTTCAACAAAATTAGAAGAAATGAAAGCTAAGCACCATATGAACATGCAACCAATATCACTCTATCAGGTAAAAAGTGTCTTGTCGTAAGTGCCATTTCAAGAAATTAGAAGCAGTACAAGCTAGAAGACAATGCAAGATGCAACCTACATCACAGTCCCAAGTTAAATGTGTCTTATGGGTAAGTGATCAATGTAGGTATAAGTTGTAAGCTACGCAGATGCAATTCTACATAATCAGAAGCAATACAAACTAGACATCATACGGAAAACACAACCACGTATAACAGTTCCAAGTAAGAGCAAGCACATGTGATGGTGGAGTAGGGGAGATGTGCTCATCATGTACACATATGTTCTAGAAACAGGAACACGTGTCATATTCACATGCATTATGTGTAAAGTAAGCATATGCAATTCAAGTTAGAAGCAATACAAGCTAGAGATCATACGCAACATGCAACCACATATAATAGTGTCAAGTTAGAGCAAGCACCTGTGATGGTGGAGTAGGGGAGATGTGCTCATCATCTACACAGCTATGTTGACTGTCCAGCCTTGTGTTGTCTTGCGAATCTTGTTGGGAGGATGGCGGAGTAGAATCTGTAGTGACCCCCTGTTTGAGTTGCTCTGAAGGACCACCATCATCCACTGCCGGAATAATTTCCTTCAGCTGTAATGATTTTGCATTGGAAGTCAAACCGATAAGAAAAAGGAATAAAATTCGCTCTTCAGAACTCATTCATGCATGATACTGATGAACACTACTCGGATGAAAGGCAAACACATGATGCAAGGATGGAATATGTATGAAAAACAGGATGGTGTGACATATTCACACCTATGATGTGGTAACTAAGCAGAAGGCATTTCAACAAATTAGAAGCACTGCAAGCTAGACACCATATGAAAGATGCAACCAATATCACTCTGCCAAGTTCAAACTGTATGGCGTTTCAACAAATTAGAAGCAGTATATGCTAGAAATCATATGCAAGACACAACCAATATCACAATGGTGACTTAAAGGTGACTTATCATAAGTGACTGATGCAGGATATGCAAGAATAGTAGTCTGATGTAGAAACAGGAACACATGTCATATTCACAGGCATTATGTGTAAAGTAAGCAGATGCAATTCAACAAAGTTAGAAGCAATACAAGCTAGACATCATACGCAACATGCAACCACATATAATAGTGCCAAGTTAGAGCAAGCACCTGTGATGGTGGAGTAGGGGAGATGTGCTCATCATCTACACAGCTACGCTGACTGTCTAGCCTTGCGTTGTCTTGCGAATCTTGTTGGGAGGATGGTGATATGTCTCCAACGTATCTACTTTTCCAAACACTTTTGCCCTTGTTTTGGACTCTAACTTGCATGATTTCAATGAAACTAACCCGGACTGACGCTGTTTTCAGCAGAACTGCCATGATGTTGTTTTATGTGTAGAAAATAAAAGTTCCCGAATGTCCTAGAAATCCATGGAGGCACTTTTCAGAATTAATAATAATTTTTGGCGAAAATATGAAGGCCAGGGGGCCCACGGGCTGTCCATGAGACAGGGGGCACCCCCTAGGGCGCGCCCTCCTATCTCGTGGGCCCCTTGGACACCTCCCAACCTCAACTCCAACTCCATATATACCGTCTCGGGGAGAAAAAAAATCAGAGAGAAAGTTTCACCGCGTTTCACGACACAGAGCCGCCACCAAGCCCTAATCTCTCTTGGGAGGGCTGATCTGGAGTCCGTTCAGGGCTCCGGAGAGGAGGATTCGTCGTCGTCGTCATCATCAACCATCCTCCATCACCAATTTCATGATTCTCACCGCCGTGTGTGAGTAATTCCATCGTTGGCTTGCTGGACGGTGATGGGTTGGATGAGATTTACCATGTAATCAAGTTAGTTTTATTAGGGTTTGATCCCTAGAATCCACTATGTTCTGAGATTGATGTTGCTATGACTTTGTTATGCTTAATGCTTATCACTAGGGCCCGAGTGCCATGATTTCAGATCTGAACCTATTATGTTTTCATGAATATATGTGTGTTCTTGATCCTATCTTGCAAGTCTATAGTCACCTATTATGTGTTATGATCCGACAACCCCGAAGTGACAATAATCGGGATACTTCTCGGTGATGATCGTAGTTTGAGGAGTTGATGTATTCACTATGTGCTAATGCTTTGTTCTGGTTCTCTATTAAAAGGAGGCCTTAATATCCATTAGTTTGAACACGGGAGGGTAGGACAAAAGATGTCATGCAAGTTCTTTTCCATAAGCACGTATGACTATTTACGGAATACATGCCTACATTACATTGATGAATTGGAGCTAGTTCTATATCACCATAGGTGTTAACTATTGCATGAGGAATCGCATCTGGCATAATTATCCATCATTGATCCATTGCCTATGAGCTTTTCACATATTGTTCTTCGCTTATTTACTTTTCCGTTGCTACTGTTACAACTACTACAAAAACCCAAAAACATTTATCTTCTCTTTTGCTACCGTTACCTTTATTATCATACCACTTTTGCTACTAAACACTTTGCTGCAGATACTAAGACATCCAGGTGTGGTTGAATTGACAACTCAACTGCTAATACTCAAGAATATTCTTTGGCTCCCCTTGTGTCGAATCAATAAATTTGGGTTGAATACTCTACCCTCGAAAGCTGTTGCGATCCCCTATACTTGTGGGTTATCAAGACTAATTTCTGGCGCCGTTGCCGGGGAGCATAGATCTATTCTCTGAGTCACTTGGGATTTATATCTGTTGATCACGATGAAGAACTTGAAAGACGATCGAACTACTATTTTGCCCTCAACTACGAGGGGAGGTAAGGAACTGCCATCTAGCTCTGCACTAGATTCTCCTTCCGTTAGAAGTAAGCTTGCGACACCTAAACCTGCTACTGCTATGAATTCTGATATGTCGCGTGTTATTGATGATGCCACTTCTATTATGCATGATGAAACTACTTCTGTGCGTGATACTACTGTGCTATTAGGTGAATTTCTAGATGAACAACTTGCTAGATTTAGGGGGAATGAAAATAGTGAAGAACCTATTATTGATGATAGTGATGGTGAAGGTCCCCCCAATGATTATGTTTTACCTGTTGTTCCTAAGGGTTATGTTATGCATGAAACAGCTGCTATGGATATTCTTGCTTGCAATGATAGAAATGATCTTAAGAAATTATTAGCTAAATGGAAGCAGCAGTCTCTTAATGCTAGAATGAAACCCGATCCTGCTTTTGCTACTTCACCTATCTGTGTTACTGATAAGGATTATGAATTCTCTGTTGATCCTGATATTATTACTTTAGTTGAATCTGATCCTTTTTATGGCCTTGAATCTGAAACTGTTGTGGCACATCTTACCAAGTTGAAAGATATAGCTACCCTGTTTACTAATGATGAGAAATCTCGCTATTTATATATCCTTAACATATTTCCGTTCTCATTAAAGGGTGATGCTAAGACTTGGTATAATTCTCTTGCTCCTGGTTGTGTGCGTAGTCTCCAGGATATGATTTATTACTTCTCTGCTAAATATTTCCCTGCTCATAAGAAACAAGCTGCCTTGCGGGAAATATATAATTTTGTGCAAATCAAAGAAGAGAGTCTCCCACAAGCTCGGGGGAGGTTTCTCGGTTACTTAATGCTTTGCCTGATCATCCTCTTAAGAAAAATGAAATACTTGATATCTTTTATAATGGACTAACGATGCTTCCAAGGACTACTTGGATAGTTGTGTTGGTTGTGTTTTCAGGGATAGAACAGTCGACGAAGCTGAAATACTATTGAATAATATGTTGACTAATAAAAATAATTGGACTCTTCCTGAGCCAATTCCTGAAGTAATTCCTGAACCAATTGAGCCAACTCCTGAGCCTATTCCTAAACCCACTCCAAAGAAGAGAGGTGTATTATTTCTCAGTCCTGAAGATATGCAAGAGGCAAAGAAATCAATGAAAGAAAAAGGTATTAAAGCTGAAGATGTTAAGAATTTACCTCCTATTGAAGAAATATATGGTCTTAATTTACCGCCTGAAGAACCACATTGTCTTGATAACCCTACACAGGTAGTAAAGGTAAATTCTCTCTATAGATATGATAAAGTTGAAGTACCCTCTACTAAATTTCATAGCCCATGCTTAGATGAATTTGATGACTTTATGGCTAGACAAGAAAGTTTTAATGCTTATGTTGGTAGAGAGTTAAAGAATAATGCTTTAGAGATAGGACGCGTAGGTGATAATCTGGCTAGAGTTAAAGATGAACTTCACCGCGTTAGCAAATATGCTTCTATGGTTGCTACTCAAGCTGAGCAAGTACTTAAAGCTCAAAATGATTTGCTTGAGGAATTGAATAATAAAAATGACTTTGTTGTTAGAGTGGCTACTAGAACTGGTAGAATGACTCAGGAACCTTTGTATCCTGAAGGCCACCCTAAGAGAATCGAGCAAGATTCTCAGAGAAATAATTTAGAGGCACCTAGTTCTTCTAAAAAGAAGAAGAAGAAGAAGAAAAAGATAGAACTTTGCATGCTTCTAGTGAACCTACTGCAGACACACCTGAGAATCCCAGTGATATTTCTATTTCTGATGCTGAAACACAATCAGGTGATGAACATGAACCTAGTGATAATGTTAATGATAATGTTCATGTTGATGCTCAACCTAGCAAAGACAATGATATAGAAATTGAACATGATGTTGATCTTGATAACCCACAATCAAAGAATCAATGTTATGATAAGAGAAATTTTGTTGCTAGGAAGCACGGTAAAGAAAGAGAACCATGGGTTCAGAAACCCATGCCCTTTCCTCCCAAACCATCCAAGTCAAAGGATGATGAGGATTTTGAGCGCTTTGCTGAAATGATTAGACCTATTTTCTTACGTATGTGCTTAACTGATATGCTTAAAGTAAATCCTTATGCTAAATATATGAAGGATATCATCACAAATAAAAGAAAGATACCGGAAGCTGAAATTTCCACCATGCTTGCTAATTACACTTTTAAGGGTGGAATACCAAAGAAACTTGGAGATCCGGGTGTACCAACTATACCATGCTCTATTAAAAGAAATTATGTTAGAACTGCTTTATGTGATCTTGGAGCTGGTCTTAGTGTTATGCCTCTCTCTTTATATAGTAGACTTGAATTGAATAAGTTGACACCTACTAAAATATCTTTACAAATGGCTGATAAATCAACTGCTACACCTGTCGGTATTTGTGAGGATGTGCTTGTTGTGGTTGCAAATGTCACTATCTTAACGGACTTTGTTATTCTTGATATTCCCGAGGATGATAGTATGTCCATTATCCTTGGTAGACCTTTTCTTAATACTGCAGGGGCTGTTATTGATTGCAACAAAGGCAATGTCACTTTTCATGTTAATGGTAATGAGCATACGGTACACTTTCCGAGGAAATAATCTCAAGTTCATAGCATCAATTCTATTGAAAAAGTTCCAACTATCATTTTTGGAGGTTTTGAATTTCCTCTCCCTACTGTCAAGAAAAAGTATGATATTCTTATTGTTGGGGATTTTCATATCCCCGTTGAGGTAACTTAGTGTTGTTCGAAATTTCTCCGGTTCCGTGTTATTCGGAATGAGTTTGTTAACTAGACTTGATCAACCTTGTTAGTGGATTCATTTTGATGATCACGAGATGGATGAAACTAGAAGGCACAACCTTCTGTACCCTCTTTTTACTTTATGTTATTTAGATTAAATAAAGCAAAAATAGTATTATCTGTCTGTTTTCTGAATTATCCATGCATTAAAAAAATAGTCCAAAAATAAAATTGCTCCAAATGCCCTGCAAATTTAGTATGATTTTTTCTGGAATATTTAAGGATTTTAGGCACTAAAAACACCGCAAAAGGGGCAAGCACCAGGCCACGAGAGAGGAGGGCGCCCCCCTGTAGGTGCGCCCCCTGTCTCGTGGGCCCCTGGTGGGTCCCCTCCACTTATGCCAGCACCCACACACTTCATATTCTACCCAAAAAATCCCCATCCAGCTCAAGCCCGAGTTCTAGCTCGTTTTGCTGCGATTTTCGATCTCTTAGCTCAAAGCTCCATTCGCAAAACTGCTTTGGTGGATTGTTGCTTGGTATGTGACTCCTCCATTGGTCCAAATAGTTTTTGTTCTAGTGCTTTATTCATTGCAAATTTTTGCTGCATAGGTGACCATGTTCTTGAGCTTGCATGTTAAATTTTTGAGGTCCCAAGCAATTCCAATGCATGATATAGGCTCTAGGCACTTGTAGGAGTAGTTGCTATCAATCTTGTTTAGTTTTATTCACTTTTATTTTGGAGTTACTAAAATTTCAGAAATTTTCAGAAAATGTTAAGGAGGTTCTTTAAAGGCTCTTCTAGCCAAAGCTCTAAGGAAAAACAAGACAAAGAGAAGGAAAAACCCAAGTATAATCTTCCTCGCTTAGCGGAAGTACGTTCATGTGAATGGCCGTGTGAGGATTTGTGGAAAGAAGTCGGAATTCATGAAGAATTTTATGCTTTAATCGGGACTGCAGGCCTCACCGGTTTCATGAACGACCGAATCGATCAGTATCTCTTACTTACCAATACTTTCATGCAAAAATTTTATTATTATCCTAAGAAGTCACCGCCTGCAGTATCATTTCATTTATATGATGAATTCAGAGAAATGTCTTTACGTGATTTTTGCGCGGTGTGTAGGATACCTTATGGGGGAGAATTAGAGGAACCCCATCGTGAAGATGTGGATGGTTTCATTAAAACTATTGTTGTAGAAGAGCCAAAGAAGGGCTCCGAGGCAAAAGTCTCTAGCATACACTTTCCTGTTTTACGCTACTTTGCCATATTTGCTAGTAGATGCTTGATTGGTCGTGGGAATAGTGGAAACTTGAGCATTCCAGATATTATTATTCTTCAACATGCTTTGCTGGGAGACAATACTTTTAGTATGGGTGCCGTCGTTGCTAAACGGCTAGCCCTAAATCGTACAAAAGACCCCATATTTGGAGGTATCTATGCTGCAAGTCTTGTTGAACATTTTCAGATACCCATTAGGCACCTTGAGGAGGAGGAGACAAAATTACCTCCTCATATTTTAGATTACAAGAACATGGTAGCACATAAGTTTATTGTTGACAACAAAGAGAAGATGCTCTCTTATAGACTTAGATTCAATAAGAAACACTTTGAGTATATTATTTTGCATGCACCTCTGTTATTTGATTTTCTTGCAGAAAGTCGTCTTGTCACGCCGGAGGCCGTGAATAATCATCTAGCCCAAGCTTTTACTCCAGAACCTGAACCTGAGCCGGAACCTGAGCTGGACCCTTATCGTGCATCATCTGTCCAGTGGGATCCGGAGATGACCAGCCAGTGGTATCCTGATTACACCTCCCACTACACTGGGGAGAGTAGCGGCGGTCATTGGTATTAGACCAACTTAGTCCAAAAGCCTAAGCTTCGGGGAGTACGTATTTCTCACCGAATTTACATTCATGTTCACACACTAGTCGTCGGTGCTCACACTCTTTCATTGTATTATCCATGTTAGTTTAAATTTCTTTTTCTAGCTTTCTTCTTGTGTGTTTGTTAAACCTTAAGAAAAACTAAAAAAATTAGTTAGTTTATTTTCCTTTCTTGTAGTAGAAATTAAAATGAAAAACCCAAAAAGATTTCTCGTTCTTCTTTTACTTGTTGGGAGCTTTCCCATGTAAATAGTTTTATTTTCTTTTCTTTCTTTTGGGGGTCGAGAAGACCATATTGAAAATGCTTAGTGGCTCTTATATGCATGATTTTTTATTTAACTTAGAGCCCATATTACTTGTCTTCTCTCTTGAGTTTAATGCTTGCAGATTCCAGCTTAGTCCAATGCACATGCACTCTTATTATTATACACATCATTCGGTCGTGCAAGTGAAAGGCAATAATGACGATATATGATGGACTTATTGGGATGAGAAAAGCTGGTATGAACTCGACCTCTTTTGTTTTTGTAAATATGATGATTCATCGTTCCTGAGTCAGCTATTATGAAGTAAACATATTTGCAATGACATTTAGAGATTATAGTTGCTTGTGCCATGCTTGATTAGCTATGAGTTATAATGGTTTACCTTGCGTGCCAACATGCTATTAGAATGATTATGATGTGGTATGATGGGATGGTATCCTCCTTTGAATGTATTAAGTGACTCGACTTGGCACATGTTCACGCATGTAGTTGAATCAAATCAACATAGCCTTCATGATATTTATGTTCATTGTAGATTATATCCTACTCATGCTTATACTCGGTGTGAATTAATTTTAATGCATGTTTACACTGTTGTCGCTCTCTCAGTTGGTTGCTCCCTAGTCTTTTGCTAGCCTTCACCTGTACTAAGCGGGAATACTGCTTGTGCATCCAAACTCCTTAAACCCCAAAGTTGTTCCATATGAGTCCACCATACCTTCCTATATGCGGTATTTACCTGCTGTTCCAAGTAAATTTCTATGTGCCAAACTCTAAATCTTCAAATGAAATTCTGTTTTGTATGCTCGAGCAGCTCATGTTTCAACTAGGACTGCCTATATCTTCCATGCTAGGTGGGTTATTCTCAAGAGGAGTGGACTCCGCTCCTCATTCACGAGAAAGGGTCGGTAACCGGGATGCCCAGTCCCATGATCCAAAAAGATCAAAGCAAATCAAAATAATTAAACAAAACTCCCCCAGGGCTGTTGTATGTTGGAGGCACTCGTTGTTTCGAGCAAGCCATGGATTGATGCTTGTTGGTGGTTGGGGGAGTATAAACCTTTACCATTATGTTTGGGAACTGCCTATAATGCATGTAGTATGGAAGATACAGCCATCTCATAGTTGTTATGTTGACAGCAAAAGTATGCCACTCAAAATGTTATTCAATCTCTATTTTAAAATTGAGCTTTGGCACCTCTACAAATCCCTGCTTCCCTCTGCGAAGGGCCTATCTATTTACTTTTATGTTGAGTCATCACCCTTCTTATTAAAAGCACCCGCTGTAGAGCACACTGTCGTTTGCATTCATTATTATTGATTTATATTGGGTATGACTTGACTGGACCTCTTTTACCATGAATTACAATGTTTAGTCAGTCCTTGATCTTTAAAGGTGCTCTGTATTTATGTTTTGCGGTCTCAGAAAGGGCTAGCGAGATACCATTTTGTTATATCATGTTATGATTATTTTGAGAAAGTGTTGTCATCCGAGTTTTATTATTATGGCTCACTAGTTGATTATGTTATTGATATGAGTAATTGTGAGACCTATGTGTTATTGTTAGTATGGTTAGTTCATAATATTTGCTGAAACTTGAATGCTGGCTTTTCATGTTACAACAACAAGAGCAAACAGAGTTTGTAAAAGTTTTTTCTTTATCACTTTCAGTTTATCAACTGAATTTCTTGAGGACAAGCAAAGGTTTAAGCTTGGGGGAGTTGATACGTCTCCAACGTATCTACTTTTCCAAACACTTTTGCCCTTGTTTTGGACTCTAACTTGCATGATTTCAATGAAACTAACCCGGACTGACGCTGTTTTCAGCAGAACTACCATGATGTTGTTTTATGTGTAGAAAAGAAACGTTCTCGGAATGTCCTGGAAATCCACGGAGGCATTTTTCAGAATTAATAAGAATTTTTGGCGAAAGAATGAAGGCCAGGGGGCCCACGGGCTGTCCACGAGACAGGGGGCGCCCCCCCTAGGGCGCGCCCTCCTATCTCGTGGGCCCCCTGGACACCTCCCGACCTCAACTCCAACTCCATATATACCGTCTCGGGGAGAAAAAAATCAGAGAGAAAGTTTCATCGCGTTTCACGACACAGAGCCACCGCCAAGCCCTAATCTCTCTCGGGAGTGCTGATCTGGAGTCCGTTCGGGGCTCCGGAGAGGGGGATTCGTCGTCGTCGTCATCATCAACCATCCTCCATCACCAATTTTCATGATGCTCACTACCGTGCGTGAGTAATTCCATCGTAGGCTGGCTGGACGGTGATGGGTTGGATGAGATTTACCATGTAATCAAGTTAGTTTTGTTAGGGTTTGATCCCTAGTATCCACTATGTTTTGAGATTGATGTTGCTATGACTTTGCTATGCTTAATGCTTGTCACTAGGGCCCGAGTGCCATGATTTCAGATCTGAACCTATTATATTTTCATGAATATATTTGTGTTCTTGATCCTATCTTGCAAGTCTATAGTCACCTATTATGTGTTATGATCCGACAACCCCGAAGTGACAATAATCGGGATACTTCTCGGTGATGATCGTAGTTTGAGGAGTTCATGTATTCACTATGTGCTAATGCTTTGTTCTGGTTCTCTATTAAAAGGAGGCCTTAATATCCATTAGTTTCTGTAAGGACCCCACTAAACACGGGAGGGTAGGACAAAAGATGTCATGCAAGTTCTTTTCCATAAGCACGTATGACTATTTACGGAATACATGCCTACATTACATTGATGAATTGGAGCTAGTTCTATATCACCATAGGTGTTAACTATTGCATGAGGAATCGCATCTGGCATAATTATCCATCATTGATCCATTGCCTATGAGCTTTTCACATATTGTTCTTCGCTTATTTACTTTTCCGTTGCTACTGTTACAACTACTACAAAAACCCAAAAACATTTATCTTCTCTTTTGCTACCGTTACCTTTATTATCATACCACTTTTGCTACTAAACACTTTGCTGCAGATACTAAGACATCCAGGTGTGGTTGAATTGACAACTCAACTGCTAATACTCAAGAATATTCTTTGGCTCCCCTTGTGTCGAATCAATAAATTTGGGTTGAATACTCTACCCTCGAAAGCTGTTGCGATCCCGTATACTTGTGGGTTATCAGATGGCGGAGTAGAATCTGTAGAGAACCTCCATTTGAGTTGCTCAGAAGGACCACCATCATCCAATGCCTTGCCAATTTCCTTCAGCTTTATTGATTTTGCATTGTGAGGTCATACCGACAAGAAAAAGGAATATCATTCGCTCTTCAGAACTCATTCATGCATGATACTGACGAACACTACTCTGATGAAAGGCAAAGTCATGATACAAGGATGGAATATGTACGAAAAAATGGACGGCTTGACATATTCACACCTATGATGTGGTAACTAAGCAGAAGGCACTTCAATAAATTAGAAACACTGCAAGACACCATATGGAAGGTGCAATCAATATCACTCTGCCAAGTTAAAACTGTCTCATCATAGGTGGCATTCATCAAACTAGAAGCAATACATGCTAGAAATCATATTCAAGACGCAAACCAATATCACACTGCCAACTTAAAGGTGTCCCATCATAAGTGACTGATGCAGGATACACAAGAAGAGTAGTTTCATGTAAGAACATGGTGTGATAGACAGATATAGTATGTACCAAAAGCAGGAAAGCGTGTCATATTCACATGTATCATGTGTAAGCTAAGCAGATGCAGTTTACACTAATTAGGAGCAATACGAGCTAGACACCATATGCAACATGCAACCAGATATCACACTGCTAAGTTAGAGCAAGCACCTTGGATGGTGGAGTAGGGGAGCAGAGACTTGGACCATGTAATGCACTATCAGTACAAGGAGAATTGGTACAGATGCTCCGTTTACGTTGCTGCAGAGGACCACCATCATCGCCTTCCTTACTCTTTTCCTTCCTCTTTCTTGATTTTGCCTTGTCAAGTCAAACCGACAAGAAAAAGGAATAAAATTTGCTCTTCAGAACTTATTGATGCATGATACTGACAAACACTACTTTCATGTAAGGCAGCCGCATGATAGGAGGATGGAATATGTATGTAAAACAGGACGGCGTGACATATTGACATGTATGATGTATAAAGTGTAAACTAAGCACAAGGTGCTTGAACTTGTTAGAATCGATGCAAGCTAGAAACCATATGAAAGATGAAACCAATATCACTCTGCCAAATTAAAAGGGTGCCCTAAAAAATGTATTTGACCAAATTAGAAGCAATACAGGGCAACAGGCTAGAAATAATATGCAATATGCAACGAATAAAGGTGACTCATCGTAAGTGATTGATGCAGGATACAAAAGAGAGGTAGTTTCATGTAAGAACATGGTTAACACATAGATGTAGTGTGTACCAAAAATAGGAAGGCATGTCATATTCACATGTATAGTGTGTAAACTAAGCAGATGCAATTTACCCTAATTGGAAGCATTACAAGCTAGACACCGTATGCAACATGCAACCACATATCACACTGCGAAGTTGGAGCAAGCACCCATGATGGTGGTGTAGGGGAAGTGCTGTCTTCAGGTACAGAGCAACGTTCAATATCTTCATTTAGGCTTGCTGTTTCTTGAGAATCATGTGGAGAGGATGAAATTGCATTCTTTATAAGAGTATTGCGTCTCTATTAACCCACGCGCGTGATTGTCTCATCATAAGCGATAGATGCAGGATACACAAGAACAGTAGTTTGATGTAAGAACATGGTGTGATAGGCAGATGTAGTATGTACCAAAAACAGGAAGGCGTGTCATATTCACATGTATAATGTGTAAGCTAAGGAGATGCAATTTAACAAATTAGGAGCATTGATGAGGGATACACAAGAGAAGTAGTTTGATGTAAGAACATGGTTAATAGAAAGACGTAGTATGTACCAAAAACAGGAAGGCATGTCATATTCACAGGTATAATGTGTTAACTAAGCAGATGCAATTTACCCTAATTAGGACCATTACAAGGTAGACACCATATGCAACATGCAACCACATATCACACTGCCAAGTAAGAGCAAGCACCTGCGATGGTGGTGTGGGGGAATTGTGATCAACTAGAGAGCTACATTGACTATCTTCATTTAGCCTTGCTGTTTCTTGAGAATCATGTGGGGAGGATGACACTGCACTCGTTAAACGAGTAG
Organism: Triticum dicoccoides; assembly: GCF_002162155.2. Classification (NCBI taxonomy): domain Eukaryota; kingdom Viridiplantae; phylum Streptophyta; class Magnoliopsida; order Poales; family Poaceae; genus Triticum; species Triticum dicoccoides. The sequence goes on from NC_041389.1 coordinate 351,657,052, forward strand.
GGCGTCTCACAGTAACCCACCCAGGTGACTGTCTCATCATAAATGATTGATGAGGGATACAAAAGAGCATTAGTTTGATGTACGAACATGGTTAATAGACATATGTAGTATGTATCAAAAATAGGAAGGCATGTCATTATCAAAGGTATAATGTCTAAAGTAAGTAGATGCAATTTAACCAAATTGGAAGCAATACAAGCTAGACACCATATGCAACATGCAACCACATTTGACAGCGCGAAGTTAAAGCAAGCACCTGGGATGGTTGTGTGTGGCAATTGAGATCATCAACTGTAGAGCTACATTTACTGTCTCCAACTGCTGACACTCACCCATTAGAGCGCTGAAACACTTACTGCTTATCTTCGAATTACACTGGAGCGACTTCTGTCTTTTCTTTTCTACATTCATCAACACTGCGTCAGAGTCTGAAATACCCATGCATAAAAAACAATAGTGTGAGTATGGGTGAAGTGTGTGCACAATTAGTAAAGTGTAAAGGTAGCAGATAGCAGGTCGGTGAGAAATAAATGACAGGAGACATATGATACCTCTACAACATGCATGGCACACTCAATTACTACAGAATTCTATGAAAATAACAGTCGACTGAAAGCAAATAGCATTTTTTCTGCATCGTCCGATGTACAAAGAATGGGCAGATCGCCTTCATCTACCTCCAGCCAGTCAGTGTTGACGATCTTCCTCGAAACGCCAGCGACCATCGGCCCAGTATTCCTCCCCTGCCTGCGCCCTCCTGTCGACCTCACCGCACCGCCGTGCTTGGCACCCCCCGGCCATCCATTCAACCCCCGCCGACCTCCAGATCGGGTGCAAGCAGCTCCTGCACCCCACACCCCTATGATAGACACTGATGCGCCACTTCCTCGGGGAACAGGCAGACTAGGTGCTCCGCGTGCCTAAGCAGGTGCCGCTTCTTTTAAATGCGGTTCGACTGACCCTGAATTGAAATCCAGGCGGGCTACTGACCTCTAGCAAAGGTGAAATAGTAAAAGGGAGGAAACCTTGTGCATTTAGTATCACGAAGAAGATGCAGTAAGAAGCGCTCAACTAGTTTCTTTCGTGGGATGGATACTGTGTGAGCGGAGACATAAGATTTGCACGAATAAGGGAAGAGGAGTACCTCTTTATGCATGCAGTGTTGTGTCCTCCTTCTGTTTTTCCGATGATCTTGTTGTTCTCCGGAAGCCAGAAGTTGTGGAGGATGGTGCAACCTTGGACGAACCCACGGACAAGTTGTTGAGTGTGGTGCGGTGGTCGTCTGTCGGCGGCAGGGAAGAAGATCCAAGGCGGCGAACGACGGCGTAGCGGGAATAGCTCCGGTGCGGTGGACGGTTGCGACAGTGGAGCCGCAGCAGTGAGGCGCAGGACGGCGTGGTCGGAGTGGTTCTGGTACGGCGCACGCCGGCGTCGGCGTCGTGGAGGCAGCTCTGCCTCGGCTTCAGCTGCTAAGTCCTTGAGGGCGTTGCTGTTGCGGTTGCATTGGACGACGACATCGGGGTACCGGCTCCAGCGTGATGGAGGAGGGCGGCGGTGGATTGGCCGCTATGGGGTGGAGGACGGAGGAGGCTGGGGTTTCGCGGCTGGTGGAGAGGGCGTTTTCGCGCCCACGGAGTATGAATGGGGAAACGGAGGGAGGCGGGGAACTAAGGGGGAACAATGTTTCAGTTTGAGACGCGCTTGTTTCAAATTTGGGGAAAGTTACAAACTTTGCCCCCATCTGAAATTTCGGACATATTGCGGGTTGGGGGTAGGACAGTCATGTCAGGTGTCCCAAATGTGGGCGGGATAGATTTCGGCCGAGCGCACGGGTGTTTAGGCGCCCACGGCGTATGAATGCTTCTCGGAGGTGGTTGAGAATGGCGTCTAGGTGAAGTTACAAAACTACCCCGGTTTAGACCTTTAGACATCGGGCTGATAGGCTACACGGGCCAGAGTCAGGACAGTAATTTCCTACCACCAAAACATTAGTCTCGCGCGGTTTCGGGTGACCAGAGGCCTATTTGGCGCTTCATTCAATATTTGGGAGCAGAAGTATTAACGTTTTCGGTTCTCTTGAATTGAACTTTCAGGATTTGTCAAACTTCACAAATCTTTACTCTTGAAAATCCTAAAGCTACGATTATTTTGGAATGGAAGGGGTACATTTTAATATACATTGTACACGAGTATATATTAAAAAAATATGCAACTACCTCAGTTCATGCATGGTTCCAGGTATAATCTCCTTGGTTGCAAAAAAAAGTTAGATATGCGTATGAATATATATAGCATGTTCAAACTCACAACAAAGATTGATGCCCCCTTTTACATCTGATTTACAAATGCCATTATCTCAGGTTCAAATAGATGAATGCACTTCCTATGAATTCGAATCTTCGAAACCCCCTTTATGTTGAATTCGACATGTATTTTATTTCGTAGCTAGCAATTTGGAATGTATCCATGCAAGTGATAAATGTATAAAGTGCTTCACACTAACAACATGGAGTGCACTAATTAATGTTTATATATGAATTGCAAAAGCATCCATTGCTTGTATTTCAAACCGCTCTCACTCTATGGATCCATAATATGAAATAAACACATGCACATGCTAAAATTCAATGGAGTATGGGTGTCTGATAGACCGATTTTCGTCCATACGCAATTTTGCAAAATTCATGATCTCATCCAAAAATAATAATGCCATTTATATTTTAATTTAATGCGTAGAACCGCCTTTTACACGTAGATGCACTATGCCTCGCTCCATTCTCACAAACGCGTTATATATCTCTCTATCCAACGCATAAGTGCACACACTTTATATGCATCGGCATTTCTCTTTCACACATGCTCACAATCTATCTCAGGGTGTCGGGGTGTCTCACGCACATGCTCTCTCTGTTTCTCTCTCTCTCTCTCTCTCTGTCTTTCTGACTACTATGTACCACTCTTTTCACTAATCTCAGTTGGAAAACACTATTTCTCTCACATGCATATATACACATGCACGGTCTCTACTAGCCCTCTATACGCACATATATGTGCCTACGTGTCTCCCGCACGCACATTATCTTTAGGCCTCTCTCGCACACATTGTCCCCCCCCCCGACACACCTCTCTAATAGTAGTTGGCAGATATGATTTCATCATATCATTCGGTAGGATATCCGTGGCTGTTATACTGGATGGTAATACGAGGCAAAGTTTTACCCTAGTTCGGATCGGACCCTTGCAGTTGAAGAAAGAGCCTACTCCTGGTACTGTATATTAGTGATAGGGGTGTGTACAAAGTACACGTGAATACCAGGCATTGTGTGTGTGTGTATACTATCGACAAACTAGCCCCCAAGCTTGTATAACATACTAAGGGCCTAGGGTTACAAATCATATATAGTCGGCTTATCACCAGTGGGGATAGAGTCCTCCGCGACTCTGGTAGCTTCGTGTTGTACACCGAGTCCTCCACATGGGTCTCCATATAACACGTCTCGGTCGAACCTATATGTGGCGCAGGATGGAACCGACCCATGAGTCTTCATGTTGACCCACCACAACTAGAAATGATGTGCCCACCACACCACACACGCAATCGGCCACTAAGAAAATAAGCATATACAATAGTACAACGGTATCTAGCTCCCGATACGTCTCCATATTTTGTTGACGACGCTGACGGACTTTGCATTTGATGCGTGCTCCGTATTTTGTTGACGACACTTACGGTCATTGTATTTGAAGCGAAAGCACGATATGGTCACTGCACTTCAGAATAAGCTCATCATGGTCACCACATACATTTTGTCGTGCTAACCAACATGTGGTTGGATGGTTAGAGGACAGTGGTTTCTCGAGCCAACCAAGGTTAAAGTCCTGGTGCTCGCATTTATCTTGTGTTAATTTCAGTATTTTCTGGCGATGTACGTTCAGTGGGAGGAGACGTTCCACTCGACTACGAGGCACCTATGGTGACTTCGTAAAATCTCAAGATCATATATGCTGGCCCACTCTCTCGAAGGTGCTCATAGGGGTAGGGTTCGCGTGTGTGCGCTTATAGGGGTGAGTGCTTGCGCGTATATATGAGCCCTTGCGTCTGTACCATGTTAAACAAATACATGTCATGATTATATTGTCACTGGCTCACCCGTACAACTTCGTATTTTGTTGATGACACAACCAATTGACCAGTCAAACATCACAACTAGTGTTGCACCATCGGGGCGCGTAACCGTGGGGCCCACCTGTCAGCCCATATACGAAAGAAAGAAATGGTAGTTTGAGTCTGTACTGTGTTAATAAAATAGGAGTACATTTTAGGGTGATCATCGGTCACTGGCTCACCATACAGCTCCGTAATTTGTTGATAACACGATCAGTTGACCAGTCAAACGGTCCACATTCAGCAACGCACATTACCATAGGGCCCACCCGTCAGCGCGTATATGAAGGACAGAAATGGTAATAAACTAGTGGTCGGTGGGTATTCGAAGTCGTGAGACCTCTGGTTGGCAGTCACCGGCGGTTGGGGGGTGTTCATTGGGCGGTGGGGTGGGGATCCCCGGAGAAAAA
>NC_041389.1:351662135-351674514 GCF_002162155.2 Triticum dicoccoides
GTGGGGAGTGGTTTCGGGGAGGGCGGGCCGGCCGCGGGCGGTGGGGGCGGGCGGTTCGGCCGGTGGTGGCTGGCGGCTTGGGGGGTGGAGTTTGATGATAAACTGGAGGCCCTTGATTTCGTATCCAATGGCTAGAAAATCTAATGATCAGATATGAAAAAGTCAGTCGACTGACGTGTAGCCTCACCCCGCACGTACACATGCACGCACGCAAGACACGCACGCATGTAGGCGTGCAACACTGACACGTACACATAACATACACACGCACGCATGCTGGCTTGCAACACTGACATGTACACATGCACTCACGAACACACGCACGTACGCACCCATGCATGCAACACTGAAACGCACCCTTGCACGCACGCAACACTCGCACGCCTGCATGCACACAGCACACGACGCAAGACACACGCTCAACCTATACGTGCATGCACCCTTTGTTAAGGACATGGATTGTTACGGGTATTAATCAATCTTATCTGTGATAAGCAGAACATTGATGTTTGCATCGGTCTTTATGAATCACAACGTATCGAATGGGCTATCAACATAGTAGGCTTAACTACATGAAAAAGATGACGTCACACTCAATGAACAATCATCGGTTTATGAGATGCCCGCTTTTGACCGCCCTGGCCCACCAAAGGTTCCTCTACTGTGCGCTGCCTGCGTTGGGTCACTGACATGCAGGCCATGCACCCAAAGAGCCCACACGTTAGTGGAAGAACAGCGCGGTGTCCTAGGTCAGAGTCGAGGGCGCAACTCGCGGCACGCCTGGCTGAACACGCCTCCGTGCCGCATTCAAACGCCTCCATGAAACCCGCCCATGTGGAAGCCGAGAAACCCACTCTGGACACACGTCCGTTCATGACCGGGCCGATGCTAAATGCAACGCCGGCCGAGCTCCTCCCGTCCGCCGTCTATTTAATCTCCTATTTAAACGAGGCCAAACGCCGGCCAAGAACCGCACACCTCCGCCGCTCCCATATCACCTCCACCATTTTGTCCACTCTTACAATGGCTTATGAAGAGTAGTTATTCCGAATCCAAGCCGGCTGGGTAGCCCTCCGGATACGAGCTATGCAGCTCGCTGATCCACCTCCCTCCCCTCGCCCGACAGAGCCAGTTGCCGCCCCAAGCCGGCGCGCGGTTCAGCAACTCGCCGCTCCAGGCCAGCTCGACGAGGAGCGGCGCACGGGCATCGTTGCTGCCGTCCATGCCGCCGCCTCATACCGCGTCTCCTGTTTCTGTGGCCGAGACTCCCATGCCGGCGGCCGCGCCATGCAAGCAGCGACAGAAGCCGGATGCGCGGAGAGCGACGAGTCGGTGGCCAGCGCCTCCGCGTCCGCCGCCATCATCGAGGAGAAGTAGAACACGGGAGGCTGCCGGCGCTTGGGTCCCATGAAGGCCACCGCGGAGGCGATGCCGGCGTACACAACAGGTGTCTTGCCGGATCCTTTTGTTGCGAGGACCTTCGTCGATCCCGCATGGGCTCCACGGAAGAGGTCAATGTTAGGATGAACTCGAGCCGGTGCCGGCCATGGCGAAGTAGTGGCCGGTGATGAACTCGAACCGATGCCGGCCACCATCATCTTCGGCACCAGCCAATGATATCAGTTGGGCAGTGGGGAAGCGAGCCATCCTTTGCACTGAAGCATATACCTCCGGGGCTCCCGGCAGTCCGGTGATTGTGCTGCCGGGCATGAGGAACACAAATGATCGGCGGGCGACCATTTAGGCCAGGTATTATATACGTGTGCTGTCCAGAACTAGCACCGCATAGTTCATTTGAATGTAATGAAATCTGTCATGTTTGTGTGAAAATCTGGTATTTTATATGATTTCCGTCGTTGTTTATATGAAATATCAGTTTGTCTACGTGTTTGCGTGAATTTCGTCCGGTTGGTTGAGTTGCTGTCATAATGTGTGCGGCTACGATTGGATGGCGTAATTTGCGGGTCGCCGGTCGGTCTGCGGGCGGCTCGGGCGGCGTTGTGGAACAAAAAAACACAGCTCGTGCGAGCTCGTCTCCAATGTGCGCGCTAGAGGATGCATGACAGCATGAGCACCCGAGCCGTTCCTCATTCATTGGTGGCAAAGGCACCGGTGGACAAAAGGGTCGCCAATATTTTGGCTACCCCGGGCAAGATCCAAACAGCCCCTCCCAACAGATTCAAATCCCTCGTTCGCCATGGAATTTTGCCATGTGTTGTTTTCATGGACTAGCAAGATGCTCGTGCATTGCACGGAATATCAAGATGCATTTTTTTACAAAATCCCGCATGCATGCAAGGGATAATTAATGTCCTCCTTTGCTAGTACCACGAGGCAAACACCATTAATATTGCATCGATTAGAGTTAGTGGCCTTGTATATCTGCAAATTGTAATTTTGATAGTGGCCCCTTGTATATAAAAATGGAGGGAGAAATATGAGAGATAAGGTGAGGAGTGGGGCGTGGTGCCGTGGTGGTGACTGGTGGTCGGACTAGGCGGAGGCATGGGGATGGACGGCGCATTATGTCTAGGTTTGTATCTCTCTCACACACACACATACGTAGGTGGGGGACGTGCACGAAGAGAAGAGGTGCACGCACGGCGCATGTACTCCCGTCTCTTTCCCAACCACACCCGCGCGCGTACACGGTGGAGCTCATTTCTGTACGAAAAAGGCAGCCCACGTGGTAATTTGGCACGTGTACTGGTTGTCCACTTGGTGGAGGGAGGATCATCTGCCAAGGGTGAACAAACAAATTGTGACTTGACGCGTTATGTTAAATTAAAAAAAGAGGCAAACCATGTGGGGCCTACCTTAGAGGCAAGGCTCTATACACTGGAGTACTTTTGATGTGTCCCGTCAACTCGCAGAACGAGGAGAAACTTGCTTAGTACGCTTCTACCCCGCCCACGGGCGCGGTGGCTCGCATGATGAGGTGAAGCTTACTACTACTGTACGCCTTTACGCCCGCTCCCTCGCCCACGTGCGCGGTGGCTCGCAGCACGAGGAGAAAATTTTACTACTCCCACCGTTTACTCCTCGTCCCTACTATGTACTTTGGTTAGTACTCCCTCTATTTACTTATACAAGGCCACTATAAAAAAAATACATTTTGCATCTATACAAGGCCACAAATAGTAATCAAGACAAAAGTTACTACTCCCTCCTTTCTAGTTTATGGCTCAATTTCAAAATCTCTCCAACCAAGGTAGATGGTGAGTGGTCGAATTAATTTCGTAGTTTGCACAATACGCTCGTTTTTCTCAAGAAGTTATGTTTACCAAGGCATTAATTAGAACGAATGCATGAATGACCACTAAATTTACATGAACTTGTACATGCATTGGTTAGTTTCCTCTTGACAGTGCTTGCGTCGGGTGATCTAACGCACCTCGAAATCCAACATGTAATGGTACTACTACTAGTATAGTAGAATTGAGACTTATCAAACGGAAAAACCAATGTTTTTTAGATGGGCCCTATAAACCCTAGTGGGTACGTACTCTGTAAAAACAGATTTATCCAAAACTAAGTCGCTCCCTTTCATGAATTTTGTAGTATACTCCTCCGTCGATGCTCCCTTTCATGAATTTTGTACTTCCTGTCATCGACATGTGGGACATATAGCAACCGGGTCGATGTGTCAAGCACCAAATAACAGTGCAGAACAGCAGGGGGGACGCACCCCACTCGTACCGGCCCAGTATTAGTAATGAGCAATGAGACGTCAAATCACAATGTCGCACCTTCCCAGACGGACGAAGCAACCATTATTTCACACTTCGGTTCGACATCATCTCAAACCACGTACTAGTATTGCTTCTGCCTCAAGAGGGACACACGCATCGCCTTGGTACATCATGACACGTGGGACCGCATGACAGGCCATGATCCCCCGTCGATCGCTCGGTAAAATCACCTCATTTTTACTATTCTACTTCCTCCGGATCAGTTTACTACATGGCATGCACGTCGTTCTAGGTCAAGAATTTAACTGGCTATATATATATATATATGATGAACAGTACACTAGCCTTTTAAAAAATGTATACTTTTGTACAGTAGTACTCCACTATCGATGGATTGCGCCATGGAGCAAAAATTGAAATTTAAAAAAAAGGTGGTACATATAGAGAGCGCTCGTCGCCAAATTATGCATATAGTACTATTAAAAAAGCTAGTACATGCTTAATTGGGGTGCTAAATTCTATTAAAGAAATACTAGTACTAGTATGTACATACTGAAGAGTTAAATTAACGAGAAGAAACATAACATAGTTCTGCTGGGGGCTCAGCACAACATACCCCTGAAATTAAACTAAGCACACCTGAAATTAAATTATGCAACTAATTCGGTATACACTGCATTAGAAGTTCAGAACCACCATGAGCAACGACACTGCCACCTTACTCGGAGTCCTCGTCCACGTCCTCGACTTCGTCCTTGTCCCTCTTCCTCTTGGCCGATACTTCTTTGCTTGAACCGCCAACTTGGTTGTTGCTCTTCATCCAACCCTTGTAGATATTGAAACAAAGGTAGCCATCCATTGAAGCATACTGAATGTGGTCTATATCTAGTACATTCCGCTGCCATGCATGACGATGAAACATGTAATAAGGTTTCTCCAGTTTACCGTACGAAGGATGAACCATGGCTCCTGCCAGGGTGAGCATTGAAGGCTGACGAGAGGGCACCAGCCGATTCTTCTGGAGGTCGAAGGGGTTGCCTACAACGAGGCCTATCCGACGTAGGACTTCTTTGTCGTTCTTAAAGTCTATAGTAACGAATTTGATTATTTTGTCCTCGAGAAAGTTCTTAAAATGCTGGCACTCAACGTCGGCATGGCATATGTGGTAGACCAAGCAAACGTTATGTACGCAAACCTGGATCACGGCGGGCTTCTTCCTCTCTTCGTCCTTTAGATCCTTCTCTCGTCCCATGACTGTGGTGTACTCAACATCTAGCCCAGCGACCCACTCATCATGTGAGTTTTCGAACATGCGTCTGAAGGAAGAAAGGCATCCTTTCACCGTCACGAAAGTACGGGTGTAGATGACGTCGAACTCATCGCCGGTGATGGTTCTAACCTTGTACTCACCACCGATCGGGGAGATTTGGGACGCCATGGATTTGGGAGGAGGGTTAGGATTAGTGGAACTACCGTAATGTGAATGGACGGGACGACTAGGAGTGAACCGCCATAGTATTAAAGGACGTGCGGGGATGAGTGGGAGTGAACTGCCAGCGTGCGAACGGCAGGGTAGTGGCTTTCCATTCTCCCATGATACAGGCTTCCGAGAGCCCTTGGATCTGAGATCGAACGGTTGCATGGCGTGATTCTAGACCTATGGGTGAATATCCTATCCTGGAGGGTTATTCTTAAAATTTTCATCAACTTAGCATGCGACCGTTTGATCTTAGATCCAAGAGCTGCCAGCAGCCCGTATCATGGTCGCGCCTACCACGACCGTCGTGTCGCTCGCGCGGTCACGCCCTTGGAGATTTAACACGGTGCGTTAGGCTATCTGATGTTGGCATGTCATACATAGTTATCACTTAGTCACTCATACTACAACAAGGTTGGCTATAAGTGTATTTTTTACTCCTCTCTATCTCTTTCTTCGTACTCCCTCCATCCCATAATATAAGAACGTTTTTGACACTAGTGTAGTGTCAAAAACATTCTTATATAATGGGACACAGGGAGTACTAGTATTTATTGTATTTGCCAAGGAGTGACCTCTTCCAATGAAATGGTGTTGCTAAGTTTGCTTCATTTAATTAGCTATAGACTCAAAATTGTCTTTTCACCTAAGTACATGCGCTTAGCACCGTTTCTTCCTTGGGTCACCAAACTAGTCTCTCCTTCTTGATTAACTTCCCACATCAGACTTTATGCCTATGTGGCAAGCTTAAGCACCTGTAGGAGCAAGTAGGTACAATAGTGCGCTTTACATGGCATTTTTGCATATGTGGAGGAAAGAGAGGCAAGGAAAAAGTGGAGAAGTGGGCTCTCATGCAAGAGCCAGCCTCTACTACTACATGGCGGAGCATTGGGAGAGGCACCTGTATGGAGGTGGTCAGGAATCAGGAGACTCACGCCGGTCATAGCGCTGCAGTTAAAATGATAATGGCAAGTCAAATCATGGGGCCCCACCTGTCCAGCAGTAACTTGCTGTCAAATCACACAGCCCTACGTTTGCAGCAGCCTACTCCCTCGTCTTCTCACGTCTCTGTCGAACCGACTAGGCGGAACTGCCCCGCCTACCATGCAGGAAAAGCCCCGCCCTCGACTTTTAAATACAACTACTCCCTCTGTCTAGGTGAGTCAGGCGCGGTGCATTAACTTCTACCTCGTTTCTTGTTTCTTCACATATCAACCAATAAGAATCCAATGATATTCTTTTTGTGACATAGTAACTCATATTTAGTTAGTCAAATGGATGACCTAGAACTACGTGCAGGCCCTATAAACCGAGACGCCTACAAATAAAAAACCGAGACGGAGAGGGTAGTTCAGCACGTATCTTTTTAGATCAATATAGTCGGGATTCACCAAGGAGCAAAACCAAGTGGTAGGCTGCTCCTGTCGTGTTGGCGTAGCAACTCAAGCAGGGTCAGTCCGCACACGAAATGGCGACACACTTAACAGGACCCCTTTGGCAGACATGTGGCTCATCCACCGTCTTGTTCCACGTGCGATGCACCAAATCACAGTTCGGAGCAGCGGTTGGAATTGGAGGCACCCCGTTCGTAGCGCCGCAGTAGTAGAAAATGAGCGATGAGGGGTCAAATCACAAAGCCCCCCCTTTCCTGCATTAAGCTGGACGGACGAAGCAACCATCATTTCACTCTAGCACGCAAGAGCATAGAGAAAAGAGAAAACAATGATGCGTGCGGCAGCTACCTAGGGCACCCTAGGGTAGGGGTCTCCACTATAGATCCTTTTTTTGAAAGCGCCTCCACTACAAATCGGCTTCTCCCTTGTCCTCTTGAAGAAAACCGATGATGAGTGCGGCGGTAGGGTTTGTAGGAGTACTACGGCGTGCGGGGCCACGTCGTAGTAAACGGGTTCGAGTCGACGCCTTAATATGTGTGGGTCACTTGGTTTTACAGGAACGAGGCAGCATTTTGGGTTCGGGGACCAGTGGAGATATAGCACGTACCAAAAATTGTGGATGTAGGTTCTACCGAAAGGCAATGATGCATGGGCCCTGCATTTTGATATACCCGGGGCCGCATGAAATTTGCTACTCTACTCAAAACTAGTAAGGTACACATGTATTGAACGCATGAGATTTCGAAACCAAATTATGAATAAATACACACTATAGCATGTAAAGCTTTGAATCATATATGCATGATGTAGATGTTCGTTTAGTTCTTATAGTTCATCTCATTCAAAATCAATTAGTTTTACAAAAATGTTAAGATTCATGGGGTTCTGCATTGTAAATCATAAAGTAAAAAAACAAATAATGGCAATTCATTTAGAAAAAAATAATCAATTATGATACAGAAGATTCTAGAACAAAGCAGAAGTGCTTGTGTTTTGAGGTTTGTGCATTATGCTTAAGTTCAACCATGGAGTCTTCTAAATTGTACAGGTGGCAGATCTGGTGGAATGTTGATGATATCCAACGGCCAATAGTGCTCGGATTTGCCTATCTCTGCACTGTCGGGTTAGCTTCATCCAGCGCCATATTTCAAAGTTATTGGCACACTATATAGTTCTTGTGCCATAGTTGCATGTTTTGGAAAAAAGCTACTAGTTGGTTGTACTATCTATTTAGGAATAGAAGATGTATACATGGAAGTTGTAGGGAAAGAGATGACATGGAGGATCTCAATTCCTATGAGTAGGGATTGGAAAAGAGATGTCATTTGGTTCACATCATAGGAACTTTTCTATTGAATCTAGAGATGACATGTATCTCAATTCCTATGAGGGGGGATTAGTAAAGAGATGTAATTTGGTTCATATCATAGGAACTTTTCTATTGAATATACGCTAATGTTTATTTTCCTTTGAAATTAAGGGAGTATAGGAATCCATTCATATGAACCAAGTGGCTCTAAAGCTATAGAAATGATATCATGTTTATTTCCTTTGAAATGTAGAGTATATGAATCTATTCCTATGAACCAATTGGCTCTAAAGGAAAAAAATCCTATAAAAATCATATCATATAGAGTTCCTATGATATTCCTCGACACTAAAGGATGGTTGAAATTGCTGCGGGTGATACGATGGTCTTTCTTTGTAGACTCCTCACCCATCTTTATAGTTACCTCTCGAAGATGAATGAAATGATATATACAGGGTATTCTACATATGCAATTTGGTACACGAAAACTCGGTAAAAGTTTGCGAGGTTCTAATTTTCAATAAAGCTATATGCACTGCATTTCGGAATGGAGGGAGCATACGACAGTTGCTAACACTCACGTGGAAGATTTGTATGTAGGAGGAGTGGATGTTCTGTTAAATGACATGGCAAAACTGACACTGTCGGGTGCCGATCTAACGGTTCTTACGGCGTTCGTCAGGAAAAGGCTTGTGGCGAACGTTTGTCGGATAATGATTTACGGACACATGCATTGCATTGATACGTGCCCCCACTCTCTCACGCACACGCACCCACACGAGTCACAACTCTCCCGAGTCCTCTTGCAAACTCACACGTGGCACCCATCGTCTATCTGCAGGTAGACGTAACGCACATATGTGCTCTTCACACCCTACCCTCAGAACTTCTAAAAAACAAAAGACGACGCGCCATTTTATTTTAGCTCACATGTCACACACTTATATTATTACTCTTGCGGTGAATGTTCTTTGGGCATAGTATATATTGTAGTCTCACGAAGAGAAGCAGTGCACGCACGCACTAGTTCTCTCACACCCACTCGCGGGTACACATAGGAGCGCATTTTTTTGAAGCCAGTACAACAAAATCACTCCACTATATATAAAAGCAGGAGCCTTAGCGCTTGCTTTACTAGGGTTCCTCTCGTTCAATCTCTCATGCTCTCGAGATCTAAGCAAGACATAGGTGGCCACACTCTCTCTCTCAGCTCACAGCTGGTCACAAATCCGGCCGGACAACCTCGACCGGGGTAGGGGGTGTAGGTGCAGTGTTCACGCTGTCGTCGGCGGCGAGGGAGGAGACCAACGGCTGCCCGCGCGTCCTGATCGGCGGCCGTGCCGTTCTCTCCAAGAGAGCGTCGGCTCGGGAGGGCCTCCGAACCCTTCTTCCTCCCTGCGGTATTGTGGCCAAGATGTGGCCTCCCGACACCGTCTTTGCCACATGCCGACGACCCTCAGGTATATATTCCTTCGAAACCTGCCTTGCTCTACTGCCCCAGCTCTTCCCCTTTCATGTGGATCCTTTTCTACTTCCGTCCGCTGTTCCAAAGCCACCTAGACTTTTACTATTATTAGAAGTAAAGCTAGTTCATACAGTCAACTCAAAGCGTTGGTTCAAACAGGGAAGAAAGTGCGAAAGCTGTAGCATGAATCTAGGACTTGGTTCTAAGAGGAAACGGGGGAAAGTAGTAATATCTGTCACTATTTAAATAACCGTATTTCGTATTTGCGCAAACAGGGATGTCTGTCTCCATATCGTTTCGGGATGTCTATCTCCGTATCGTTTCTATCTGCGCAATCAAAAGCACACACCTCAGTTTTAGTACAACTGCGCAAAATGAGATGGCTATCCCTCGTTGCCATCGTCTAACCTCCCGTCTTCAAGGTATCCCTACATTGGTTGTAACTAAGGTAGAATGACCAACGCAATCTAAAAGAAGCTGATTCGTACGTTTTACTTCCTAATTGCAGTGTAGGGGCGAGCGAAAACAAGTGCATCCTAGTCCGGAATGCACTTTCTACCAGTTCATCCATGGACCGAGGACTAGCTGGCACGGCTGCACGGCGGTTTTTTGGACAGGTGCACGGACAAGAGGCATTGTGGTCTACTTATTTCTGCAAATAGCGGTGCTTAAATTTAGTGGAATGCACAAGAATTTCACCTGGTCAGTACACTGCATGGTTCAGTTCAACATTCCAGCTGAGACCACAATTATAATTGGTTATTCTGGAATGAGAGAACCTAACCCTAGATGGTGGCAACAAGAAAAAACAAGAGTGAACTCCAGGAAATTTAAGCCTACCGGGAGGCCCTTTGCTCAGAGAAGCCTTGCTTGTTTTTTCCTGATTTGTAAACCTTCTCACAACTTTGTCTTTTGTTGTGAACTAGTATATGTTTGTTATGTTCTATGAATCATTGAGATGTATAAAACTGCTTAACTTATGCTTTTCAAGATTTTTATGAACACAAGTTTAATGTGAGTGTTCCACATGAGCGATGGACTAGCGTTGAACGTTTGGAATTTATTACATTTTGGCCTCAATTAACTGCATGAACCACTGTAACAAGATACATAGTTGCTTATATGTCAGACAACAGATTATTGATTGTTAGCTGGTCGATAGCCTAGTGTTGAAGCGAGCTGAGCCAATGTGCCGTGGTTTGCACAACTGCTTACAAGTGGGGTAGCACCAACAGTGTTTACAAGTACTTATGTATACGTTAGCGCACGGTTCTCGAACGAGTGCTCTATTTCATCAAAACACACACTGCTCGTATGATAAACCGTGACAACTTATGTCTTACCATGCCATATTCATGAAAAAACTAGTGAGGACGCATCTGTTTCGGCAACAATTACGATGGTTCTCACATGATTCACGGGCACACAAAAGTAGCAGCAGTTCCCATAGACGGATTCAAACAGAGTACTAGCCCCAGAGGGGTCGATAACAGGCAAGGTTTGTATAATTAGACACAATCCAAACTACTATTAAACACTAGCTGGGGCAACTATTTCATGCCTCGATCTAATTTGGGCTGGACACAAGACGGACCTTGCCATGAACATCATCGAGGACGTCCCGCAGCAGCTCAATCCTGTGAACCTTCATGAACACAACCTTGTGGCCTTGCCACTGATAAACTTGTTTGTGGAGGCATGCCACGTCATCTTCCTGCGTAAGCTTGACAAGAATAGTATGCCTCACAAATGAAGGAGTAGCTTTGAACTTCTTGTGCTTCAGTACACCCTGGACAACACGGCTGACAACAGTGAGGCTGGAATACAACTCTTCATTGGTATAACCGCAAATGGCTTCCAGGATCAAACAGCCTAAGAACTATGTTTTCCAAGTGCGTATATTCAGGTCGTCCGCCTCATAGCGAGTGACATGCACAACAACAATCCTTGTCTGCGTTAGGGCTCTAATTGAAACAGAAACAAATTCTGAATTACTTTTCAGTATAAGAAACACAAGTTATTTAAACCACTATGTATAGCATGGCATCAAAGCTAATAAAATTTTGCATTATTAATCACCACATACTTCCTTTTCTAAAAAAATCACCACATACTTAGATGAAAAACCACAATCGAGATCGGCAAAGAAGGAAATCACCTTGGGCAGCTCAGCAGGGGGGGGGGGCACATCCTCGAAGGGGGAAAACTGCTCCTGCAGTGCCATGGGGGCTGTAACCTCAAATGGGGCGTTGACCATCTCAGTAGTGGTCGTGAGTGTATCCGGGGTCGGCTCGGTGGTTGCCTCCATCTTCTTGGAGCTCTCTGTCTCATGGGGATCAGCCTCCCGCGTCTGCTCCAATATCGGCAGATCTTTGTCTGGTTCTCCTTGGTCCATCATGAAACTGATGAATACTAGGAGACCACTAAAAGGAAAACACAATCGCAATGACAATGAAACAAAAAAGAGAGTGAGGATCGGTTACTGCTTTGCAAAAGTTCTTTTTTTCTCTCAATGAAAATATACCAACATCATGGATCTGCTTACCTTCCCTTCGTTGGGAGAGAAGAACAGTGGCAGATGCGAGTGTTGCCTTTCTTGAAGACGGTGAGGGAGAAGGGGATTCAGCGAAGAGTTAAATGATGGTTGCTTCGTCCGTCAAACTTAGACTGCGGGGAGGTGGGGTTTTGTGATGCGACGGCTCGTTACTGCCGCGCTACGACCGGGGTGACTCTTCGCCTGCATACTACCTTCTAATTTGGTGGATGGCATTTGGGCCCGCGCGCTGCATGGCCCACATGTCGGTGAACAAAAGTATAACGGCATTCAGTAGAGGGAGACGTTTCAATGACCTAGGAGGAGCCAGAAGCGGTAGAGTGTCTCCACTGTACTAGTAGTAATTGTTTTTCTGGGTAGCTGTAGAGTGTCTCCACTGTACTAGTAGTAATTGTTTCTCTGGGCCCAAGACAAAACAGCCAATCCACACTAGTAAATAGTAAAATCAATTCAAAAGGCGCTACCCACACCCAGCACACCGCCCCCCC
>NC_041389.1:351674817-351694675 GCF_002162155.2 Triticum dicoccoides
CCTGGGTGCTCTTCTTCCTCCTCGCTCCCACCCACCTCACGTCAGCTCGCTCCACTCATACCCCCAAATTCCTCACCTCACTCCTACAGAAAACCCCAGCTCCCCTTCTTCCTCACTCCTACAGAAAACCCCCAGCTCTCCTTCTTCTTCGCTCGCACTACAACTAGGCTCGCCATTCATTACTCTGCTCAAATCCGTGAGCGCGACGCGACGCCCTCGAGGAAAATGGAGTCGGCTGACCCCAGCGCCAAGAAGATGAGGCTCCCGCCAACGGCGACGCCTGTTATAGATCCCGCACCCGGCAGCGCAGGGAGAAGCGGCTACCCTGCCCCACCGAATCCCAGGAACCCGTAGAATCTTGGGTGGACCGCATCAGCGATCTCCCGGATGCCGTCCTTGGGGAGATCATCTCGCTTCTCCCCACCAAGGATTGCTTCCGCACCCAAGTCCTCTCAATTCGGTGGCGCCCTCTATGGCGTGCCGTGCCCCTTAATCTCGACTGTCATCAGCTATCTCTCTTCAATGATTTTGAAATCCCCAGAGCTATCATCTCCTCCCACCAAGGTTCCGTTCAAAGCCTCTGCATCCCATCATGCTACCTGAGCAAGCATACCATGCCCTGCACGGTGGACGCCTGGCTGAAATCCCCTGAATTCACAGAACTATAGCTGCTTGAGTTCTACTATTCCCCTGGAAATCACATACCACATACCGAACGCCATGAACTTGTGCCCTCAGCACCGATGTCCATCTCACGGTTTTCCTCCTCTCTCCCCACCGCCACCTTTGCGCTGTGCTACCTACCAGACAATCTGGCACTAAACCTTCGACTCCTATTTCTCAAGAAACTTTCACTTGTGCGGGTTCGTATATCGGAGGCCTCATTGCACAGCATCTTCCACTCCAGATGCCCTGCACTGGAGTGCTTGGTGCTTGTTTTCACAGTTAGAATCGGTTGTCTCCAAATAAAGTCGCCTAACCTTGTAAGAATTGGAATTTCTTTTGACGGAAGGCAGCTCATCATCCAAGATGCCCCTTCACTTCAAAGGTTGATCCTTGATTCTAGTTATTCACCATTGCAAATAACCGTCCTCTCTGCTCCTAAACTGGAGACCTTGGGTGTAATACATGATCTCTGTGCTCATTTCAATATGGTGTTTGGCTCCATAGTTCTTTAGGTACTTTATATTATCATCTACACTTGTAACCATAAGCTGCATTTTAAATTTCTGCGCATAATTTATATATCATCTTGGAGTACACATTTTGTACTAGTATTATGTTCTATGCTCAATGAAGAGTTTCTTCATGGATGGCCTATCAATGGTGCTGGATTATGTCAAGATCTTATATATCCAAATGAATAGTTTTGATCTAAACAAGATTATTGGCTTGCTGCAATGCTTTCCATGTCTGGAGAAGTTGTATATAAAGGTGATAGTTTCACGCACATTGGAAGGCCGCATATAGTGTACTAGAATTAACTGTTCAGTTGTTGCTCTTTTGACACTCTTCTTTTAGACCTTAACTGTTTTCAATATTCATGTCTATTAGGCAACAGGACGGGGTAAGAAAGTTATAACCAATCGATGGATTCGTAAGCATCGGGATTTTCTCACTTCTCATGAGATTTGATTGAAGACAATAACGCTAGAACGATATGTAGCCAACCGTGCAAACACAAGATTTGTCACATTCTTCCTGCTGAATGCGAGGTTACTATTGTCCATCAGGCTTAAGTTTATCAGTAGCATGGTTTTGATGGATGGGTATGTCAAAGAGCAAAAAAAGGAGTTTCAGGTGGGGCAAAAGAGCTTCTGAACGTGTCGGGCTTCTATTTACAACATATTGTGGTCATAATCCACTAAATTTTACGACCCAGGATGTTCATTCTATGGACCTGACCGGTCCATTTGACTGTGACTGCCGAAAACAGTGCTGGAGTTAGATGTTGTTGCCCTTTTCAATCTGGTTTTTTTGTAAACCTGATGAACAATCAACCCTCGTGCTTTTGTACAGTTTGTAAGCTGGAGATAGATGTTCCTGCCCTTTTCAACTCGGCTGTGACTGTCATATTTTCTTTGAAACAAGGCAAATGGCTTGCCATTCGTTTAATTTAGAGTGAAATATTGTAACAAATCACAACCAAGGGAAATAACATCACTCACGCTCGCTGCTTGAGCTCACTATGCATTACAGAAGCCAAGTGATTAGCCCCCACCAGCACCCACAACTTATTTCAAACTAGCACATCAAATGGGTTGTAAATTTTCATAGGAAAGGCTGCATGACCGTGACAGATTTGGATTCTGACATCTCTTGTCTTCTTCTTCCTCCAGCCGCCCAAACCAAACCACCCTGTCGGCTCCGCCTGCTCCCGCCTCCCATGGCAGGCTGCGCCTCCACCGCCCTACCGTACGTACCCTCCAACGTTGGCCAGTCCCTCCCTCTATTCCCCCACACGTCCTGTTATTCTCCGATGATGTCAGCCCCAACATGCACCCGTGCCCGAACCAGTCAACCCTCGTACTCCCCTCCGCCTGCGACTTGACCGGCGCATCTTCAAAGACTCCTGTTTGTTCCGTCCGAGGCCTCGTCGTCATCCTCCGCCTTGCGGCCTTGGTTCGCTCGCCGTGCGCGGTGCGCTGCCCTCTTGCGTTGTCAACGTCGTCAACAACCGAGAAGAACAAGGAGATGACTGTACGTGGAGAGGATGACAGTAGGAACCCACCAGCGTCATGGCAGTACGCAAGCAAGTGCCTCTATAGTACAAGCCCAAAAATATGGTTCCTCCTAATGGTTGGACATCTGGGGCTCACGCCATTGTCAACGTAGTCAATAAAGAGAGAATTACAATACGAGCGGCTGACACCAGGGACCCAGCAAGTCGTGCAATTTTTTTTTTGAGGAACAAGCAGTTGTTATTTATACTAGTTTTAGCGATGGATCAGGGTAACAACAGGGCTGTGCGGGGGCTGTGGCCCGTCTAGCCAGTGTTTTATTTATGTTTACCACATCATGAGCCTAGTTGTGTTTTTTTCTTGCTGAAAATGGCTAGCCCAGTTCTATTTTTTTTAAAGAAATACCCAAACAAGGCCTACTTTCTTTATCGGCCCTGCTGGGCTGCAAATCTTTCAAGACGATGAGAGTTTCATTCGGTTTGCCCAGAAATGGCCTGTACATTTTTTAAAACACATCAAACCGGGAATTAGTTTCAACTTTTTTTTAATTACAAGATCTTAAATTCCATTGATTTCTATGCGTGGACAATTATTTGGATTTTATATTTATATAAATTATTTTCAAAATAGTTTGAATGTGAATCGATATTTCTAGATTAAAAACAGTTGACCGCACCGAAATATGCAAAATTTCGTATACTTTTTAACCGTGGCCACAATATGGGGTGTAATGCTAACAAAAAGAAGATGGGCTCCAAAAAAATCTTAAGAATTAGCAAATGGGCTGTACATTATTAGAAATAATGGTAGATGGGATGTATGCTGTTTTCCACAGATTTGAGGATGACTTGTGCGCCTAGTACAGGTTGATGAGTATGCTTAAAAAGGTTGACGCACACGCAACGCCCTGTCAACTTAGTCAACACACGAGAGCAGTGACTGTTGGGTGTCCATCCAACGGCTGTCGTGCTTCTTCAATCTCTGCTCTTCATGCTCTAGTCGCTCAAATAAGCACCGGCGGGACTGCCTGCTCCCTCCACCCGCGGCCGACTATGCTGCCGCGCAGGCCTCACGGTCCCACCGTACTCCCATCGCTGGCCTACCCATCCCTCTACTCACCCACACATGTTGTTATTCTCCAGCGGCGGCAGACGAACCAGTAAACCCTCGTACTGCTCCGCGTGGGAAACAACTGTGGAGTATTCCCTGGCTCCGTGTCGTTCCCTTCCTAGGCCTCGCCGTCGTCCATCGCCCTGGTGCTCTCGATGCGGCCTGGTCAACATGGTCAATGAACAACATCCATCGTAAGTGGACTGTACATGGAGAGGCTGACAGCTGGGTCCACGACCGCACGCAAGGAAATGCCTCCTTATTACACGCAAAATAATGATTCCTCCACATGACAGCTAGGACCCACAGGAAGGGCCTCTGTATTACACGAAAAAAACGTTCCCCCTGCTGACAGGTCGGACCCACCAGCTATATCTTCGCACGCAAGGAAGTGCCTCCTTATTACGCCCAAAAAAATGAATACCCCCCTGCTAGCTGGGACCCACCATATTGTTGGGCTGACATGTGGGCCTACTAAGTTGACGAGGACGGAGGGCTTTGTCAACTTAGTCAATACTCCAGTGACCGTATGATGTCCATCCAACGGCCATAGTGCTTCTTCAACCTCTGGTCTTCTTGCTCCAGCCGCCCAAAGCAGCGCCGGTCGTGCCGCCTACTCCTGCCTCCCGTGGCCGGCTGTGCTACTACCTGCTCCTGCCTCTCGTGGCCCGGCTCCGCGTTGTCCCCTTCCTAGGCCTCGCCGTCGTCCACCGCCGTGGTGCTCTCGACGCAGCATGGTCAATGTGGTCAACGACTGACTTTCATCGGAAGAGTACTGTACATGGAGAGGCTGACAGCTGGGTCCACGGCAGCCGCAAGGAAGTGCCTCCTTATTACACGGAAAATAATTATTCCTCCACCTGACAGTAGGGACCCACCGGACGGGCCACCAGTATTTTGCGAAAAAAATCGTTTGCCCCTGACTGCTGGGACCCACCGGACGGGCCACCATATTTCGCGAAAAAAAACGTCCCCCCCCCCGCTGTCAGCTCGGACCCACCGGAAGTGCCTCCTTATTACGCACAAAAAAATGAATACTCCCCCGGCTAGCTGGGACCCACTTGTGGGCCTACTAAGTTGACGGGGACGAAAGGCTTTCTCAACTTAGTCAATATGAATGATTCTAGCTCCAGTGACTGTACAATGTCCATCCAATGGCCGTAGTGCTTCTTCAACCTCTGGTGCTCTTGCTCCAGCCGCCCAAAGCAGCGCCAGTCGTGCCGCATGCTCCTGCCTCCCGTGGCCGGTTGTGCTGCCGTGGAGGCCTCACCGCCCCCTACTATTCCCATCGCTGGCCAGGCCCTGCGGCGACAGCAGCCTCACACCGCAGCCGAACCAGTGAACCCTCGTACTCCTCTCTGCGCGGGCTTCCACTGCCGCGTCTTCCCCGGCTCCGTGTCGTCCCCTTCCTAGGCCTCTTCGTCGTCCACCGCCGTGGTGCTCTCCGTGCAGCGTGGTCAACATGGTCAAGGAACGACTTCCATTGGAAGAGTACTGTACGTGGAGAGGTTGACAGCTGGGTCCACGGCCACAACCCAGTTTGTTTGTGATTTACCAAGTAAGTCGCTTTGTCAGGCCTGTTGGGCTGCAAATCTTTCAAGACGAGGAGAGCTTTCATTCGGCTGGCCAAGAAAATGGCCCATCAGTAATGAGAAATGGGCTGTACATTTTTAAAACACATCAAACCGACAATTAATTTCAAATATTTTTTTTCATTTCAAGATTTTAAATTACATTCATTTTTATGCATGGAGAATTTGTTGGATTTTATATCGATATGCATTTATTTTTAAAATCAGTTTGAATGTGAGTTGAAATTTCGGGATTAAAAATAGCTCGGCCCGCACCGAAATATGCAAAATTTCGTATAATTTTTTAACCTGGCCACAATATGGGATGTAATGCTAACAAAAAGAATATGGTCTCCAAAAAAAACCTTAAGAATTAGCAAATGGGCTGTAAATTATTAGAAATAACGGCAGATGGGATGTATGCTGTTTTCTACAGATTTGAGGCTTTACTAAAAAAAGGTTGACGCACAAGCAGTGATGGTTGGATGTCCATCCAACGGCCGTCATGCTTCTTCAATCTCTGCTCTTCCTGCTCCAGCCGCTCAAACAAGCGCTGGCAGGACTGCCTGCTCCCTCCTCCCCGCGGCCGGCTGTGCTGCCGCGCAGGCCTCACCACCCCACCATAATCCCATCGCTAGCCTAGCCATCCCTCTACTCACCCACACCTGCTGTTATTCTTCGGCGACGGCAGACAAACCAGTAAACCCTCGTACAGTCGTACTCCCCTCCGCGTGGGAAACAACTGCCGAGTCTTCCCTGCCTCCGTGTCGTCCCCTTCCTAGGCTTCGCCGTCGTCCACCGCTGTGGTGCTCTCGGTGCGGCATGGTCAATGTGGTCAACGACCGACTTCCATCGGAAGAGTACTGTGCATGGAGAGGCTGACAGCTGGGTCCACGGCCGTAGCAAGGAAGTGCCTCCTTATTACGCGCAAAATAATTATTCCTCCACCTGACAGTGGGGACCCACCGAACGGGCCACCGTATTTCGCGAAAAAAAATGTTTCCCCCTAACTGCTGGGACCCACCAGCTACACCTTCGCATGCAAGGAAGTGCGTCCGGGCAAAAAAACGATTCGCCCCCCTGACTGGTGGGACCCACCAGCTACATCTTCGCACGCAAGGAAGTGCGTCCGGGCAAAAAAAACGATTCGCCCCCTGACTGTTGGGACCCACCAGCTACATCTTCGCAGGCAAGGAAGTGCCTGACAGTCGGGACCCACCTGGTCGAAGCGTACGTAGCGTTGTCATTCTGGTCGCGAATGTGTACGTACATACTGGTGGATGTAGAGGTGCGCACATGTCGTAGTATAGGCGCGCACGTAGCATGTACACGTGCGTACATCGGCAAGGGTGCATGAAAGAAAATACGGCCACGTACGTACATACGGGCAGGGTCTCGAACGCCTACTCGCGCATACGTACATGGCTAGGTCGGAACGGAGAAACAGCATCGTCGTCGTGTTCATGGGGAGGCAATGGAATGCGTCGTGTTCATCGGGAGACAACGGAATGCGTGGGAGCCAACAGGCTGGGTCGGAACGGAATGCGTGGTCGTGTTCATCGGGAGGGCTTGAAAGGAACAGGCGATGGAAATGAGGCCTGGCGTACCGCACAATGGAGGAAACGGACCTCCTACGTTCGGAACAGGGTCCTGTTGATTGGGAGGGGTGTGGCATACCGCAAAACAGAGAAATTGGACCTCCTACGATCGAAACGGGGATCCTGTTGATCGGGAGGGGTGTGGCGTACCGCAAAACGGAGGAAATGGACCTCCTACGGTCGAAACGGGGGTCCTGTTCATCGGGAGGGGTGTGGCGTACCGCAAAATGGATGAAACGGACCTCCTACGATCGAAACGGGGGTCCTGTTCATCGGAAGGGGTGTGGCGTACCGCAAAATGCGACTCCACGGGATACTATTCATCTCCACCGTCGACCTCCTCTAGCCTCCACGGGCTACCGTCGACCTCCTCCAGCCTCCACGGGCTCCTGTTCATCCAGCCTCCACCGCGCACTACTCCACCAGCTACTGTTCAACCGCCCCTCCACCGTCTACTGTCCATCCAGCCCTCCACCGTCTACTGTTCATCCAGCCCTCCACACCATGGGGTCCTGTTCAACCACCCCTCCATGGCCACCTCTCCACCGTCTACTGTTCATCCAGCCCTCCACACCACGGGGTCCTATTCATCCAGAGGCAACGCCACCGCTCACTGTACATCCAACCCCCCTACAACGCTCACTGTTCATCCCAGAGGCAGCATCGATCGGCTTTAGTTAGTAGCACTAGTGAAGGAATCGCTCCATCGGGTTCAGTTAACAGCCATCGATCGATCGCTCGGGTTCAGTAACGCGTAGCCTGCAGTGCAATCGCTCGGGTTTAATTAGAGCCCAACGGCTCGCTCGGGTTCAGTTAGAGCCAACGCCTCGCACACATGCGCGTACGTACGAGAGAAACGCGCATCGCTCAGCCCCCGACCTCGCACCGTAACCGGCAACTCCCCGAAATTTTCCTCCCCCTCGCTTCTACCACGGTTTATTCCGTCATGGACGGCCCAAAGAATGTCATGCAGCTGCGTCTCCGGCCCGCCCAGGACGAAAAGCCCATTTTCTGTCATGATTTTTTGTCATAGAAGTAGGAGCCCACCACATCTATGATGATACCGGGTTTTGTCACAATTATCGTCACAGAAGTGTCATATGTATGACAGAAAAAATTTGTTCGGCCCAAAATGTCACGGGTGTGTCTTTTTTTTTGTAGTGTCCTCACCTTTCCCTTTTTCATTTTATCCTTTGGCAAGCTCCTCGTGTTTGAAAGATCATGATGCATATATCCAATTGGATGTAAGTTGGCATAGGCTATTATTGTTGACATCACCTAAAAGTGAATATGTTGGGAGCTAACACAATAAGCCCCTATCTTTCTCAGTGTCCGACTGAAACTCTATAACCACAAGTATTGCATGAGTGTTAAGAATTATAGGGGACTATGAGATAGTTGAGTATGTGAGCTTGCTGAAAAGCTCTATTATTGACTCTTTCTGATGTTACGATAAATTGCAATTGCTTCAATGACTAAGATTATAGTTTGTTAGTTCCCAATGAAGTTTTTCAACCATACTTGACATTGTGAATTTCTTATTACTTGAACATAGGAAATCATATGACAAAATCCATATATGTTGCTGTTATTAGAATGATCATGATGCCCTCATGTCCATATTATATTTTTATCGACACCTCTATCTCTAAACATGTGGACATATTTTTCGATTTCGGCTTCCGCTTGAGGACAAGCGAGGTCTAAGCTTGTGGGGAGTTGATACGTCCATTTTGCATCATGCTTTTATATCAATATTTATTGCATTTGGGCTGTTATTACATATTATATCTCAATAATTATGGCTATTCTCTCTTATTTTGCAAGGTTTACCATGAAGAGGGGGGATGCCGGCAGCTGGAATTCTGGCTGAAAAAGGAGCAAACATTGGAAACCTATTCTGCACAACTCCAAAAGACCTAGGACTCCACGAAACAACTTTTAAGATTTAATAAGAATTTTTGGGCAAAAGAAATAGGCCAGGGGGCCCACACCCTATCCAGGAGACAGGGGGGCGCGCCCCCTATCTCCTGGGCCCCCTCGTGGGCTTCCGGCGTCCATCTTCTGCTATATGAAGGGTTTTATCCTGGAAAAAATTGTGAAAAATCTTATGGGACGAAACTCCGCTGCCACGAGGCGGAACCTTGGCGGAATCAATCTAGGGCTCTGGCGGAGCTGTTCTGCTGGGGACACTTCCCTCCGGGAGAGGGAAATCATCACCAACGTCATCACTAACGATCCTCTCGTTGAGAGGGGGTCAATCTCCATCAACATATTCACCAGCACCATCTCATCTCAAAACCGTAGTTCATCTCTTGTATCCAATCTTGTATCAAAACCACAAATTGGTACCTATGGGTTGCTAGTAGTGTTGATTACTCCTTGTAGTTGATGCTATTTGGTTTACTTGGTGGAAGATCATATGTTCAGATCCTTTATGCATATTATTACTCCTCTGATTATGAACATAAATATGCTTTGTGAGTAGTTACGTTTGTTCCTGAGGACATGGTGAAGTCTTGCTATTAGTAGTCATGTGAATTTGGTATTCGTTCGATATTTTGATGAGATGTATGTTGTCTCTCCTCTAGTGGTGTTATGTGAATGTCGACTACATGACACTTCACCATTATTTGGGCCTAGAGGAAGGCATAGGGAAGTAATAAGTAGATGATGGGTTGCTAGAGTGACATAAGCTTAAACCCTAGTTTATGCGTTGCTTCGTTAGGGGTTCATATGGACCCATATGTTTAATGTTGTGGTTAGGTTTACCTTAATACTCCTTTTTGTAGTTGTGGATGCTTGCAATAGGGGTTAATCATGAGTGGGATGCTTGTCCATGTTAGTGCAGTACCCAAGTGCCGGTCCACCCACATATCAAATTATCAAATTACCGAACCGGAATATTATGAACGTGATGAAAACTAGCTTGACGATAATTCCCAATGTGTCCTCGGGAGCTCCTTCTTCATTATTAGAATTTGTACAGGCTTATCCTTTGCTACATAAAGGATTGGGCCACCTTGCTGCACTTTATTTACTTTATTTACTTTTTGCTCATTACTATTTATCTTATCACAAAACTATCTATCACCTACTATTTCAGTGCTTGCCGAGAAAACCTTACTGAAAACCGCTTATCATTTCCTTCTTCTGCTCATTGGGTTCGACACTCTTACTTATCGAAAGGACTATGATAGATCCCCTATACTTGTGGGTCATCAAGCGGCATCAACTTCCACAAGGCGAGGCCTCCGTCGTGCCGGCGCCAGTCATCAGGGTCACGGCGAAGAAGATAGGGGAGATCAAACCGCTCCTTGACTCTTGGGTTCCTTGTAATGATGTTATTAGTTGAGTCG
Organism: Triticum dicoccoides; assembly: GCF_002162155.2. Classification (NCBI taxonomy): domain Eukaryota; kingdom Viridiplantae; phylum Streptophyta; class Magnoliopsida; order Poales; family Poaceae; genus Triticum; species Triticum dicoccoides. Next base: position 351,685,137 of record NC_041389.1, read on the forward strand.
AGAATGGGCTTGAATGAACCTTCCATGCTAGACGAGGTGATGAGTCGCACCGATAAATGAGTTCCTCCACCACGTCATCTTTCAGATCGGGGCAAGAATAACGGGGTCGTTTCCGGCCTGTTCCCTCCATGGAGAAGACGATCGAACAATGGCAGAAGAAAGGGTGAAGGGCTAAAGGAAAATGGAGGAGGGAAAGGAACAGCATGCGACAACAGTTCCAAATTGAGAGGGAAAGGCGAAGAGTCGGTGGACGGTTGCCAGTTTGCCAAGAGGCGCCCCGGCCTACACGTCCGTCCGGAAATACTCCTACTACTCGTCGTCGTCTCACTGATATGTTGGAACGGGACCACATGTCAACGAAACATGGTGTGTAATTTCTCGTGCAAAATACGATCTAGCTGCGTTGGCCCGAGATGCCGCATTAGTTATCGACCTTTATTTTTTTAATGGCGTGCCGTTCAGTTTTGAAGCACGACTAACTGGTACTGTACGCAGAGAAAATATAAACTACTCTACCACTACTCCACCTTCAGTACTAGTAGTATAAAAAAGATATATAGGCTGGAGCTTCAGCGCTTTCTTGCCAAGGGCTGCCCACTTGCTTCTCACACTCCACCCTCTCTCCAGATCTAAAAAAGACGGCCCCTCTCTCCCTCCTCACCGGTGGTCACATATCCTCTAGGGAAGAAAAGGACGTGCAGCATTGACGCACTCGTCGTTGGCGAGCAAGGTCACGCACTGACGACAAGGCCGTCCTCTCAGACCTAGCACCCGCATGGGATGGCCTCCGTCCCCAAGCTCGCTGTCGTAGTGTGTGCGGAGGACGACGACCACGAGCGGAGCCACTTCCTGCCGACCCTCAGGTATGCTACCTCTTTTCGAACCATACCCTTGTTCTATTGCCCCATCTGCCACGTCGTTGCATGTGGATCTTTTTCCACTCCACCATCTTCCCAATTTGCTATCCTCTGCTCTACCTGCCACGTAGACGAAAACCATAATTTGCACTATTAAAGGAAACCCTACTTCATGCAAACTAATCCATGTCTGGGTTGAATAAGGAAAGGAAGGGAGACTGTACTGTCCAAGAGAGTAGGCATCGAACCCGCATCTAGGTTGAAAAGGGGAAAATCAGTAGCTAAGGAACAAGTCTCGTGTCTCTTGGTTGAAGAAGGGTAGAAAGGCATGACAACGCAATAGAGAATGACCAGGTCTATCGGTGTGTTGTCCTCACATAGGAAAAAGGTGGCTAAAGAGAACAAACATGGGACGTAATCCACATATGCTGCCTGGATATTTGTTGCTCTGGGAAACCATACCTCCCTCACCACTCTGCGTCTGTGGAGGTACATCGTACTGGTGCGCACACTGTCTGAATGGGCCTCCCATGCTCTTATTGCCACTTTTTTTGCTGTTAGTATAACGCCAGCAGTCAAGTCAAGCAATGCTACTGCTAAAGTGATGCCACATTTAACTAATGCCGCTCTCAGTCTAATGCCACCGATAAATTTAAGCAATGCCATTTAATGTCACTAGATTATTTCAGGGTTAGTTGTTGATTGTGGATGTATTAAAGATTTTTCAGCTAAGGCATTCTAATGATGTTGCACAACCAGTATACCAACGATGAAACTTGTTACTACCTTCAGATTTTTGCACTGTTAATGCTTATAGATTACATACCTCACTTTCATGAGATAAGTTAATTTTTTTGTACAGTGTCACCAAAATGCCAAGGCGCTGATGTCATTTTATTTTGGTTAAACTGCACAGACAACTATGAAGACAAGAGGAAATGTCAAGAGTGGGCACCTCCTCCTCCGGCTGTTCTCTTGATTCGTTTGGTCAAGTTTTTATGTTTGATCGATTATCAAGATTGGGATAGCAATTTTTAAGGTCCCCCCGAGTTCGAAATGATATTTACCTTGGAGGTACATGGTTTGCAATTTTTTTATACTGTCATTAGATAATAAGGCTAGTTACCTTCAGACTTTTGTATTTGGTTTAATGCTCATGCACAGCTAGTATACCAATGCTGAAACTTGTTACCTTTACATTTTGTATTGTTAATTCTTATAGAAACCTTCCAGTGCTAGAGTTTATTGAAATCTATTTAGTAAAACCATTGTACTGTACCCTGTAAGAAACTAACTACTCTACTATTGCACCAGCCACTGGATTAGTGTATATTTGTAGTATTCGAATGGTGTTGCATTAGCGTATGGACATAAATAAAGTGTGGCAAGCTTTCCCAGATATGTGCTCAAGAAAACTACTACCTGTTTTTCTAAATACTAGACGTTTGGGTACTTTAAATTGAACCGTGAAAACGTCTTATATTAAGGAACAAAGGGTGTAGAGTTCACTCAAATTATCCCGGTAAAGCTAGTCACACCTTTGTTAAAATTAATGTTCATTATGTTATCGGAGGAGGTCTGTATGTTTGTCTCTAATGCCTGTCGACTACATACCTGACATCATGATGTAATGTTAAGTCATTTCCTTTTGTACAGTGTCGCTGAATTGTCAAGGCGGTGATGGCATTTTATTTTAGTAGAACTGCACAAAATTTGCTTAAAAGAAGAGGAAACGTCAGGAATGGCTCAGTTTTTAGGAAAAAAACTATGTATGCCTTCCTGACATCAGCCGGTGTTGCTTTATTTATTCCTTTAAACGGGTGGTTAGAAACAGTCTTGCTACCTTTTCCCATTAAGAAATTGGAATGCTTATATTTGTGAGCCTATGCTTCAACTAGTGCCACTTTTAGAGTAATCACACTTTCCATATCTATGCAAATAGGGATGCTCGATTTTAGTGGAACTGCACAAAAAGTCCAACTGGTTCAACATTAGGAGCATGTTTTTTTTTCCAAACCTTTATATCCAATTGGTGGCACTATGAGCTGTTCATTATGAAGGTACATGGTTTGCTACTATCTTGCTACTCTTTTTGTACTGTCATTAGATAGTAATACTAGTGGTTTGCATGCGAATTTATTGGCAGGGTGGACCTACATTGGAGATGTCTGCCAGTTGCTATTTGGCAAACAAACAAAGTGTCCGCAATTTTGGTTGAACTACACAAGAGAATAGTATAGTCACTGCATGCAGTGCCATTTGAAAATAGACACAAAGATTGGATAGTCACTTCATGGACTGCGGAAAAGTAGTAATGTACTATTTACTGGCCAACACTAGGTGCTTCATTGCTTTGGTCTGATTATACAATGGGCATCATTTTGCCTAAGTTAAAGTTTGTTTTCCAAAAATAGTCTCACAGTGTGATCGAGAGAAGACCAAATCATATTGCAGTGGATGTTCCTCCATCATGTGTGGTTCATTCTCATGGTTCCAGCTGTTGGTGAAACCACTTACGTTTGCAAGAGGAATTGTACACTTCACAAACAAATTTTTCTTTCAGTCTGTACTGAATGTTGGCCAAGAGAAGCATCCATGTTAGTAGGAAGAACAAATGTTTTTTCTAGATCTTTGCTTTTGGAGCTACATATTTGTATATGATCTGTGAATCATTGAGATGCATTAACATGTTGATCTTATGTATGGGAATCGTACTAGTTAGTTTTAGTTGCGACGCAAGATTCGAAGTGGCTGATCTTTGCTTTTGGAGCTACATATTTGTATATGATCTGTGAATCATTGAGATGCATTAACAGTTACTTATTTATGTTCGCTTAGTGTTTACAAGTTACTGATCGATCAATAGCTAGCCTACAAATGCGCTCCTGGCAGTTTTATTTGCGACGCAAGATGCGAAGTGGCAGTTTTTTGAATAAAAAAGCCTACCTCTGAAGAAACTGACAAGCTACACTATCGATCCTACACGGATAAAAATGCCTACCTCTGAATAAACTGACAAGCTACACTATCGATCCTACACGGATAAATAGCGGATCATGCACGTACTACCTCCTTTCCGGTTTGTAGGGCTCAATTCAAGAAACAACCTACTCGATCCTACACGAATAAATAGCGGATCACGCACGTACTTGTACCTCCTTTCCAGTTTGCATGGCTTAATTCAAACCTCTCACCAACCAAGGTACTCCCTCCGTCCAGGTTTAGTAGTCCCGTGAGCAAAGCAGCAAGACCAATGCATGGCAATAATTAACGGCATTCAGAAGTTTAAGCCTAATTAATTCTAGCAATTTACGTGGCTGCATGCGTGCCCTCGGCTGCGACTCATTGCATGCTGCTTCACGTACTGCCTGTGAGCGATTCTGAGTGCCTGCATCCAGCCGGCCGTAATTAAGGCAGCTAACTAATGCGAAAAAAGATACGCTTTAATTGTTGCGGGCTTTTTAAATCCGTGGAATCATTATTTACAAGGAGGGAGATGATTCGAGTGCACTCATTTGACCGCCATGCCAGCGTGCGACCCAGACGGGACAGAACGGCATAGTCATAATTTCAGTTTCCCTAGTTTTCCACGGCAAGCTAGCGCGCTAAGCCATTATGCATTGAATTCCGATGACCGTCGCGCTACCTTCCCCCTATAAGTACTGTTTCCCGGCCTTCTCCGGTGCCACCGTGACCCAACTCGCCATATCCTCATAAGCCCCCACCGGCCCGACATTGCTCGCCACGTCCGCCATGCCCCCGCCCGTCCGCGGCAGGCGACGCCAGAGGCGTTCACCGCCAGAACTAGTGTTCGGTTTTTCACCGGAAGGCAGACGGAGGGAGGAGGCATTCTATCTGTCTTTAGATGGCAATGCAGAGATTGAGGAGTTGTTGGAGCACAACCGCATGGCGGAGGAGCAGGAGTTGTTGGAGCGCGACCACCTGGCAGAGGAGCAGCGTATCGCTGATTTGCGCTGCCAGCGGGACATGAAGCAGTAGCACACGGACGCTCTGAGTTGCGAGAAGAGCGCCTGCAACTGGGCCGACTACGTGGAGACCGGCACCGGGCAAATAGCCTTGGAGGCTGTCGGTCACGCACGCGTTCGCGACTCCGATTTTTACTACCAGCTCGTCAAGTGGGTTTCTCGCTTGGAAGCCGAAGCTTCGGTGGACCACGCCGGCATAGAAAGGGCCAACACGTGCGAGCAACGCGCCCTATCGCACCTCTTGCAAGTCCGAGGCATGGCGCAGGACGCCGGTGCCGGTGTTTAGCGTGTACCACAGGTGACGGCCGACATCGTCTAGTTAGCTAAGAGTAAGTTAGTACTTGTACGCTACTAAAGTATTAGTGGGAGTACATAGTAAACTTGGCTATGATGGTTGTCAACGTGGAAGTTCAGTACTCCATATGTGGATCAGACCTGTTACTTTGCTCTGAATGTTGAACTTTCCTTTTGAACATATGGAATGGGATGTTATTTTTTTAAATGGGTTGTATTTGTCCTCCACGGGTTTAGAGGCTGACTTGTGGGCCTAGCAAGTTGACGCGTACACAATCAGGAGATGATTGTACGTGGAGAGGATGACAGCAGGGACCCGCCAAGGTCATGGCAGTACGCAAGCAAGTGCCTCCTTATTTCAAGCCAATAAAAAAATGGCTCCTCCTAGTGGATTTCTGACATTTGGTCCCATGCCATTGTCAACATAGTCAATAAATAAGAGAATTACACAATGAGCTGTTGACACCAGGGACCCAGCAGCTCGCCCAGTTATTTTTGTTTTGGGTTAATTTGATAAATGCCACTCCAAATCTGGTGTATCCGAGGAATGCCACTGCAATTTCCAAACTTTGAAAAATGCCATTTCATGCCATTTCTAGTGGCATTTTTCGAAGTCTCGAGTGGCATTTTTCAAAGTTTGCAAACTGCAGTGGCGTTTTTCAAAGTTTGCAAATATTGAAGTGGCATTTTTCAAAGTTTGGAAATTGTAGTGGCATTTTTATGAATCGCCATAATTGGAGTGGCATTTATCTAATTTTTTTTTGAGACGGAAGCAGGGTGTCAACTGGGCTCTGCGGGACAATCTAGCCTGTCTAGACAGCCTTTTCTTTTATGTTTACCATAGACCAGCCCAGTAGTTTTTTTTTCTTTCTGAAAATGGCTAGCCCAGTTTTTTTGTGATTTGTCAAGTAAGTCGCTTTATCAGGCCTGTTGGGCTGCAAATCTTACAAGACGATGAGAGCTTCATTCGGCTGGCCGAGAAAATGCCCTATCAGTAATGAGAAATGGGTTGTACATTTTTAAAACACATCAAATAGGCAATTAGTTTCAAATATCTTTTTCCATTTCAAGATTTTAAATTGCATTGATTTTTATGTGTGGACAATTTATTGGATTTTATATTGATATACATTTATTTTTAAAATCAGTCTGAATGTGACTTGAAATTTCGGGATTAGAAACAGTTCAGACCGCACCAACATATGCAAAATTTCGTATAATTTTTTAACCGTGGCCACAATATGGGCTGTAATGCTAACAAAAAGAATATGGGCTCCAAAAAACCCGTAAGAAGTAGCAAATGGGCTATAAATTATTTGAAATAATGGCAGATGGGTTGTATACTGTTGGATGTCCATCCAACGGCCGCCGTGCTTCTTCAATCTCTGCTCTTCCTGCTCCAGCCGCTCAAACAAGCGTCGGCGGGACTGCCTGCTCCCTCCTCCCCGCGGCCGGCTATGCTGCCGCGCAGGCCTCACCGCCCCACCGTACTCCCATCACCGGCCTAGCCATCCCTCTACTCACCCATAGTCCCACACCTGCTGTTATTCTCCGGCGACGGCAGACGAACCAGTAAACCCTCGTACAGTCGTACTCCCCTCAGCGTGGGAAACAACTGTCGAGTCTTTCATGCCTCCGTGTCGTTCCCTTCCTAGGCCTCGCCGTCGTCCACCGCCTTGGTGTTCTCGGCGTGGCGTGGTCAACGTGGTCAACGACCGACATGCATCTGAAGTGGATTATACGTGGAGAGGGTGACAGCTGGGTCCACGGCCGCATGCAAGGAAATGCCTCCTTGTTACGCGCAAAATAATGATTCCTCCACCTGACATCTGGGACCCACTGAAAGGGCCTCTGTATTTCATGAAAAAACGTTACCATGGCTGACAGCTCGGACCCACCAGCTATATATTCGCACGCAAGGAAGTGCCTCCTTATTACGCACAAAAAAATGAATACTCCCCCTGCTAGCTGGACCCAGTATAGTGGGCCTACTAAGTTGACGAGGACGAAGGGCTTTGTCAACGTAGTCAATATGCACAATTCTAGCTCGACTGACCGTACGATGTCCATCCAACGGCCGTAGTGCTTGTTCAACCTCTGCTTTGTCAACGTAGTCAATATCAACGTAGTCAATATGCACAATTCTAGCTCGACTGACCGTACGATGTCCATCCAACGGCCGTAGTGCTTGTTCAACCTCTGGTCTTCTTGCTCCAGCCGCCCAAAGCAGCGTCGGTCATGCCGCCTGCTCCTGCCTCCCGTGGCTGGCTGTGCTGCCGCGGAGGCCTCACCGCCCCCATACTACTCCCACCGCTGTCCAGGCCATCCCTCCACTCCACTCACCCACACCCCCTGTTATTCTGCTGCGACGGCAGCGCAGCCGAATCAGTAAACCCTCGTACTCCTCTCCGCATGGGCATCCACTGTCGCGTCTTCCCCGGCTCTGCATCGTCCCCTTCCTAGGCCTCGCCGTCGTCCACTGCCGTGGTGCTCTTGGCGTGGCATAGTCAATGTGGTCAACGACCGAATTCCATCAGAAGAATACTGTACGTGGAGAGGGTGACAGCTGGGCCCACGGCAGCCGCAAGGAAGTGCCTCCTTATTACGCGGAAAATAATTATTCCTCCACCTGACAGCAGGGACCCACCGGACGGGCCACCAGTATTTCGCGAAAAAAATGTTTGCCCATGACTGCTGGGACCCACCCGATGGGCCACCATATTTCACGAAAAAAACATTCCCCCTGCTGTCAGCTCGGACCCATCGGAAGTGCCTCCTTATTACCCACAAAAAAATGAATACCCCCTGCTAGCTGGGACCCACCTTGGTGGGAGGCTGACTTGTGGGCCTACTAAGTTGACGGGGACAGAGGGCTTTGTCAACTTAGTCAATATAAACGATTCTAGCTCCAGTAATTGTACGATGTCCATCCAACGACCGTAGTGCTTCTTCAACCTCTGGTCTTCTTGCTCCAGCCGCCCAAAGCAGCACCGGTCGTGCCGCATGCTCCTGCCTCTCGTCGCCGGATGTGCTGCCGCGGAGGCCTCATTGCCCCCTACTATTCCCACCGCTGGTCAGGCCCTGCAGCGATGGCAGCCTCACACCACCAGTGAACCCTCGTACTCCTCTTCGCACGGGCTTCCACTGCCGCGTCTTCCCCGGCTCCCTATCGTCCCCTTCCTAGGCCTCGCCGTCGTCCACCGCCCTGGTGCTCTCGGCGCAACGTGGTCAACATTCTCAAGGAACGACTTCCATCGGACATGGACTGTACGTGGAGAGGCTGACAGCTGGGTCCACGACCGCAGCAAGGAAGTGCCTCCTTAACATGCGGAAAATAATTATTCCTCCACCTAACAGCGGGGACCCACCGGACGGGCCACCGTATTTTGTGAAAAAACGTTTCCCCCTGACTGCTGGGACCCACCAGCTACATCTTCGCACGCAAGGCAGTGCGTCCGAGCAAAAAAAACGATTCGCCCCCCTGACTGTTGGGAACCACCAGCTACATCTTCGCACGCAAGGAAATGCCTGACAGTCGGGACCCACCTGGTCAAGGCGTACGTAGCGTTGTCATTCTGGTCGCGAACGTGTACGTACATATATACTGGTCGATGTAGAGACGCGCACATGTTGTTGTAGAGGTGCACACGTAGCATGTACACGTACATACAGCGTCCAGGGTGCAAGAAAGAAAATACAGCCACGTACATACATACGGGCAGGGTCTCGAACGCCTACTCGCACATACGTACATGGCTGGGTCAGAACGGAGAAACAGCGTCGTCATCGTGTTCATGGGGAGCCAACAGGCTGGGTCAGAACGGAATGCGTGGTCGTGTTCATCGGGAGGGCTTGGACGGAACAGGCGATGGAAACGAGGCCTGGCATACCACAGAACGAAGGAAATGGACCTCCTACGTTCGGAACGGGGTCCTGTTGATCGGGAGGGGTGTGGCGTACCGCAAAATGGAGGAAACGGACCTCCTACGGTCGAAACGGGGGTCCTGTTGATCGGAACGGGTGTGGCGTACCTCAAAATGGAGGAAACGGACCTCCTACGGTCGAAACGGCGGTCCTGTTGATCGGGAGGGGTGTGGCGTACCACAAAACGGGACTCCATGGGATATGTTCATCTCCACCGTCGACCTCCTCCACCCTCCACGGGCTACCGTCGACCTCCTCCAGCCTCCACGGGCTCCTGTTCATCCAGGCTCCACTGTGCGCTACTCCACCGGCTACTGTTCAACCACCCCTCCACGGGCACCCCTCCACCATCTACTGTTCATCCTGCCCTCCACACCACGGGGTCATGTTCAACCACCCCTCCACGAGCACCCCTCCACCGTCTACTGTTCATCCAGCCTCCACCACACCACGGGGTCCTGTTCATCCAGAGGCAACG
>NC_041389.1:351694789-351706523 GCF_002162155.2 Triticum dicoccoides
TCCCAGAGGCAGCGTTGATCGGCTTTAGTTAGGAGCAGTAGAGAAGGAATCGCTCGATCGGGTTCAATTAACAGCCATCGATCGATCGCTTGGGTTCAGTAACGCATAGCCTGTAGTGCAATCGCTCGGGTTCAGTTAGAGCCCAACGCCTCGCTCGGGTTCAGTTAGAGCCAATGCCTCGCACACACGCGCGTACGTGTACGAGAGAAACGCACATCGCTCGGCCCCCGACCTCCCACCGTAACCGGGAACTCCCCAAAATTTTCCTCGCCCTCGCTTCTACCACGGTTTTTTCCATCATGGACGGCCCAAAGAATGTCATGCAGTTGCGTCTCCGGCCCGCACAGGACGAAAAGCCCATTTTCTGTCATGATTTTTTGTCATAGAAGTAGGAGCCCACCACATCTGTGATGATACTGGGTTTTTTCACAATTATCGTCATACAAGTGTCATATGTATGACAGAAAAAAATTCGTTTGGCCCAAAATGTCACGGGTGTGTCTTTTTTTGTAGTGATAACCGGGGACACGGTTAACCATGATTAGTTTATACACTCTGCAGAGGTTACACACTTTTCCCCACAAGACTCGACCACATCCATGATCGGAAGATCGAGATATAGTCTTTCTAAAGCATTAACTCTCTACTCTGGGTAGACCGGTACACCTACTTTCCCCTACATCTGCTAGTCCACCTCTTCAAGAGCTCATACAACTTACTCAACTACGCCAGAGCCCAAAATGGCTTGTGGCTACACATGGAAGTTTCTAGGCATGAAATATCATATGATCCCTTTGAGCCTGGGTGGTGAACCGAGGAAAAATCACACGGGTTCTTCGGGAATTCCCAATGGGCAAGCACTGGTTTCTCCAGGTGCCCCAACCAATCCACCCAGATGTTTATTAAAGTTTCCATCTTAATGTTATCCAAAAATTAATATCTCTGAGAACTTCCATGTGTATCACGATCCAATCCCCGTCTACGAGCATGGCTAAGCAATAATAGAGCATAATGTATATTCCCGGGGAGATCAAAGGTAATAGGTTTCTACCTCAAATACTACAACAAAACCACATGTTTCCAATCCTACTCATGCAAATATTTGAGGGGCAATACTAATGCATAGTAAAAACTAGGTATTGAAGAGTAAGCTCAAAGGGTAACTTTCCTTGCTCACGATCGGAAAACTCTAGAGATTTGTAGTAACAAGCTTCGCACTCCATAAAATCTAGCGTAGACAAACATTAGCATACATAAGCAAACAATCAAACAATGCAAAGAGAAAACGAGAAAATATCCAAATAAAAACTCGAAACAAGCAAACAACAAAACAAAATAGAAAACAACTTCTATCAGCATTATTTTCATTTGGATTAGATCTTAACAGTAGGTATATGTGATTTGCTACGATTTGCAAAAAGAATCAACTCAAACGGAGTTACGAAACTCAAGATACAAACGAAACAAGGTCAAATACTAATCAGAACTAAACTCAAATTTTAAATTTTCAAAATCATGTTCAAGTTGGTTTACTGGATAGAGGGGATCATTAAAAAGAATTAGGCGTTGGTTTCATCTAATTTGGATAAACGAGCAAAAAGTTACGCTAGTTTGAAGATCAGGGGCTAAATCTCGATAAAAGTATTCGCGGATACGTCCCTGGCCAAAAATAAACAGAAAAAGAAAAATCGATCGGACGAACATCCGCTAGCAGAGACTAACAAACGAACTCGTTCATTAACAGAACCAATCGGGTGAACGTCCGCTATTTAACGAACCAAAAAAAGATAAAACCGATCTAAACTGAAACTAAAAAACCCGAAGAATAAACCGGCGAACCGGGATGGTTTTTATAATGGTTCGATCAAACAACGAAGCAGTAAACGGCAAGGCGGGCGGCAGTTCCGGCGAGGTCGCGGCTCCGGTGATTGCGGGCTTGGCGATGACGGGCGGTGGCTAGCGGAGGCGCGGGCGGCAGCAACAGCGGCAGCACGCAGCAGCAGCGGCGGTGGCTCGGAGCGGCTTGGTGGCGGTGGCTATAGCCGCGGTGATGCGAGCGGGACGGGGAGAAGAGGGGCGGCTGGGTGCGCCTTATAAGAGGACCGGGGGGGCTCGGCTTGCGCGAGGGGGCTACGGGCGGCTCAGACCCGGACTCCCTTGCCGAAGTGCACGCGGCCACGGAGCGGCGGTGAGGCAGTTGGCAAGCTGGGCCTTGGCCTGGCTTCGGCTTGGCCGGGCCAGTCGGCACGCATGACTTTTTTTTTAAAACAGCGCCTCGAAGAAAAATTCGAATAAAAAAATAAAAAATCCTAACATCCAGAAACAATTTTCACCATCCCCTCCTAATATTTGGGACAATGTGAACATTTTTTGGACTAAATGCAATTTTTAAAAATGCATGTTTTTTCCTAATTTAAATAAAATGCAACCAAATAAAATTATAAATAAAACTCAAATAAAATAATATGACTTCCAAATTTATTTTCCAACATTTCTCCTCTCTTTAGAAGAAGTCCTTTTATCTTCTCTCTTTTATTTTTATTGTTTTCAAATAATTGGAAAAATTTGCTGAAATCAAATTGATCCACTTTTCAAATTTGAAATAAATTCAAAAAATGAAAATTATATGAAACCTCCAACTCTCTCCTCGGGTCCTTGAGTTGCTTAAGATTTCTTGGATCACAACCAAATAAAATCCAAGAATGAAATAAAATATGCATGCATGTGAATGATCTATGTATAACATCCAATTGAAAATTGGGATGTTACAAATTCCGTCAACACTCTCCTATGTCACCTCAATACGCTTGCTCAAATTCGAGATCTCGGGATCCATGGCATTAAACTTCGTGAGCAGTGCGGCCAACGACTCTTGGAGGTTCTCCGAACTCTCTCCCATGGCGGAGATGGCCAGCTTGGTCTGCATGGACGAAAGGGGCAACTTCGATGGCGCCGTTGTGACTCACTCCGAATCCAGCGAACCCCTAGGGATTTTGCGTGAATTCTCCAAAAAAACAAAATTTGCACTCTTCGCTGTGAAATTTTACCACCGGATTGAGATATTACAAGTGTAACAAACGCTAAATCAAGGCTTTGGATACCAATTGTGAGGCCCCTAGAGGAAATCACAGGTAACAGTGGAGGTAGGTGGGGAATTAGGGATAAGCAGGATAGAAAAGCAAGTGGAGAACGAGAGAAGCAAGAGAGAAGCAAGAGAGATTTAGATGTTTTCTACCTCATTAGCTAAGACAACACACACAAGGTTCACACTTTAAGTACCCACACCCAACGACACACGAGCCCACTCACATGACACGCAGGTCACCCGAAACCAGTCCAGCTCAACTAACCACCTATCCATTTCCGCTCTGGAGCCCAGTTGTCACAGACACATTGCCCATCCATACCGTTGATCTAGTCAGAGGAGGGGATACGATAAAAGGCTATAATTGCTCCTAGTTGTGGCCGTAAAAGGAGATTTCATTAGATTCTAGGATCCAAATGCTACTTATTAGGATGAATTGATGTTCTTATTGAAATATATTGTCCATCCTTTATCCATAAATTTGGAATTCTAGAGCAACTATCTAGAGTACGAATTCAATATGGTACAGAGCCAAGAGATCTCGAGATCAGGATCCTGCTAACGCAATATTAAAAAAAATCTGCAGTCTACATGGATCCAATGTCAAAAAACTAAAAAAAAGACGTAAGGGGATTTTCAAAATATATTGCCCATCCAGACTTTGGAGCAGCTGGCTGGAGTATGAATTCAATAATTCTGATCGGTCGTATACATCCTCTCCCTTCTCACGACATTGAACCAGGTTTTCTATGAACACCTAGTTAACAAAACTGTGGTGAGGTTGAACTGGCTGGAACGTTCTAACCATAATTTATACATCTAGAGTTTCTTTATATTGACCAAGTCGATTAGCCTTACTGTTTGAGATTTCTGTAAATTTTCTAATTTCAGAACCAATAAGGACTTAGCAAGAGTAAGATACGAGATAACAGATCCTTTATATTTTTTGCAGCTATTTACTTAGAATTTTATTTATCTATTGCTCGTTTGTGAGCAAATCGGTTCTAAATCCTTGAAATCCTGATGGCATATATAAACAAATAGAAAAGTACTACCCAATATGGATTCAAAGCATTTGGATATTTTTGCTGCCTTTATTTTCAACTCGAGGAGATGCACATTTGACTCATTGCCATCCATAGAGTGGAGAATGGTATCAACCTCAGACTAACCTGCTGGTGCCTGAAAAGATATATTGGTAGACATGGTCGTGACCGGTTGTTCATGGTACTTCAAGTATCGTACTGCCGAGAAAGTGAAAGGCAGTCTGTTAGCTGAACGTACATGTTCTGCTATTGGTACTACTATCTATATGCTTGACTTGGCACTGCACTAACAGGGTTTCATTGTTTTCTTGTCTTTGCTCGGAAAATCTCAGATATCTCAGTCACACGCTTTAGTCTACGATCCCCTTGTTTGACTGACAAAAGCAAAGCCTAGCCAAGCTGGCTGAATTTCTTGCCCTACTACTTATTTGTAGGTATCTTGGTTCTTTCATTTACTTATTGCTTGTACCTTGTATTCCAACTTCAGCTCCCTTGGTAGTTGGTTTACATCAAACTTCATCATAGAGCTCCACCTATGATCGCCTGATCAAAATTCAAGTATGTATATCGTGATCTTCATGATCAACATGTCCTACAAATGCATCGCTCCCCTCGCTTCCGCGGTACCCACCAACTACACTGCTTCTAACATGCTTGTTACTTCTGTTCATGGCCGCCCCATTACCAACAACACAGTGGCAATGGCCAATGGCGTACCCTCCATAGACTTCTTAGAGCACGAGGCACCTCCCTTGTTGCCCCCGAGTGAATCCAAAGGCTGGGCGGTTGATGATTCGAATCCGGCCACACATCGTTACAGAGTTCTTACTAGTAAGGCTCCTAGGGTTGATCTGGTAACCGGTTCTGCCCCTTGCAGAGGTAATTGCACAAGTCGAACGGACAGAGTGAGTCCTGGGAATCACATCCCTTCTCCTTTTGTTCCCCCCGTTGCTTCAAAAGGTAGCACAGCTGAGCGGCTTCCACTTATCCGCCGGCAAGTGCAATGAAAAGTGCACCATCGACACAAGAAGAAAGGTGAAACCATCAAAGTAAGGAAACTACATGGTGTTTATCACTATCCAACGAGATTACAGAGGGAACCTACCAGCTCAAGAGCTACTGATGTAGCTATAGGTTCTATGGTGTTGGTATTGCTCTGTGTCCTTGCAGATTAATAGGTTTCTACCTCAAATACTACAACCAAACCACATGTTTCCAATCCTACTCATGCAAATATTTGAGGGGCAATACAAATGCATAGTAAAAACTGGGTATTGAAGAGTATGCTCAAAGTGTAACTTGCCTTGCTGACGATCGGAAAATTCTAGAGATTCATAGTAACAAGCTTCGCACTCCGTAAATCTAGCATAGACAAACAGTAGCATACATAAGCAATCAATCAAACGATTCAAAGAGAAATCAAGAAAAGATCCAAATAAAAACTCGAAACAAGCAAACAACAAAACTAAACAGAAAACAACTTCTAACAACATTATTTTCATGTGGATTAGACCTTAACCATAGGTATATGTGATTAGCTATGATTTGCAAAAAGAATCAACTCAAATGGAGTTACGAAACTCAAGATACAAACAAAACAAGGTCAAATACTAATCTGAACTAAACTCAAATTTTAAATTGTCAAAATCATTATCAAGTTGGTTTACTGGATAGATGAGATCGTTAAAAAGAATTAGGCGTTGGTTTCATCTAATTTGGATAAAAGAGCTAAAAGTTACGCTAGTTTGAAGATCAGAGGAAAAATTGCGATAAATGTATTCGCGGATAGGTCCCTGGCCGAAAATAAACAGAAAAAGAAAAATATATCGGACGAAAATCTGCTAACAGAGACTAACAAACGAACTCGTTCGTTAACAGAACCAATCGGGTGAACGTCCGCTATTTAATGAACTAAAAAAATAAATAAAACCGACCTAAACCGAAATTAAAAAAACAAAGAACAAACCGGCAAACCGGAACGGTTTTTATACCGGTTCGGTCAAACGACGAAACGGTCAACGGTGAGGCAGGCGGCAGTTCCTGCGAGGTGGTGGCTCCGGCGGCGGTGGGCTTGGCGACGATGGGCGGTGGCGGCGGCTACCAGAGGCGCGGGCGGCAGCAGCAGCAACAGCGAGCAGTGGCGGCGGCGGCAGCACGCAGCAGCAGCGGCGATAGCGCAAAACGGCGGCGGCGTGGCGCGGCTTGGCGGCGGTGGCTACAGCAGCGGCGATGTGAGCGGGACGGGGCGAAGACGGACGGCGGGGTGCGGCTTATAAAAGGGCCGGGGACCTCGGCTTGCGCGAGGGGGCGACGGGCGGCTCCGACCCAGACTCCCTTGCCAGAGTCCGGCGCTGTCACGGGGTGGCGGCGAGGCGGTTGGAAAGCTGGGCCTTGGCCTGGCTTCGGCTGGGCTGGCCCAGTCCGCACTCGCGGGACTTTTTTTAAAACAGCGCCTCGAAGAAAAATCCGAATAAAAATAAAATAAAAAATCCTAAAATTCCAGAAACAATTTTCACCATCCCCTCCTAATATTTGGGACAATGTGAACATTTTTTGGACTAAATACAATTTTGAAAAATGCATGTTTTTCCCTAATTTAAAAAAAATACAACCAAATAAAATTGCAAATAAAATATTTTGACTTCCAAATTTCTTTTCCAACATTTCTCCTATGTTTTGAAGAAGTCCTTTTATCTTCTCTCTTTTATTTTTATTGTTTTGAAATAATTGGGAAGAATTTGCCGAAATCAAATTGTTCCACTTTTCAAATTTGAAATAAATTCAAAAATGAAAATTATATAAAACCTCCAACTCTCTCTTTGGGTCCTTGAGTTGCTTAAGATTTCTTGGATCACAACCAAAAAAATCCAAGAATAAAATAAGATATGCATGCATATCAATGATCTATGTATAACATCCAAATTGAAAATTGGGATGTTATAAACCTACCCCTCTTAAGATGAATCTCACCCTCGAGATTCGGGTTGGCCAGCAAAAAAGTGTGGGTGGTCCTTGTGGAGATCTTCTTCTCGCTCCCAGGTGGCTTCCTCCTCGATATGGTGGCTCCACTGAACTTTGCAAAACTTGATGACTTTCCTGCAAGTAACTCGGCTGGAAAACTCGAGAATCTTGACTGGCTTCTCTTCATAGGTCAGATCACTATCCAACTGAATTGCTTCCAGTGGCACTATATCCCTCAGAGGAATGTCGGCCATATCTGCGTGGCACTTCTTCAACTAGGAAACGTGAAACACATCATGAACTCCTAACAATCCTTCAGCCAATTTGAACTTGTAGGCAACCTCTTCCATGCGTTCCAAAACTCTGTAGGGTCCTACAAATCGTGGCGCTAGCTTCCCTTTGACTCCAAAACCCTGAACTCCTCGAAGTGGGGACACACGAAGATATGCTATGTCTCCTACTTCGTAGGCTACCTCCTTGCCTTAGTCTCGGCATAGCTCTTCTGCCAGGACTGGGCTATCTTGAGTCTGTCTCGAATCAACTTAACCTTCTCCTCAGAATCTCTGATTAAGTCAGGTCCGAACAACTGTCTATCTCCAACTTCATCCCACGATAGCGGTGTCCTGCACCTCCTTCTGTACAAGGCTTTGAAAGGGGCCATCTTCAAACTGGCTTGATAACTGTTGTTATAGGAGAACTCTGCAATGGGCAAATTATCATCCCAACTAGATCCATAATCTAGCGCACAAGCTCTCAACATGTCCTCCAGAATCTGATTGACTCTCTCGGTCTGTCCATCTGTCTGCGGATGAAAGGTTGTACTGAACTCTAGCTTGGTACCCAAAGTTTCATGCAACTGATTCCAAAACTTTGAAGTAAACTGTGTCTCCTCTATCTGATACGATGGTCCTCGGAACTGCATGCAGACATATGATCCTGGTCATGTATATCTTCGCCAACTTAGCACTCGTGTAAGTTGTCTTCACAGGGATGAAATGGGCTACCTTCGTCAAGCGATCGACTACAACCCAGATAGAGTCATAGCCTGCATGAGTCCTGGGTAATCCAGTGATAAAATCGATGCCAAGTTTATCCCACTTCCATTCGGGTATCGGCAAAGACTGAAGTAACCCTGCTGGTTTCTGATGCTCTGCCTTAACTCTCTGACATACATCACATATAGCTACATACTCAGCAATATCCTTCTTCATTCCTGTCCTCCAGAAACTCTCCTTCAAATCTAGATACATCTTGGTGTTGCCAGGGTGAATCGAATATCGAGAATCATGAGCCTCCTGAAGAATCAACTTCCTAATCTCAGGGTCATTAGGCACGTAGATACGATCCTCAAACCATAAAGTCTCGTGTTCATCCTCACCAAAGCCTTTAGCCTTTCCTTTACTCATCCTTTCCTTTATCTCTGCAATCTCCTTGTCCGTCTTTTGGGCTTCTCTGATCTTTCCCAACAAAGTGGACTGAATTTCCAAAGCTGCAACATAACCTCTCGGAACTATCTCCAAGTGTAGCTCCCGGAGATCATCGGCTAACTCCTGAGGTAATCCTCCGGTTATGAGCGTGTTAACATAACTCTTGCGGCTCAACGCATCTGCTACGACATTGGCCTTTCCTAGATGATAATGCAATCTCATGTCAAAATCCTTTATGAGATCCAACCATCTCCTTTGCCTGAGGTTCAACTCCTTCTACGGGAAGATGTACTTCAAACTCTTATGATCCTGTAAACATCACAACTGTTACCGATGAGAAAGTGTCTCCATGTCTTGAGCGCATGCACTACGGCAGCTAACTCCAAATCATGCGTAGAATATTCAACTCGTGAGTTCGAAGCTGTCGTGAGGCATATGAAACAACTCTTCCATCCTGCATAAGCACACCTCCAAGTCATTTACGTGAAGCGTCGCAATATACTTGGAAATCCTTGCGTATGTTTGGGAAAATCAGCACTGGGGTTGTAACCAAACATTTCTTCAACTCCTAAAAACTGACCTCAGAATCCTCTGTCAATTTAACCTTGGTGTCCTTCTTCAATAAATCCGTCATTGTCTTTGCTATCTTGGAAAAATTCTCAATAAATCTCCAGTAATAACCTGCGAGTCGAGAAAACTCCCGATCTCTCCAACTGAGGTGGGTGCCAACCACTCAGTCACATATACAACCTTAGTTGGGTCTATTGCTATTCCTTCTCCTGATATAACATGTCCAAGAAATTCAATTTCTTTCAACCAAAACTCACATTTGCTGAAGTTGGCATACAACTGATGATCCCTGAGCTTCTCGAGAACCAAGCGCAAATGTTCCTTATGCTCTCCTTCATTCTTCGAGTAGACCAATATATCGTCAATGAACACCACAACGAACTTGTCCAAAAACTCCATGAACACCTTGTTCATCATACTCATGAAATAGGCAGGGGGCATTAGTCAAACCAAATGACATAACTGTATACTCATATAGCCCATACCTCGTGGTAAAAGCTGTCTTAGGTATATCCAGCTCTCGGATCTTCAACAGGTGATAACCTGATCGAAGATCAACCTTGGAGAAAACCTTAGCTCCCTGCAGCTGGTCAAACAAATCATTGATCATCGGCAGAGGGTATTTGTTCTTGATCGTCACCTCATTCAGCGCACGATAATCAACAATCATCCTCAAAGATTCATCCTTCTTCTCCACTAGAAGCACTGGGGCTCCTCAGGGTGATGAACTTGGTCAAATATAACCTTTCTCCAGTAACTCCTTAATCTGCTTCTTAATTTCCTCCAGATCATTTGCGGGCATCCGATACGGTCTCTTGGATATTGGTCCGGTGCCTGGCAATAACTCAATCAAAAACTCAATATCTTGATCTGGTGGCATGCCTGGTAACTCCTCTAGAAATACATCGGGATAATCCTTCACCACCGGTACTTCCTCCTAAACAAATCCCGATAGGGAATTTACCTGAGTCCTCCTCAGCGCATGCCTAGACACATACTTGATCCTCTTTCCTTCTGGGGTGGTGAGAAGAATTGATTTACCGGCGCAATTGATGTTTTCCTCAAACTTGGATAGCCAAAACATACCTAGGATCATGTCCAATCCTTGTGACTCCAGGACAATAAGGTCGGTGGGGAAAATGTGTCTACCTATCGTTATTGGCAACTGATAACATCCCCAACTTGCCATATACTCTGCTCCTGGGGAACTCACTAACATAGGTGACTTAAGGGCTACGGTTGGCAATTTAAACTTGTCCACAAATCCCCTTGATATGAATGAATAAGATGCACCAGTATCAAAAAAGGGCTGTAAATGCATTAATCGAAAACTTACCGACAACTGCATCGGGCTGCTCCTCAATCTCCTCCACACTGACGTGGTTCACCTGACCTCTGGTGAAAGGGTTGGGCTTCTTTGCAGAACTTCCATTGTCGTTTCCATTCTTTGCTTCAGAACATTCAGTGGCATAATGTCCGGTCTTCCCGCACTTGAAACAAGTAATGTGACTCAGATCCTTCTTGGCGGGTGTCGCGGGGTTGGAACGGTTCTGACTGTTGCTTCCTCCATTCCCATTGCCATTCTTAGGGCCACTGTGGTTGTGTGAACTTCCTCCATTGTGCGAATGTCCTCCATGGTTATGAGTATGTCCTCCCAAGTACGGGGAATAGCGGGGCTTCTGCTGAGCTCCAGAAGTGTACCTCCCCTGTCCATACTTCCTCTTGCGATTATCAATCTATTGGTGCTTGCCTTCTATCATGAGGGCCATGTCTACCAACTCCTGATAGTTGTTGAAAGTTGCCATCATCAACTACATGCTTAGCTCATCATTGAGTCCCTCAAGAAACTTCTCCTACTTGGCGGCATCTGTGGCCACATCCTCTGGGGCATAGCGTGCTAACTTGCTGAACTCATCCACATACTGTCCCACTGTATGACTCCCTTGGCGCAAGTTGCGGAACTCATGCTTCTTCAAACTCATAGCTCCAGCTGAAACATGTGCAGTGCGGAAGGCCTGCTGAAACTGATCCCATGTAACTGTAGAAATGGGGTAAGTGGTGGTGAAGTTCTCCCACCAAGATGATGCGGGTCCATCAAGCTGATGTGCGACAAAGCACACTCTCTCCGCATATGTGCATCCGGCAGTGGTCAGCTCTCTCCCAATCTTGCAGAGCCAACACTACTAGGGAAAACCTTATACACAACATCTTAGCAGTAGCGCTGGACCAAAAAGGGCGCTACTGCTACTTAGTAGTAGCGGGTTTAAATAAACCACGCTACTGCTACTACTTTAGCAGTAGCGCGTTCTGCTAAAGAACGCTGCTGCTATATTTGTACTGGGCGCAGATGGCTAGCCCCACTTAGCAGTAGTGCGTATTCCCGACCAGCGCTACTGCTATGTCCCATAGCAGTAGCGCGTTTATCTGAAACGCGCTACTACTTACTCACCTTATCCTAAAGCGGTTCACTGCACCGGTACCCTCTCACTCACTCTCTCCCTCTCACTCGCTCTCGCCCGGCCGCGCCGAACCCGTCGTCCACCGCCGTCGCGCTTTTCCTCGCCGAGGTACTCCCTCCTCCCCCCTCCTCCTCTGGCCGCCCTCCTCCCACTGCCCCTCCCTCCTCCTCCACCGGCCGCCCCAAC